>NC_057810.1:422481571-422798431 GCF_018294505.1 Triticum aestivum
CCTGCCGGAGAACTACCGCTCCATCATCACCATGCCGTCGTGCTGCTGCTGGAGCCCTCTTCCTCAACCTCTCCCTCATCCTTGCTGGATCAAGGCGCAGGAGACGTCACCGGGCGGCACGTGTTTGAACACAGAGGTGCCGTTGTTCGGCGCTTAGATCGGAGTCCACCGCGATCTGAATCGCTTCAAGTATGACTCCTTCATCCAGGTTCTTGCAACGCTTCCGACTCGCGATCTTCAAGGGTATGAAGATGCACTCCCCTCTCTCTCATTGCTAGTTACTCCATAGATTGATCTTGGTGATGCGTAGCAAATTTTTAGTTTCTGCAACGATCCCCAATAAGATCATATAACAATCCTTCAACATGCAACAAAGAGTCACTCCAAAGCCACTAATAGCGGAGAACAAACGAAGAGATTATGGTAGGCTACAAAACCACCTCAAAGTTATTCTTTCGGATCGATCTATTCAAGAGTTCGTACTAGAATAACACCTTAAGACACAAATCAACCAAAACCCTAATGTCACCTAGATACTCCATTGTAACCTCAAGTATCCGTGGGCATGATTATACGATATGCACCACACAATCTCAGATTCATCTATTCAACCAACACAAAGTACTTCAAAGAAAGCCCCAAAGTTTCTACCGGAGAGTCAAGACGAAAATGTGTGCCAACCCCTATGCATAGGTTCATGGGCGGACCCGCAAGTTGATCACCAAAACATACATCAAGTGGCACGTGATATCCCATTGTCACCACAGATAAACACGGTAAGACATACATCAAGTGTTCTCAAATCCTAAAAGACTCAATCTGATAAGATAACTTCAAAGGGAAAACTCAATCCATTACAAGAGAGTAGAGGGGGAGAAACATCATAAGATCCAGCTATAATAGCAAAGCTCGCGATACATCAAGATCGTGCCATAGAGTGAACACGAGAGAGAGAGAGATCAAACACATAGCTACTGGTACATACCCTTAGCCCCGAGGGTGAACTACTCCATCCTCATCATGGAGAGCGCCGGGATGATGAAGGTGGCCACCGGTGATGGATTCCCCCTTCGGCAGGGTGCCGCAACGGGCTCCCGAGAGGTTTTTGGTGGCTACGGAGGCTTGCGGCGGTGGAACTCCCGATCTATCTTCTTTTTTGATGTTTTTGGGTACGTAGGCTTATATAGGCAAAAGAAGTCGGTCGGGGAAGCCTCGAGGGGCCCACGAGAGGGTAGGGCTCACCCAGGGGGGTGGGCGCGCCCCCTATCTCGTGGCTTCCTTGATGCTTCTCCGGCTTGCACTCCAAGTTTCCTGGGTCACGTTCGTTCCAAAAATCACGCTGCCGAAGGTTTCATTCCGTTTGGACTCCGTTTGATATTCCTTTTCTTCAAAATACTAAAATAGGCAATAAAACAACAATATGGGCTGGGCCTCCGGTTAATAGGTTAGTCCCAAAAGTAATATAAAAGTGTATAATAAAGCCCGTAAACATTCAAAACACATAATAATATAGCATGAATGCTTCATAAATTGTAGATACGTTGGAGACGTATCAGTCAACTTATTCAAATCAAGTGTACGATATAAAGAGAGAGGCATAACACTAACACCGGCTCCAAGATCACATAAAGAAGTTTTAACATAGTTTGTTTTAATGGAGCATGGTATAGTTGGTACTCCTGGATCTCCTAGTTTCTTTGGTATTCCACCTTTAAAAGTATAATTAGCAAGCATGGTGGAAATTTCAGCTTCCGGTACCTTTCTTTTATTTGTAACAATATCTTTCATGTACTTAGCATAAGGATTCATCTTAAGCATATCAACCAAACGCATACGCAAAAATATAGGTCTAATCATTTTAGCAAAGTGCTCAAAATCCTCATCATCCTTTTTCTGGGATGGTTTAGGAGGAAAAGGCATGGGTTTCTGAACCCATGGTTCTCTTTCTTTACCGTGCTTCCTAGCAATGAAGTCTCTCTTATCATAATGTTGATTCTTTGATTGTGGGTTATCAAGATCAACAGCAGGTTCAACCTCTACATTATTATTATCGCTAGGTTGAGCATCAACATGAACATCATCATTAACATCATCACTGGGTTCATGTTCATTACCAGATTGTGTTTCAGCATCAGAATAGAAATATAATTGGGATTCTCAGGTGTGTCAACAACAGGTTCACTAGAAGCATGCAAAGTCCTATCATTTTTCTTCTTCTTTTTAGAAGGACTAGGTGCATCAACATTATTTCTCTAAGAATCTTGCTTAATTCTCTTAGGGTGGCCCTCAGGATACAAAGGTTCCTGAGTCATTCTACCACCTCTAGTCACAACTCTAACAACATTATCATTTTTCTTATTACTTAATTCATTGAGCAATTCATTTTGTGCTTTAAGAACTTTTTCTGCTTGAGTGATAACCATGGAAGCATGTTTACTAATAAGTTTAAGTTCACCTTTAACTCTAGACATATAATCACTCAAGTGTTCAATCATATAAGCATTGCATTTCAATTTTCTACCAACATAAGCATTGAAGTTTTCTTATTTAACAATAAAATTATCAAACTCATCCAAGCATTGACTAGCAGACTTATAACGAGGAATATCACCTTCATCAAATCTATAGAGAGAATTTACCTTTACTACCTGTCGTGGTTTTGTCACGGCAGATGTCCTTGTGAAAGGACTTAGTCGTGGAACCATCGCTACGGGTTTACTTGAAGGGGTTAAAGCGGACACAAAGACACAAGGATTTATACTAGTTCGGCCCCTTCGATGAAGGTAAAAGCCTACGTCTAGTTGTGATGGGATTGATGTGGTTTCGATGACTAGGGAGCAAATAAGCTTCGCCTAGGCCTCGAGTTGTTGTTGTCTGTCTTTGAACCGCCGCCGGATCGTCCCCTTATATACACGGGTGACGCCTGTCGGTTCATAGAGTCCCACACCGGTTCATATTCATATCCCGGTTGGTCTCTCTCTATTCCTATCTTACAATACAAGTTTACATATCAAGCCAGTTTACGGCTACAGGTTCTAAACCGACTACAGGCCTTGGGCCTTCATCTGCTTAATCACCTTTATACTACTAATGAAGTTAACCCGGCCCAGGTAGGCCGGTTCACGCCCAGTAGTAATATCCCCAACATTAGGCCCCAGATTGATTTGAACTGGTTCATGTCAATCCTTCACAAAAATCTTTGTCTTCAACATCTTCTGGTAATTGGTAAACCGCCATGTTGTCATCATCTCTGGTTGCTGTAAACCGGCATGACGTTGTCACGAAGTTAACATTTATGACGCCTTCTTTCATTGATAGATCTACGATACCCAAGGCAGCAGCTCCACTTCCGAATTTTGTGGCTCCTGGATTCGTGCGCCTGACACATGTCCTTTGCCTTATAAATAGGACCGAAGGGTCATTTCCTTTTCTCCCCTTCGTCTCTTTCTCTTCTTCTTCCTCGCGTCACCAGCCTCGGAGCTCCGCCGCCGCCATTGACCTCTGCACCGTCTTGGGCCGCTGCATCAACCTGAACGCTCCAGAGCACTGCGGTAGCTTTCCGCGTCTTCCTCGATTCTGGTAAGCCTTCTGCTCTTCTTAACATAGATCTGTTCTAGGGTTTCGTGTTCTTGCCGTGTTCCTCACTTGTTCATGCTCGTACCCAGACTCCTGGATAGATCTGTGAAACCCTGCTCTGATTAGCAGTAGCTTTTTAGCATCCGCCTATAGTTTCACGCTCAAGTCCATAGATCTCATCTACATACCTGCCCATTGATTCACTCTGCTTTAATCTTTTGAATATTTTCTATTTTTCTGAACTTGCTTCAGATCCATTGCTACAATAGGACCTTGTGAAACCTGTTTCTGCATACTTAGCCATCCGCAACCTCAATTGCTTTCAATGTTTAGATCAGGCGGTTTAACTTAATATAGAAAAAGTTAATAAACCGGTATATACCATTAGTCCCCTTGTTGAACCGCCAGAATTCTTCAGTTTTATTATGCCACCTCATAGAAATCCGGTTTAAATGTACTGCCTCCGGTTTAACATTGTTCATACCAGCGCATTCCAACACATTCTTGAACCGGAATCACCTATTTCTTGTAGATCTCATCATGGCCAAACAAGTATATGAGTGCAACTGGGTTCCTTCTCGCGTCACAGAAACTCAGTTGGATAATTTAGTCTCGATCGGCGCTTTAGACAGCAAAGATACTATCCCCTGGATGGTTCCTGGTGATGAATGTCCTCCCACACCTCAAGAGGGAGAGGTTGTGATCTTTGCGGACCATTTAGCCCGGGGCTTCAAGCCGCCCGGTTCTAAATTTTACCGGGATGTGTTAGCCAATTTTCAACTTCGCCCACAAGACACTGGCCCCAACTCTGTTACCAACTTATGTCACTTCCAAGTGCTTTGTGAGGTATACCTTCAAGAGGAACCCACAGTTGAATTGTTTAGAGACTGTTTCCACTTAAACCGCCGCACAGAATTCACCGATGGTCCCAATACCGAATTGGGCGGTATGGCAATTCAGAAAAGGAAAGAAATCACTTATCCCCATGCTAGACTACACAGCCACCCCAAGGAGTGGAATGCAACATGGTTCTACTGCAAAGATACCTCCCCTGATGATGAAAATCCTTTGCCTGGCTTTCATCCAGAGCGGCTCAGCAATACACACCCCTTCCCACAAAGGTTAAGTGCCAAGGAGAGGAGTAAATACGCTTCGCAATTATCCAAGCTCCGAGCCTTCATGGCCAACGGTTTAACAGGAGTAGATCTCGCACGCTGTTGGATATCATGGAGCATACTGCCTCTCAGCCGGCGCTCCGGTTTAATGTGCAAGTATACTGGTAGCGTTGATGACCCACTCTGACATACCAACATCCAGCTCTCCGATGATGAAGTCACAGAGGCTGTGAAGAAAATGTTGAACAAACCGGAACACCTCTGCGGTCAAACCGGCCTGCTTCCTTTCTGTGCTACCAACAAACCGCCAGCTGTAAGATTTTGATTGTACTTTTTACTGAACCTGTTATTGCTATCTCTGTCTGACATCAATTGCTGCTTAATCAGGGTGATAATCCGTTTTGGAGCAAGAAGCTTCCACAAGACAAACCAGAGAAAATGGAACGGTCAACCCGACCCAAGACCAAGGTTATCAAGAAGCCTGCTAAAAAGAGGAAAACCACCGCTTCATCTGATCCGTCTGTTGACGATGATGTGGGTAACTCGGACCTTGAGGTAGAACTCGATTCACTAGGCTTACTTTTTACACGCCTTATTGATGATGATACTTGTCAGGACGATGCTGAAGCCAGTAATGCTGACGTGGCTGAGGTAACTATTCTCTCTTCCGATTCAGATCCTTTGCCTTTGCCAAAACTTCGCCAGGCAAAGCGGAAAGTTAAATTTTCTCATCCTCTTGCTTACTTGGATCCCAAATTTCTTATGAAGACTCAGCAACATGAGGCTCGCCGCACAACCCGGCACAGTGGCCAGGTAGTTACCTCCGCCGGTTTACCAAACAGTCCGGTTCGAAAACACCGCTCCGAGGTCTCCGACCTTTTTATTAATTTCTATCCTAAAGCGGGTTTCATCCGTCAACCTCTTAATCCGTCCAACTCCGATTATCAGGTTACTTCTCATTCCTCCTTTGGTGAATCATCGGCCACTCAGCTGCCACCACTGAAAACGGTTCTTGGGTAAGCTAGGCTGAACATATGCTTCTGGTATACTGTGTTATAACTTATGCTGTTCCTTGACTCTTTGTTTCTTTTTCAGGGCTAAACCTAAACCGAGCAAGAAAGCCCGCCTGGATAAAGCGGCCGAGGAAGATGTTGCCCCTGAACAAGATAAAGCACCAGATCTTGAAGCGTTCGTTCATGAAGATATTCCCAATGATCCTCCCTTGCAAGATGATACTATTACTGATAAAAGGCCTATCAATACTTCAGCCCCTGTTGACCAGCCTGCCAATTCCGTCCGGATTGAAAGATCCCGCAGTCCTTCAAAACCTGCCGATAAACCGATCGCGCCAATGCAAATCGGCGAGTCCAAGGATGATGACGTTGTAATTACTGGCGTAGGTCGCTTTGAACCAGGGAATCATGTCGCTTTAACTAAGCATACTGTCAAAGAAGATTTTTCTGCCATGAACAAAGGCAAATGGGATGTTGATCTGGAAACATATGCCGCTCTGAATGCCCAAGATCTTCATTCTGGTTACTTGAACCGGCTATATACTAGCCGTGACTGTGAAGCTGGTCTGGTAAAAATGATGAGAGATAAATTTGAGGTAACTTCCTTGTGCTTCTTCTTTCTTTAATTACTGCCACTTTAGTGATCCTCCTAGCCCCCAAGGGCCGGTTTGTAACCTTCTTCAAGCCGGGACTTTAATATAGTCCTCAATACTTTGAAATCCATCAATGTAGCCCCCAAGGGCCGGTTCAACTTAGTATAGTTAAACCGGGACTCCAATAAAGATTCTAACATCAGAACATAACTGAGCAAATAGCCATTAGCCCCCAAGTGCCAAGTTGAATACCTGTATTGAGCTTGGGACTTTGCGATTTAGTAATAGATGAAGATTGAAGATGCATTAGCCCCCAAGTATCAAGCGTATAACTTGTTATGTGGTTGGTACTTTAAATTCTTGTACCGTTTGTTTAAAGACAAGCACTGTCTTTATGCAGGCTGAAGTGAAGATCAAAGAGGACCGGATTACTGATCTATAAGAAACGTTGAAAACCCAACAAGCCAAAACCGACAAAGCAAGGGAAGAATTAACCAGCGCTTTGAGCATCACAGAAAAGCTGAAGGAGGGCTTCAAAAAGGAGCAGGCTAATTGGGCGACTGAGAAGGCCGCTTTAATAAAAAGAGCTGAAAACGCTGAAGCTGCCCTTAAACCGGTGGTAGATGAGCTGACCTCCGTAAAGCGGCAAGTGCATGCAATGACCGCTGCTATCTTTGGTAAGCTCCTTTTGGTTTCTTTGACAACTTTGGCCTTCTTATAGTAGATCCGGTTTGTGATCTTTCCTGTATTGTTGCAGGTACACGTATTGGTCACTTAGGGTCAGATGTTCGGAAGAAGTTGAAGGCTGCCTACACTTTAATTGAACAGCTGTATACCGGAGCGCAGCGGATCATCACCACTGCATCTCATAACAATCCGGCACCCTCTTTAATCCAAGATACTCTGAAGAGGTTGTCAATGCTTCCTGCTCAGATTGAAGAGCTGAAAAAATCTGCTGCTCGAACCGGAGCCATTAATGCCTTGATCCGGGCAAAAGCATGGGTGCCGGATTTCGATCCTGTTGAGGCAGCTCAAGGCTATCCCAGTTTGAAGGAAGATGGCTCTGAGTTCAATGAAGACGATCTGAGGGCGATAAACCGTGCAGTGCGCCCTCTGGCTTGTCAATTGGATGAAGAGGCAGACTTGTCGCATTATCAAGCTCAGTATAATGATCAGAACAAATGAGTGGCTGCACCGATTGCTGAAGCGGAGAATCTGGTTCCTCCAATCCGTAAGCATATTTACGCTCCTAATATTGAACCGTGTTCTCTGATCCATGAAGAGGCTGTCTTTCAAGCTTTAATGGGAATCGACTGGACCATTGTTGATTTCCAGCCAATGGATAGAGATGAGGAGGCTGAAGCGGCGCGGGACGACCCACAACCATCAGACCGGTGCGATGAGCAGGCTTGAACCGGAAGCCGGTTTAAACAGCTACCTTATTGTGATCCGCTAGAATAACAATGATCTTATTTGGGCACCACGTTGCCTTGTAATAGAATAGCCAATACTTCTACTTTAAATATGCCTTCGTGCATAAGTACTGATGCTTTTGCTTGAAATCCTCAATTTATATTTCCTACAATCAGAAAATCTTGAACTGCGGTGGCGGTTATACCGCCAACCGGTTTATGACCTTTATATATATATCATCAATGTATTTAAGACATATAATCAAATATGCGATAAAAAATACCTGCCATCGCTCGGCATGAAGTTGGCTTAGACAAGCTTGAAATGGAGGTTTTATAAACCATTACCATCAAGGGGGAGAAAACAACTCCCGTGTTTTAAAATGCTGGCTTACCATGTAAACCGTGCTGGGTCATTATAAGCCCCCCTGCTACTCCATGAGTTTAACAGGAAAGTTAAACCGGGCATATTTCTCCGGATTAAAAATGAACTGAATTCCGTCAGCTGAACCGGTAAAAAGTGTTGTTGGTTTAAAGGAAACACAACAAAAATTGAAGAATAGTCATAAAAGAAATATGGAAGCAAAGGCAATGATAAAACCGTTTGCAAAAACATGCTTTACTGAGTTGATCAGATGGTGTTACCATGGTCGGACAAGACCAAGCCCCCAATAGGTGTGGCGATGGTTCAAGTCAGCCAGGTCCCCAAATGAAACCGTGGCATTTATGCCGATCAAAAGGCGTGGCAATGGTTCGGGTTCGACCAAGCCCCCAAGTGATTCTGTGGCCTTAGGCCGATCAAGAGGCGTGACTGGTTCAAACTTGACCATGTCCCCAAGTGATCTGGTGGCTTTCGCCTATCAAGAGGTGTTGCATTGGTTCGGACACGACCAAGCCCCCAAGTGATATCACAAAGCTTTTTTTGAAAAGCAAATTTCAAGGGGTAAACCGGAGGCCGCTTTAAGACAGAACAACTCCATGTAACCACACATGATATGAAAGGACAGAGACCCCGCTTTAGCTGAGGCTCCGGTTTTATTATATCAATGATAATATATACACTGTCATAATATGTACATAGATAGAGCCAATGGCTCAAGTGTAGTAAGGCCGAAGATGAGCTATGTTCCACGACTTGTTGGTCTCCTCCTCTGATGTGCGTGAGTCTTTATGCTCTCAAATATCAATCAGATAGTACGACCCATTGTGCAGATTCTTGCTGAACACGAAAGGTCCCTCCCAAGGTGGGGATAACTTGTGCATATCCGTCTGGTCTTGGATGAGCCGAAGCACCAAATGTCCTTCTTGAAAAGCTCTGGTTCTGACCCGGCGACTGTGATAGCGACGAAGATCCTGTTGATAAATCGCCGAGCGGGTAGCTGCTATGTCACGCTCCTCATCTAATAGGTCCAAAGCATCTTGCTGTGTTGTCTCATTGTCCGCTTCAACATAAGCCGCTACACGAGGCGAATCATGTCGGATATCACTAGGGAGAACCGCCTCTGCTCCGTAGACCATGAAAAACGGCGTGTATCCTGTAGATCAGTTGGGCGTAGTATTGATACTCCATAGCACAGACGGTAGCTCTTCGACCCAACAACCCGGTGTTCTTTGCAACGGAACCATAAGCCGGGGTTTGATGCCTCGCAAGATCTCTTGATTAGCTCGTTCTGCCTGCCCATTGGACTGGGGGTGAGCCACGGACGATACGTCAAGTAGGATGTGCTCACACTCACAGAATTCCTTCATAGCGCCCTTGGATAAATTGGTACCATTGTCAGTAATGATACTGTGTGGAAAGCCAAACCGGAAAATCACCTTTTTAATGAACTGCACCGCTGTCGCCGCATCACACTTGCTAACAGGCTCCGCTTCAACCCACTTGGTAAATTTGTCAACTGCCACCAAAAGGTGGGTTTTCTTATCCTTGGACCTTTTAAAGGGTCCGACCATATCCAGCCCCCACGTTGCAAACGGCCAAGTAATTGGAATCATCCTCAATTCTTGAGCCGGCACATGAGCATGCCTTGAAAATTTCTGACAGCCATCACACCGTTTAACCAAGTCCTCCGCATCAGCATGAGCTGTCAACCAATAGAACCCGTGACAAAACGCCTTAGCCACCAGAGACTTTGAACCGGCGTCGTGACCACAATCCCCTCATGGATTTCGCGTAAAATTTCACAGCCTTCCTCAGGAAAGACGCAGCATTGAAACGCCCCTGATACACTGCAATGATGCAATTCGCCATTGACAATGGTCATAGACTTGGATCGCCGGACTATCTGCCTGGCTAGAGTCTCATCCTCTGGCAACTCTCCCCGGTTCATGTACGCAAGATAAGGAACTGTCCAATCCGGTATAATGTGCAGGGCTGCCACTAATTGAGCCTCCGGATCAGGAATAGCCAAATCCGCTTCACCCAGGAGCTTGACTGACGGGTTGTGCAACACATCAAGAAAGATATTAGGCGGGACCGGTTTACGCTGAGAGCCCAACTGGCTTAAAGCATCTGCCGCTTCATTTTTTCGATGATCCATGTGATCCACCTGATAACCCTTGAAGTGACCCGCAACCATATCCACCTCACGGCGATATGCAGCCATAAGTGGGTCTTTAGAATCCCATGTGCCAGACACCTGTTGAGCCACGAGGTCCGAGTCACCGAAGCACTTGACCCGACTTAAATTCATCTCCTTAGCCATCCGAAGACCATGGAGCAAAGCTTCATACTCAGCTACATTATTAGTACAAGGGAACATTAAGCAGAGAACATAACAAAACTTATCACCTCGTGGGGAAGTTAATACGACTCCAGCCCCCGAGCCCTCCAATTGCCTGGATCCATCAAAATGGATAGTCCAATATGTGTGATCCGGCTTCTCCTCTGGGGCTTGAAACTCCGTCCAATCATTGATGAAATCAACAAGTGCTTGAGACTTCACCGCCGTCCGAGGCACGTACTTCAATCCGTGCGGCCCAAGTTCTATAGCCCACTTGGCAATCCGACCAGTCACCTCCCAGTTCTGTATGATATCGCCCAAGGGAGCTGAACTGACCACTGTGATGGGGTGCCCTTGGAAATACTGCTTCAACTTCCGGCTTGCCATGAAAACTCCATATACCAGCTTCTGCCAATGCGGATACCTTTGCTTGGATTCAATAAGCACCTCGCTGATATAGTAAACCGGCCGCTGAACCGGATACTCCTTGCCCGCCTCCTTGCGTTCTACCACAATAGCCACGCTAACTGCGCGAGCATTGGCCGCTACGTATAGCAATAATGGCTCCTTGTCGACCGGAGCTGCAAGAACGGGCGGATTGGCTAACTGCCGCTTCAAGTCCTCCAACGCTTCATCAGCAGCCGGACTCCAGATGAATTGATCTGTCTTTCTCAGCATCTGGTATAAAGGGATGGCCTTCTCTCCGAGGTGGCTGATAAACCGGCTCAGCGCGGCAATCCGACCCACCAAACGCTGAACATCGTTGATACACTTCGGTTTAGCCAGGGAGGTGATAGCCGTAATCTTCTCCGGATTAGCTTCAATTCCTCTGTTGGACACAAGAAAACCCAGTAACTTACCTGCCGGAACACCAAAGACACACTTGGCCGGGTTAAGCATCATCTTGTAAACCCGCAAGTTGTCAAAGGTTTCCTTCAAATCATCAACCAGCATCTCCTTCTGCCTTGACTTGACTACAATATCATCCACATAGGCATGCACATTACGGCCGATCTGTTTATGCAAGCAGTTCTGTACACACCGCTGATAAGTGGCTTGGGCGCTCTTGAGCCCAAAAGGCATAGATACATAGCAGAAGGCTCCAAAGGGAGTAATAAATGCCGTCTTCTCCGGGTCCTTAACCGCCATTTTGATCTGATGGTACCCCGAATACGCATCCAACAAACTCAAATGCTCACAACCCGCCGTGGCATCAATAATCTGGTCAATGCGAGGGAGGGCAAAAGGATCCGCTGGACAAGCCTTGTTAAGATCCGTGTAATCCACACACATACGCCAAGTGCCATTTTTCTTAAGGACCAGCACCGGATTAGCAAGCCACTCTAGGTGGAAAACTTCAATGATAAAACCAGCTGCTAAGAGCCTGGCCACCTCCTCTCCAATAGCTTTGCGCCTTTCTTCGTTAAACCGGCGGAGAAACTGCTTTACCGGTTTATACTTGGGATCAACATTAAGAGTGTGCTCAGCGAGTTCCCTCGGTACACCTGGCATGTCAGAAGGCTTCCATGCAAAAATGTCCCGATTCTCATGGATGAACTCGATGAGCGTGCCTTCCTATTTAGGGTCCAAGTTGGCACTGACAGTGAACTGCTTGGACGAATCACCAGGCACGAAGTCAACAAGCTTGGTCTCAGCCGCTGATTTGAACTTCAGATCTGAATCATGCTCCGTAGTTGGCTTCTTCAAAGGGGTCATGTCCGCCAGATCAACATTGTCCCTATAATATTTCAACTCCTCCGTGGCACAAACCGACTCTGCATAGGCCGCATCACCTTCCTCACATTCCAAAGCAATCTTGTGGCTCCCATGAACCGTTATTGTCCCTTTGTGACCCGGCATCTTGAGATGCAAATAGATATAACAAGGCCGTGCCATGAATTTGGCATAAGCCGGCCGCCCAAACAAGGCGTGATACGGGCTCCGGATTTTCACCACCTCAAAGGTTAGCGTTGCGGATCGGGAATCATGATCGTCCCCAAAAGCCACCTCCAGGGCTATCTTACCAACAGGATATGCTGATTTGCCAGGCACCACACCATGGAACACCATATTAGACGGTCTGAGATTTTTGTCGGTTAGCCCCATGCGGCGGAATGTCTCATAGTACAGGATGTTAATACTGCTCCCTCCATCCATGAGCACCTTGGTGAATTTATAACCTCCCACCTGAGGGTCTACCACTAATGCCAACTGGCCCGGATTGTCAACCCGGGGTGGGTGATCCTCCCTGCTCCACATGATAGGCTGCTCCGACCAGCATAAGTAACGTGGTACAGCCGGTTCAATAGAGTTCACCGCTTGCTTGTGAAGTTTTTGGTCGCGCTTATCCAAGCTAGTTGTGAAAAGGTGATACTGCCCATTGTTCAACTATTTTGGCTGGCTCTGATAACCCGACTGTTGCTGCTGCTGTTGGTTGTAACCCTCTTGACCGCTCTGATTATTCTGGTTATTATGACCGCCCTGGTTAAAACCTGAACCGGAAGCTCCATCGTGACTCGGCCCATGGAAACCGGATCCTGAGCCACCACCCGACCCATGGTCATACCGGAAGGCATTAGAGTTTTTAAATTCCTGCATAATGTAACAATCCTTACAAAGGTGGTTAGCCGGCGCCTCCTCTGTCCCGTGTTTTGGACAAGGCTGATTCAACAAATAGTTCAAGCGATCCGGGTTAGGATTTGGAGCCCCACTGCAGTTCGCCGCTTTACCTCTGCGCCGCTGACCCTTGTCCTGCGCATTAGTGTTAGCCACAAAGTCCATGCTGCCATCCGCTTTACGCTTGCCTTCGTTCCCATGGCTCACCGGTTTGTGTTGATGCCCCTTGGAGTTGCTGTTCTTCTTTCCCTTCCCTGCTTCTTCATCGTCAGTCTCGGGATCCTTGGTACTATCAGAATCAGCATACTTCACTAAAGCGGCCATGAGAGTTCCCATGTCATTACAGAACCGCTTCATACGCCCCAACTTCAACTTTAGAGGCTTAAATCGGCAGTTGCCCTCCAGGGTTAAGATCGGAGAGTCAGCATTGATCCTGTCAGACGAGTGCAAGACTTCCGAAACGCGGCGTACCCAATGGGTTGTTGACTCTCCGTCCTCCTGAACACAAGCCGCCAAGTCCACTATGGACTTAGGCTGCTTACACGTATCTTTGAAATTCTGGATAAACCGGGCCCGCAACTGGGCCCATGAACTGATAGAATTAGGCGGCAGGCTCTTCAACCAAGTACGGGACGTGCCTTCAAGCATCATGGTGAAGTACTTTGCACACGCGGTCTCATCCACATCCAGCATCTCCATGGCCATCTCATAACTTTCTACCCACGCTTCTGGAGATAAATCAGCGGTGTAATTCGGCACCTTGCGGGGACCCTTGAAGTCTTTGGGCAGGCATACATTGCGTAAAGCGGGGACTAAACAGGGCACTCCCAAGCTAGATGCGACCCCTGGTCCAACAGAGGTGGTAGGACGAACCGGTGTAAGCTGATCCGCCTCGTTCTGTGCTGCTAACTCGGCCTCCCTTCGTGCCCGGGCCCGGTCCACTACATCCTGAGCGTCGCGAACACCACCTGCCGGGTTATTGCCACGGGACGCTTCGCGGCTCTGCGTATTGCTTGATACGGCCGGTTCATCCATGCGCCTACTATAGCTCCGGCTTGGACGAGGTGTGGAATGAATCCGATCGCGGCTGTATGAGTATGCCTCCTGCTGAATCAAAGCGGCCCAGAGAAGTTCCTTCACCCGGCGCATCTCTATTGCTTGCGGAGAGTCTCCTTCGATCGGGATAGCTTCTAATCACGCAGCAGATGCGACAAGATTGTCCATATGATTAGAATAATGACCCGGAGGTGTCTGGACCGGCGGAGGAATCACAATGTTCTGCCGAGGAGGTTCCATCAGGCAGGGTTGGACCGTTGCTCCTGGCCCTGGTGCCTCGACCCGGTTTACCTCCCGGTGCCCCGGCGGATTGCTGGTTCCAGCCTCCGGAGTGTGAAAGAGATTTCGAGGGTCGAACCCTAACGACAGGCGTGATCTGTGCTTCCGCTTCAAGACCTCCTGTGATGCATTCTGGTCGAGCATGAGCTTATAGGCCTGGGCGTCCAAAGCGGCCCGCTCTACGGCCATCCTGTCCTTCTCTGCTACCAGGTCGGCTTTGGCCTGTACGATCTGCTCTCTCACCTTTGCAACCTCTGCATCATGGGCCTCCTGATCCGCCGGATTGGCCTCTGCCATAAGTACAGCTAGTGCATCAAACATGTCAGATAGAACCTGAACCGGTGGGCGCACGAGGCCTCCTGCCCCTGCTGCCGCTGCCGCTGCTGATCCGGAGAACATTGCTGCTGCGGTTGAGGAGTGATTCGCCGCCTGCATGCCGGCCATGAATATTCCAACCCGGTTGATCTGATCAGGGGGGTCCGGAATACTGTCGCCATCGGAACAGCCCCTAATCTGGTTGTCTTGCAACTGGTACAATGATTCGGTCTCTCCGGTTGAGGACTCGTCACCGGAATAGACGACGGTCTCGCTACCGTATTCTGACTCGTCCTCATGCTCTCCTCCGTGGATGACTCCCACGAAGGCACGCTTCACAGCCGGTTTAACCTGGGTAGATCTCGCACGCTGAGCCGTCTCGACGAGGTCGGTGTGGATGTCCGGCTCAGGCCCAGACTCACCAATCTTGCCGATAAAAATGTGTATGCCACCAAAGGGGACCCGGTACCCGTACTCAATCGAGCCGGCTTCGGGACCCCATCCTGCGTCGTCGATGTAGATCTTGTCGCGACGACTCTTGGTCATCCGGCCCACAGCATAGCCTTCGAGTCCTTCAAACTTGCCCTCCAAGATCATCAAACCATCGTGCGATAGCCCCACGGTGGGCGCCAACTGTCGTGGTTTTGTCACGGCAGATGTCCTCGTGAAAGGACTTAGTCATGGAACCATCGCTACGGGTTAACTTGAAGGGGTTAAAGCGGACACAAAGACACAAGGATTTATACTAGTTCGGCCCCTTCGATGAAGGTAAAAGCCTACGTCTAGTTGTGATGGGATTGATGTGGTTTCGATGTCTAGGGAGCAAATAAGCTTCGCCTAGGCCTCGAGTTGTTGTTGTCTGTCTTTGAACCGCCGCCGGATCGTCCCCTTATATACACGGGTGACGCCCGTCGGTTCATAGAGTCCCACACCAGTTCATATTCATATCCCGGTTGGTCTCTCTCTATTCCTATCTTACAATACAAGTTTACATATCAAGCCGGTTTATGGCTACAGGTTCTAAACCGACTACAGGCCTTGGGCCTTCATCTGCTTAATCACCTTTATACTACTAATGAAGTTAACCCGGCCGAGGTAGGCCGGTTCACGCCCAGTAGTAATATCCCCAACACTACCTGTGTCGGGTTATCAAGACCATGTATTTCTTCAATAGGCGCTAAATTCTTAACATCTTTAGCTTTAATACCCTTTTTTTTCATAGATTTCTTTGCCTCTTGCATATTTTCAGGACTGAGAAATAGAATACCCCTTTTCTTCGGAGTTGGCCTCAGAGTTGGTTCAGGAAGTGTCCAATTGTTTTCATTAGTCAACATATTATTCAATAATAATTCAGCTTGATCAATAGTTCTTTCCCTGAAAACACAAGCAGCACAACTATCCAGGTGGTCTCTGGAAGCATCAATTAGTCCATTATAAAAGATATCAAGTACTTCTTTTTTCTTGAGAGGATGATCAGGAAAGGCATTAAGTAATTGGAGAAGCCTCCCCCAAGCTTGTGGGAGACTCTCTTCTTCAATTTGCACAAAATTATATATTTCCCTTAAAGCAGCTTGTTTCTTATGAGCGGGGAAATATTTAGCAGAAAAGTAATAAATTATATCCTAGGGACTACGCACACAACCAAGATCAAGAGAATTAAACCATATTTTAGCATCACCCTTTAATGAGAATGGAAATAACTTAAGGATATAGTAGTAACGAATTTTTTCCTCGTGAGTGAATAGGGTGGCTATATCATTCAATTTAGTAAGATGTGCCACAACATTTTCAGATTCATAGCCATAAAAAGGATCAGATTCAACCAAAGTAATTATCTCAGAATCGACAGAGAAATCATAATCCTTATTAGTAATACAGATATGTGAAGTAGCAAAAGCAGGGTCATATTTCATTCTAGCATTCAGAGATTTTTCTTTTAGCTTAGCTAATAATTTCTTAAGATCATATCTATCATTGCAAGCAAGAAAATCTCTAGCAGTTTCTTCATCCAAAACATAACCCTCAGGCACAACAGGCAATTCATATCTAGGGGAGAATCTTCATCATAACTTTCATCAGTATTATAAGTTTCAATAATTTCATTCTCTCTAGCCCTAGCAAGTTGTTCATCAGGAAATTCACCTAATGGTACAATATTATCAAGCATAGAAGTAGTTTCATCATAAGCATCACACATAGCAGAAGTGGCATCATCAATAACATGCGACAAATCAGAATTGATAGCAGAAGCAGGTTTAGGTGTCGCAAGTTTACTCAAAATAGAAGGAGAATCAAGTGTAGAGCTAGATGGCAGTTCCTTACCTCCCCTCGTAGTTGAGGGATAAATCTTGGTTTTCTCGTCTTTCAAGTTCCTCATAGTGATCAGCAAATATAAATCCCAAGTGACTCAAAGAATAGAGCTATGCTCCCCGGCAACGGTGCCAGAAAATAGTCTTGATAACCCACAAGTATAGGGGATCGCAACAGTTTTCGAGGGTAGAGTATTCAACCCAAATTTATTGATTCAACACAAGGGGAGCCAAAGAATATTCTCAAGTATTAGCAGTTGAGTTGTCAATTCAACCAGACATGGAAAACTTAATATATGCAACAAAGTATTTAGTAGCAAAGTAATATGGAAGTAACGGTAACAGTGGCAAAAGTAACAGTAGCAGTTTTGTAGTAATTGTAATAGAGACAACGATAAAGTAACTAAGCAAAGATCAATATGTGAAAAGCTCGTAGGCATTGGATCAATGATGGATAATTATGTCAGATGCGATTCCTCATGCAATAGTTATAACACAGGGTGACACAGAACTAGCTCCAGTTCATCAATGTAATGTAGGCATGTCTTCCGAATATAGTCATACGTGCTTATGGAAAAGAACTTGCATGACATCTTTTGTCCTACCCTCCCGTGGCAGCGGGGTCCTATTGGAAACGAAGGGATATTAAGGCCTCCTTTTAATAGAGTACCGGACCAAAGCATTAACACTTGGTGAATACATGAATTCCTCAAACTACGGTTATCGCCGGGAGTGGTCCCGATTATTGTCACTTCGGGGTTGCCGGATCATAACACATAGTTGGTGAATATTGACTTGCAAAATAGGATCAATAAGTCACATATATTCATGAAAACATAATAGGTTCAGATCTGAAATCATGGCACTCGGGCCCTAGTGACAAGCATTAAGCATAGCAAAGTCATAGCAACATCAATCTTAGAACATAATGGATACTAGGGATCAAACCCTAACAAAACTAACTCGATTACATGGTAAATATCATCCAACCCATCACCGTCCAGCAAGCCTACGACGCAATTACTCACGCACGGCGGTGAGCATCATGAAATTGGTGATGGCAGATGGTTGATGATGATGACGGCGACGGATTCCCTTCTCAGGAGCCCCGAATGGACTCCAGATCAACCCTCCCGAGAAAGATTACGGCTTGGCGGCGGCTCCATATCATGAAACATGATGAGTCTTTCTCTCTGTTCTTTTTCTCCCCGAACGTGAATATATGAAGTTGGAGTTGAGGTCGGTGGAGCCTCAGGAGGCCCACGAGATAGGGGGGCGCCCAGGGGGGCAGGCGCGCCCCCATCCTCTTGGACAGGGTGTGGCCCCCTGGTCTTGATTCTTTTGCCAGTACTTTTTATTAATTCCAAAAATATTCTCCGTAAAGTTTCAGGTCATTCCAAGAACTTCTATTTCTGCACAAAAATAACACCATGGCAATTCTGCTGAAAACAACGTCAGTTCGGGTTAGTTCCATTCAAATCATGTAAGTTAGAGTCCAAAACAAGGGCAAAAGTGTTTGGAAAAGTAGATACGATGGAGACGTATCAACTCCCCCAAGCTTAAACCTTTGCTTGTCCTCAAGCAATTCAGTTGACAAATTGAAAGTGATAAAGAAAAACTTTTACAAACTCTATTTGCTCTTGTTGTTGCAAATATGTAAAGCCAGCATTCAAGTTTTCAGCAAAGATTATGAACTAACCATATTCACAATAACATCTAGGTCTCAAATTTACTCATATCAATGGCATAATCAACTAGCGAGCAATAATAATAAATCTCGGATGACAACACTTTCTGAAAACAATCATAATATGACATAACAAGATGGTATCTCGCTAGCCCTTTCTGAGACCGCAAAACATAAATGCAGAGCACCTCTGAAGATCAAGGACTGACTGGACATTGTAATTCATGGTAAAAGAGATCCAGTCATAGTTATACTCAATATAAATTAATAGTAATGCATGAAAATGACAGCGGTGCTCTCCAACTGGTGCTTTTTAATAAGAGGATGATGACTCAACGTAAAAGTAAATAGATAGTCCCTTCATAGAGGGAAGCATGTATTTGCAGAGGTGCCAGAGCTCAAGTTTTGAAACAGAGATAAATAATATTTTTTGTGGCATATTTTCATTGTCAACATAACAATCAAGAGATCTCGATATCTTCCATGCTACACACATTATAGGCGGTTCCCAAACAGAATGGTAAAGTTTATACTCCCCCACCACCAACAAGCATCAATCCATGGCTTGCCCGAAACAATGGGTGCCTCCAACTAACAACAATCATGGGGGAGTTTTGTTTGCAATTATTTTGATTTGAGCATGGGACTGGGCATCCCGTTTACCGACCATTTTCTCGTGAGTGAGGAGCGGAGTCCACTCCTCGTGAGAATAACCCACCTAGCATGGAAGATATAGATGGCCCTAGTTGATACATGAGCTGTTCGAGCATACAAAACAGAATTTCATTTGAAGGTTTGGAGTTTGGCACATACAAATTTACTTGGAACGACAGGTAAATACCGCATAGGAAGGTATGGTGGAGTCATATGGAATAACTTTGGGGTTTATGGATGCACAAGCAATATTCCCGCTTAGTACAAGTGAAGGCTAGAAAGAGAGGGAAGTGACCAACTAGAGAGCGACAACAGTCATGAACATGCATTAAGATTAATCAACAATGAGTGCAAGCATGAGTAGGATATAAATCACTGGACGTTACTACAACATACAAGGAATATGATGGCTCTGGGATTGCTTTCTCTCAGGGAGGCGAGAAAGAATCTCTGGTCGTTACTACAACATACATGCTACTTATATTATGCTAATCTGCAATCTTCTAATGCTGCAAGATGCTTCAAGATTCTAGTCTTCGATAGGCTAGGCTTTCCCTTCTCTTCTGGCATTTCTGTAGTTCAGTCCAAAGATATAGCCCCATTCCTTTTATGCTGATGCATCCTTAGTTTAGATCTGATGTAAGTCTTGCGAGTACTATGGATGAGTACGCACGGTTGCTTTGCTACCTCTTTTCCTCTATATCCGATTCCTGCGATCAGATGACAGATCCCAGGAGCCAGATGCCACCACCGATGACTACTACTACCCCGAGGGTGCCTACTAATACGTGGAGGCCGCCGACAACCAAGAGTTGCTACTTCTTGAGCTTGCGTTGGTTTTTCCCTTGAAGAGGAAAGGGCGATGCAGCAAAGTAGAGATAAGTATTTCCCTCAGTTTGAGAACCAAGGTATCAATCCAGTAGGAGGTAAACGCAAGTCTCCAATCGATGCACCTGCACAAACAATCAAACACTTGCACCCAACGCGATAAAGGGTTTGTCAATCCCTTCACGGTCACTTGCAAGGATGAGATCTGATAGAGATAGATATAAAAGATTACTTAACCGTAAAACAAAATAAAAGTAAATAAATTGCAGCAAGGTATTTTTGGGTTTTTTGGTTTATAGATCTGAAAATATACGATGGAAAATAGACACGGGGCCATAGGTTTCACTAGAGGCTTCTCTCTTGAAAGAAAACATACGGTGGGTGAACAAACTACTGTCGACCAATTGATAGAAAAGCACAAAGTTATGACGATATCCAAGGCAATGATTATGTATATAGGCATCACGTCTGTGTCAAATAGACCGACTCCTGCCTACATCTACTACTATTACTCCACACATCGACTGCTATCCACTATGCATCTATAATATTTAGTTCATAAGAACGGACTAACGCCTTAAGTAAGATGGCATGATGTAGAGGGATAAACTCAACAATATGATGAAAACCCCATCCTTTTATCCTTGATGGCAACAATACAAATACGTGCCTCGCTACCCCTACTTTGTCACTGGGTGAGGACACCACAAGATTGAACCCAAAACTAAGCACCTCTCCCATTGCAAGAAATACCAATCTAGTTGGCCAAACCAAGCCGATAATTTGAGGAGAAATACAAAGATATCAAATCATGCATATAAGAATTCAGAGAAGATTCAAATAATATTCATAGATAATCTGTTCATAAATCAACAATTTCATCGGATCTCGACAAACACACCGCAGTCAGATAGAACTCCAAGAACATCGAGGAGAACATGGTCTTGAAGATTATATAGAGAGAAGAAGCCATCTAGCTACTAGCTATGGACCCGTAGGTCTGAGGTAAACTAATCACGCTTCAGCGGAAGGGCAATAGGATTGATGTAGATGCCCTCCGTGATTGAATCCCCCTCCGGCAGATCGCCAAAAAAGTCCCCAAGATGGGATCTCACTGGAACAGAGGCTTGCGGAGGTGGAAAATTATTTTTGTGGACGCTTCTAGTGGTTTTGGAATATTTGGGAATTTATAGGCCAAAGAATAGGGTTAGTGGAGCTCCGAGGGACCCACAAGGCAGGGGGCGCCCCCCTGGGGCACACCTTGCACCCTTGCCGTCGCCTCAGGACTCCTTTTCCTTGGTCTACAAGTCCTACGTGTGTCTTATGGTCCAAGAAAAATCATCGTAAAGTTTTACTCCGTTTGATATTCCTTTTCTACAGAAGTCAAAAACAAGGAAAAAAAACAGAAACTGGCACTGGGCTCTGGGTTAATAGGTTAGTCCCAAAAATAATATAAAATAGCATATTAATTCATATAAAACATCCAAAATAGATAATATAATAGCATGGAACAATCAAATATTATATATACACTAGATACATATCAAGCATCCCCAAGCTTAATTCCTGCTCGTCCTCGAGTAGGTAATGATAAAAACAGAATTTTTGATGTGGAATGCTACCTAACATATTTATCCATGTAATTTTCTTTATTGTGGCATGAATATTCAGATCCACATGATTCAAAATAAAAGTTTAATATTGACATAAAAACGATAATACTTCAAGCATACTAATAAAACAATCATGTCTTCTCAAAATAACATGGCCAAAGAAAGTTATCCCTACAAAATCATATAGTCTGGCTATGCTGCATCTTCATCACACAAAGTATTAAATCATGCACAACCCTAATGACAAGCCAAGCAATTGTTTCATACTTTTGATGTTCTCAAACTTTTTCAACTTTCACGTAATACATGAGCATGAGCCATGGATATAACACTATAGGAGGAATAGAATATGGTGGTTGTGGAGAAGACAAAAAGGAAGGAGATAGACTCACATCAACTAGGCGTATCAACGGGCTATGGAGATGTCCATCAATAGATATCAATGTGAGCGAGTAGGGATTGCCATGCAACGGATGCACTAGATCTATAAGTGTATGAAAGCTCAAAACAAACTAAGTGGGTGTGCTTCCAACTCGCTTGCTCACGAATACCTAGGGCAATTTGAGGAAGTCCATCATTTGAATATACAAGCCAAGTTCTATAATGAAAAATTCCCACTAGTATATGAAAGTGACAATATAGGAGACTCTCTACCATGAAGATCATGGTGCTACTTTGAAGCACAAGTGTGGAAAAAGGATCGAAACATTGTCCCCTCTCTCTTATTCCTCATTTTTCTTTTTTCTTTTTGGTGGGTTCTATGGCCTCTTTTTTTATTCGGGCTTCTTTGGCCTCTTTTATTTCTCATAAAGTCTGGAGACTCATCCTAACTTGTGAGGGAATCGTAGCTTCCATCATCCTTTCCTCACATGGGACAATGCTCTAATAATGATGATCATCACACTTTTATTTACTTACAACTCAGGAATTACAAATCGAAACTTAGAACGAAATCTAACGGTGGAAGTTGGATGGCAATATATCTCAGAATGTCTATGGAAATGCCATAATAGGTAGGTATGGTGGCTGTTTTGAGGAAGGTATATGGTGGGTTTAATGCATCGACGAGGATTGCGCGGTACTAGAGAGACTATAAAAGGTGGAAGGGTGAGAGTGCGTATATGATAACCCGCAAGTATACGAGATCAATTGTAGCCTCTTTCGATAAGTAAGAGTGTCAAACCCAACAAGGAGCTAAAGTTAGAACAAATATTCCCTCAAGTTCTATCGACCACCAATACAACTCTACGCACGCTTGACGTTCACTTTACCTAGAACAAGTATGAAACTAGAAGTACTTTGCAGGTGTGATAGGATAGGTTTGCAAGATAATAAAGAGCACGTAAATAAAAGCTAGGGGATATTTAGATAAATAATCAATAAAGTAAATATAGCGAGTGTGGAAAAGTGGTGGTAGGATTTGTGAAACTGTCCCTAAGCAATTGACTACGTTACTAGACCGGTAATCACTATTGCAATTCTATTTGAGGGAGAGGCATAAACTAACATACTTTCTCTTCTAGGATCATATGCACTTGTGATTGGAACTCTAGCAAGCATCTGCAACTACTAAAGATCATTAAGGTAAAACCCAACCATAGCATTAAAGTATCAAGTCCCCTTTATCCCATACGCAAACAACCTACTTACTCGGGTCTGTGCTTCTGTCACTCATGCCACCCACCATAAGCAAATCATGAACATATTGCAAACCCCATAGCGGGAATCCCTCACGCTTGTGCGACACGGAGGGCACAATAGGACAGCACCAATAATAAAACATGCAATTCAAACCAATCATAGCAATTCATCAATCACCGGTAGGACACCGAAAGTCTACTCAAACATCATAGGATGGCAACACATCATTGGATAATAATATGAAGCATAAAGCACCATGTTCATTTGAATATACAAGCCAAGTTCTATAATGAAAATTCCCACTAGTATATGAAAGTAATAACATAGGAGACTCTCTATATGAAGAACATGGTGCTACTTTGAAGCACAAGTGTGGTAAAAGGATAGTAACATTGCCCCTTTTCTTTTCTTCTTTTTTTTTTCTTTTTTTCCTTCTTTTTTTGGGTGGGCTTCTTTGGCCCCTTTTTTATTTAGGCTTCTTTGGCCTCTCTCTCTTTTTTTCTTTTTTTTCTTTTTCTTTTTTTCATGGGGCAATGCTCTATAATGATGATCATCACACTTTTATTTACTTACAACTCAATATTACAACTCGATACTAGAACAAAGATATGACTCTATATGAATGCCTCCGGCGGTGTACCGGGATGTGCAATGATCTAGCATAGCAATGACATCAAAAAATGGACAAGCCATGAAAACATCATGCTAGCTATCTTACGATCATGCAAAGCAATATGACAATGAATGCTCAAGTCATGTATATGATGATGATGGAAGTTGCATGGCAATATATCTCGGAATGGCTATGGAAATGCCATGATAGGTAGGTATGGTGGCTGTTTTGAGGAAGATATAAGGAGGATTATGTGTGATAGTGCGTATCGTATCACGCGGTTTGGATGCACCGGCGAAGTTTGCACCAACTCTCGAGGTAAGAAAGGGCAATGCACGGTACCGAAGAGGCTAGCAATGATGGAAGGGTGAGAGTGCGTATAATCCATGGACTCAACATTAGTCATAAAGAACTCACATACTTATTGCAAAAATTTATTAGCCCTTGAACCAAAGTACTACACGCATGCTCCTAGGGGGAGGTTGGTAGGAGTTAACCATCGCGCGCCCCCGACCTTCACGCAAAGATAAACAATCAAAATACAATGCGCGCCAATTTGGTTACATAGTTAGTAGACCATACGTGCATGCTTCGGGAATCAAAAACCTTAACACCAACATCCTTACTAAACACAACCATCTACTAGTACCTCCCACATATTATCACCTCTATATCGCAAAACTATTGCAAGGAATCAAACATATCATATTCAGTGATCCATAAGTTTATGTAGGATTTTATGACTAACCATGTGAATGACCAATTCCTGTCATCTCTCTAAATAGATATAAGTGAAGCAAGAGAGTTTAATTCTTTCTACAAAAGATATGCCCACGCTCTAACAAATATAAGTGAAGCAAAAGAGCATTCTACAAATGGCGGTTTTCTATGTGAAGAGAAACAGGCAATCCAAACTTCAAATGATATAAGTGAAGCACATGAAGCATTCTATAAAGCCACACTCAAAAGATATAAGTGAAGTGCAATGAGCATTCTATAAATCAACCAAGGACTATCTCATACCAGCATGGTGCATAAAAGAAAAGTGAACACTAAATGCAAAAGACGCTCCAAGACTTGCACATATCGCATGAACGAAACGAATACGAAAACATACCGATACTTGTTGAAGAAAGAGGGGATGCCTTCCGGGGTATCCCCAAGCTTAGACGCTTGAGTCTCATTGAATATTTACTTGGGGTGCCTCAGGCATCCCCAAGCTTGAGCTCTTGCCTCTCTTACTTTTCCTCATATCGAGACCTCCTCGATTAGAAACTTCATCCACACAAAACTTCAACAGAAAACTCGGTAAGATCCGTTAGTATAATAAAGCAAATCACCACTCTAAGTACTGTTCCAAACCAATTCATATTTTGTTTTTGCATTGTGTCTACTGTAATATAACTTTTCCATGGCTTAAATCCACTGATATAAATTGATAGATTCATCAAAACAAGCAAACTATGCATCAAAAACAGAATCTGTCAAAAACAGAACAGTCTGTAGGAATCTGAACATTCACCATACTTATGGTACCCCAAAAATTCTACCAAAATTAGGAAAAATAATTTTTTTTACATAAAGACAGTGCAAAAAGAATCAGAACCGTTTAACGTTCCAGTTAAAAATGTAAAATCGCGCACCATAGCCAAAGTTTCTGTCCTGCACCGTACAAACCAACAAGCATTGCAAACATCCTGAAGGCAAACCTTAGCACATTATTTTGATAATACAATGGAATTGTACAAGGGGATAATTATTTTTGATGAAAAGTTTCTGTAATTAAGATTCACAAAGTTTCCGTGAGCATGAACAAAGTTCAAGGAGCTCTCCCACTTCAACAATGCTTGTCTTTCTCACTTTCACTTTCCTTTTTGAAAAGTTTTAGTTTCCCCTCTTTATTTTTTTTGTTTTTAGACTATATAAAATCACTCAACAGAAATAAATGACTCTCTAAAACTTCCGGGTTGTCTCCCTGGCAGCGCTTTCTTTAAAACCATTAAGCTTGGCATAAAGTGCTCAAGTAATGGATCCACCCGGATCCCAAGTTATATCAAAGCCAATTTTAATTAACAATGATTTGTGATTTGGTAGTGAGCACAAAGTAACATATATCATGCAACAACGAAGTCTAACTCTCTTCCTATGCATTGGCATGTCATAAAAAAACAATTCATGCACACAAAGTAAAGGCCAATGCATAGTATAAACAGTTTCTTGCAATTTTATCATATTGGAAACATAGAGAGGTGGAGATATAGTTACTCTCTCATAATAATTGCAAGTAGGAGCAGCAAGCACATGCATATCACATTCATCAAAATTATCTTGTGGAATGGTAAAAGGCAACCCATCAATATAATCCTTAATAAGCACAAACTTCTCCGACATAGTGTAGTCGGGAGAACTCAA
The DNA here is from genome assembly GCF_018294505.1 of Triticum aestivum. Lineage (NCBI taxonomy): Eukaryota > Viridiplantae > Streptophyta > Magnoliopsida > Poales > Poaceae > Triticum > Triticum aestivum. The sequence goes on from NC_057810.1 coordinate 422,508,027, forward strand.
AAAGATAATAGGACTATCATGCGTGGGTGCAATAGCAACAATTTCATGTTTAACATAAGGAACTATAGCAAGTTCATCTCCATAAGCATAATTCATATTGGTATCTTGGCCACAAGCATAGCAAGCATCATCAAAAGGGATATTTCAAGAGAATCAACGGGATCATAACAATCATTATAGCAATCATCCTTCGGTAAGCACGAAGGGGAATTAAACAATGTATGAGTTGAAGAGTTACTCTCATTAGAAGGTGGGAACGGGAAGCTAATCCGTTCTTCCTCCTTTTGTTCTTCGCTCTCCTCATCATCTTTTTCATCCAATGAGCTCACAGTTTCAGTAATTTCTTCTTCCATAGCTTACTGCAAAATATTAGTTTCTTCTTGGACAGTGGAGAATCTCTCAATATATGGTTTAACATAGGCATTAGAAGCATAATTATCATAACAATATTCAAGTATGGCAAAATTTTCAGATTTGTAAAGAGTAGCATCATACTTTTCAATCAAATAAGCAATTTCATAAGCACCCTTAAAAGCAACAAATTCTTCAATTTGTTGAACATCATAGTAATTATAAACACCCTTATCATATGAAGATACGATTCCATTATCACTAAACAAGCATTGGTAGAGAAGGTGTTTCTTAGGGTTTTTAGAACAACAAGTAACATCATATATTTCACATAAAGTCCAAGCATAGCATTGCAAACGATGAATTTGATCCAGTAAAAGTTTCCCCTTTTCAGATATTCGGCGTCGCACATAACAAGCATGCTCATCTAAAGATTTGCCCTCAACTAAGCTAGTTGGGGTTTCAGCACGAGCACAAAGGGATCGAAGATGATCCAAGTAAAAAGCTTCAGGAGTGTGATAGATTTTGAGTGGTTCTTCAACCATTGGTGTAGTAGGTACAACTAATTTTGTTGGTATTTTGCGTTTCCTACCCATAACTAAAGATAGAAAACAACTAAGAACAACAAATAAAAATTACTTAGTGATAAAGCAAACAAGCACACATGAGAATATTCACCCCACGCTATGACTCCCCGGGAACGGCGCCAGAAAAAGGTCTTGATAACCCGCAAGTATACGGGATCAATTGTAGCCTCTTTCGATAAGTAAGAGTGTCGAACCCAACAAGGAGCTAAAGGTAGAACACATATTCCCTCAAGTTCTATCGACCACCGATACAACTCTACGCACGCTTAACGTTCGCTTTACCTAGAACAAGTATGAAACTAGAAGTACTTTGTAGGTGTGATAGGATAGGTTTGCAAGATAATAAAGAGCACGTAAATAAAATCTAGGGGCTGTTTAGATAAATAAGCAATAATGTAAATATAGCGAGTGTGGAAAAGTGGTGGTAGGAGTTGTGAAATTGTCCCTAAGCAATTGACTACGTTACTAGACCGGTAATCACTATTGCAATTCTATTTGAGGGAGAGGCATAAGCTAACATACTTTCTATTCTTGGATCATATGCACTTGTGATTGGAACTCTAGCAAGCATCCGCAACTACTAAAGATCATTAATGCAAAACCCAACCATAGCATTAAAGTATCAAGTCCCCTTTATCCCATATGCAAACAACCTACTTACTTGGGTCTGTGCTTCTGTCACTCACGCCACCCACCATAAGAAAATCATGAACATATTGCAAACTCTACAGCGGCAATCCCTCACGCTTGCGCGACACAGAGGGCACAATAGGACAGAACCAATAATAAAACATGCAATTCAAACCAATCATAGCAATTCATCAATCACCGGTAGGACAACGAAAGTCTACTCAGACATCATAGGATGGCAACACATCATTGGATAATAACATGAAGCATAAAGCACCATGTTCAAGTAGAGGGTACAATGGGTTGCGGGAGAGTGGACCGCTGAATATAGATGGGGGAAGGTGATGGAGATGATGGTGGCGATGATTGATGTCTACTACACAACTTTCTTCTTGTAGACGTTGTTGGGCCTGCAAGTGCACAGGTTTGTAGGACAGTATCAAATTTCCCTCAAGTGGATGACCTAAGGTTTATCAATCCGTAGGAGGCATAGGATGAAGATGGTCTCTCTCAAACAACCCTGCAACCAAATAACAAAGAGTCTCTTGTGTCCCCAACACACCCAATACAATGGTAAATTGTATAGGTGCACTAGTTCGGCGAAGAGATGGTGATACAAGTACAATATGGATGGTAGATAAAGGTATTTGTAATCTGAAAATATAAAAACAACAAGGTAGCAAGCGGTAAAAGTGAGCGTAAATGGTACTGCAATGATAGGAAACAAGGCCTAGGGTTCATACTTTCACTAGTGCAAGTTCTCTCAACAATAATAACATAGATAGATAATATAACAAGCCCTCAACATGCAACAAAGAGTCACTCCAAAGCAACTAATAGTGGAGAACAAACGAAGAGATTATGGTAGGGTACGAAACCACCTCAAAGTTATCCTTTCTGTTCTATCTATTCAAGAGTTCGTAGTAAAATAACATAAAGCTATTCTTTCCGCTCAATCCATCATAGAGTTCATACTAGAATAACACCTTAATACACAAATCAACCAAAACCCTAAGTCACCTAGATACTCCATTGTCACCTCAAGTATCCGTGGGCATGATTATACGATATGCATCACACAATCTCAGATTCATCCAACCAACATAAAAGTACTTCAAAGAGTGCCCCAAAGTTTCTATCGGAGAGTCAAGAACGTGTGCCAACCCCTATGCATAGGTTCCCAATGTCATGAAACCCGCAAGTTGATCACCAAAACATACATCAAGTGGCACAGGATATCCCATTGTCACCATGGGATAATCACGGTAAGACATACATCAAGTGTTCTCATAAAAGACTCAATCCGATAAGATAACTTCAAAGGGGAAACTCAATTCATCACAAGAGAGTAGAGGGGCAGAAACATCATAAGATCCAACTACAATAGCAAAGCTCGGGATACATCAAGATCGTGCCATAGAAGGAACACGAGAGAGAACACGAGAGAGAGAGATCAAACACATAGCTACTGGTACATACCCTCAGCCCCGAGGGTGAACTACTCCCTCCTCGTCATGGATAGCACCGGGATGATGAAGATGGCGACCCGTGATGGGATCCCCCTCCGGGAGGGTGCCGGGAAGGGCTCCTGAGAGGTTTTTGGTGGCTACAGAGGCTTGCGGCGGCGGAATTCCCGATCTATCTTCTATTCTGGAAGTTTTAGGGTACAAGAGTATATATGGGTGCAGGGGGTACGTCGGAGGAGCTATGGGAGCCCCATGAGGCAGGGGGGCGCGCCCAGGGGGTGGGCGCACCCGCACCCTCGTGGGCAGCCCGGGACTCCCCTGACGTGCACTCCAAGTCTATCAGGTTGCTTTCCTTCCAAAAATAACTTCTCCAGTTGATTTCGTTCCGTTTTGACTCCGTCTGATATTCCTTTTCCTTGAAACACTAAAATAGGCATAAAACAACAAATCTGGGCTGGGCCTCCGGTTAATAGGTTAGTCCCAAAAATAATATAAAAGTGGATAATAAAGCCCAGTATTGCCCAAAACAGTAGATAAAGTAGCATGGAGCAATCAAAAATTATAGATACGTTGGAGACGTATCAAGCATCCCCAAGCTTAATTCCTGCTCGTCCTCGAGTAGGTAAATGATAAAAAAGAATTTTTGATGCGGAGTGATACTTTGGCATAATTTCAATGTAAATCTTCTTAATTGTGATATGAATATTCAGATCCGAAAGATTCAAGACAAAAGTTCATATTGACACAAAAATGATAATACTTCAAGAATACTAATCAAAGCAATCATGTCTTCTCAAAATAACATGGCAAAAGAAAGTTCATCCCTACAAAATTATATAGTTAGGCTATGCTTCATTTTCGTCACACAAAGATGTTCCCAACTTATATACCCCCGATGACAAGCCAAGCAATTTTTTCATACTTAAATAATCTCAAACTTTTTCAACCTTCACGCAATACATGAGCGTGAGCCATGGATATAACACTATGGGTGGAATAGAATATGATGATGGGGATTGTGTGGAGAAGACAAAAAGGAGAAAGTCTCACATTGACGAGGCTAATGAACAGGCTATGGAGATGCCCATCAATTGATGTCAACATGAGGAGTAGGGATTGCCATGCAACGGATGCACTAGAGCTATGAATGCTCAACAAAAACAAAACTAGTGGGTGTGCATCCAACTTGCTTGCTCATGAAGACCTAGGGCATTTGAGGAAGCCCATAGTAGGAATATACAAGCGAAGTTCTATAATGAAAAATTCCCACTAGTATAAAAAGACAACTTATGAGACTCACTACATGAAGAACAAGGTGCTACTTTGAAGCACAATATATATGAGACTCACTACATGAAGAACAAGGTGCTACTTTGAAGCACAAGTGTGGAAAAAGAGATAGTAGCATTGCCCTTTTCTTTTCTTTTTTTTGGGCCTTTTTTTGTCCTTTCTCTTTTTTTCTTTTTTTGGGCAATGCTCTAATAATGATGATCATCACACTTCTATTGATTACAACATATGCATTACAACTCAAAACTTAGAACAAGATATGACTCTATATGAATGCCTCCGGCGGTGTACCGGGATGGTGCAATGAATCAAGAGTGACATGTATGAAAAAATAGTGCATGGTGGCCTTGCCACAAATACGATGTCAACTACATGATCATGCAATGGCAATATGACAAAAGTAATGTATGTCATGATGATGATGGTGGAAGTTGCATGGCAATATATCTTGGAATGGGTATGGAAATGCCATAATAGGTAGGTATGGTGGCTGTTTTGAGGAAGATATAAGGAGGTTTATGTGTGATAGAGCGTATCGTATCACGGGGTTTGGATGCACCGGTGAAGTTTGCACCAACTCTCAAGGTGAGAAAGGGCAATGCACGGTACCGAAGAGGTTAGCAAAGGCGGAAAGGTGAGAGTGCGTATAATCCATGGACTCAACATTAGTCAAAGGAACTCATATACTTATTGCAAAAATTTAGAAGCCATCAAAAATTCAAGTACTACGCGCATGCTCCTAGGGGGATAGATTGGTAGGAAAAGACCATCGCTCGTCCCCGACCGCCACTTCAAATTTGTTACACAACTTTAACCATACGTGCATGCTATGGGACTTGCAAACTTCAACACAAGCATTTCTCAAATTCACAATCACCCAACTAGCATGACTTTGATATTATCACCTCCATATCTCAAAACAATTATCAAGCATCAAACTTATCTTAGTATTCAATTCACTCAAAAGAAAGTTTCACATATCTTGAACACTAACTATATTAACATTAAGCAAACTACCATGCTATTAATGACTCTCAAAATAATCTAAGTGAAGCATAAGAGTTCAACTATTTCTCCAAAATAAAACTACCACCATGCTCTAAAAGGTATAAGTGAAGTACTAGAGCAAATGACAAACTACTCCGAAAGATATAAGTGAAGATCAATGAGTAGTCGAATAATTATGCAACTATGTGAAGACTCTCCCTCATTAAAGAATTTCAGATCTTGATACTTTATTCAAACAGCAAGCAAAGCTAAAGAAAACATTGCAAGGATAGCACAACTCATGTGAAGAAGCAAAAACTTAGGCTCAACCGATACTAACCGATAGTTGTTGAAGAAGAAAGGTGGGATGCCTACCGGGGCATACCCAAGCTTAGATGCTTGAGACTTCTTGAAATATTATCTTGGGGTGCCTTGGGCATCCCCAAGCTTGAACTTTTGCGTCTCCTTAATTCCTCTCATATCATGGTTTCTCTTTTTATCAAAAGCTTCATTCACAACAAACTCAACAAGAACTCGTGAGATAGGTTAGTATAAACCAATGCAAAACATTATTATTTCCTACTGTAACAAATCACTAAAATTATTATTCATCATTGCATACTAAATGCCTCTGCATATTTAATACTCCTATCCTCAAATAGAATCATTAATCAAGCAAACATATGCAAACAATGCAACCATAACAGCAATCTGCCAAAACAGTACAGTCTGTAAAGAATGCAAGAGTATCAATACTTCCATGACTCTAAAAATTATGAACTAAAATTCCCACTGTGATAAATTTATCAGAGATCAATATGCAAAAAGATTCAACATTATACCACTGTCTGACTTTTCTAGGGAATTTTTCCAACAGCGGTAAACTTTCTGTTTTCAAACAGCAACATGTATACTAGCAAAATAAGCATGGAAAAGGCTATCCTTAACTTTTTTATTGAAACTAAAGATGGAAAACTTTATTATAACTAACAGCAAGCAAAAACTAACAAAAGGAAATTATGCTCCAAGAAAAACACATATCATGTGGTGAATAAAAATATAGCTCCAAGTAAATTACCGATGGAAGTGGACGAAAGAGGGGATGCCTTCCGGGGCATCCCCAAGCTTAGGCTCTTGGTTGTCCTTGAATATTACCTTGGGGTGCCATGGGCATCCCCAAGATTAGGCTCTTGCCACTCCTTATTCCATAGTCCATCGAATCCTTACCCAAAACTTGAAAACTCCACAACACAAAACTCAACAGAAAACTCGTAAGCTCCGTTAGTATAAGAAAACAAAACCACCACTTAGGTACTGTAATGAACTCATTCTAAATTCATATTGGTGTAATATCTACTGCACTCCAACTTATCTATGGTTCATACCCTCCGATACTACTCATAGATTCATCAAAATAAGCAAACAACACATAGAAAACAGAATCTGTCAAAAACAGAACAGTTTGTAATAATCTGTATCAAACGTATACTTATGTAACTCCAAAACTCCTACCAAATTAGGAAGTCCTGAGCAATTCGTGTACCAATCCATAGAAAAAAGAATCAGATCATAAGAACGTTTTTGTGAATTAACAAAACTAATTTACTGGGTGCAAAAGTTTCTGATTTTCAGCAGGATCAACACAACTATCACCGTAAGCCATCCTAAAGGTCTTACTTGGCACTTTATTGAAACAAAAGCTAGAAAACATGATTAATAAATTAGCATAATCATGTGTACACACAAAAACAGTAAGGATAAATATTGGGTTGTCTCCCAACAAGCGCTTTTCTTTAATGCCTTCCTAACTAGGCATGATGATGGCAATGGTGCTCACATAAAAGATAAGAATTGAAACATAACGGGAGCATCATGAAGCATATGACTAGCACTTTTAAGTCTAACCCACTTCCTATGCATAGGGATTTTGTGAGCAAACAACTTATGGGAACGATAATCAACTAGCATAGGAAGGTAAAACAAGCATAACTTCAAGATTTTAAGCACATATAGTGGAAACTTGACATTATTGCAACTCCTACAAGCATATGTTCCTCCCTCATAATAATTTTCAGTAGCATCATGAATGAATTCAACAATATAACAAGAACCTAAAGCATTCTTTTCATGACCTACAAGCATAGAAAATTTACTACTCTCCACATAAGCAAAATTCTTCTCATGAATAGTAGTGGGAGCAAACTCAACAAAATAACTATCATGTGATTGAAAATTAAGATCAAGATGACAAGTTTCATGGTTATGATTATTCTTTAGAGCATACGTGTCATCACAATAATCATCATAGATAGGAGGCATGCTTTCATCATAGTAAATTTGCTCATCGAAGCTTCGGGGACAAAAAATATCATCTTCATCAAACATAGCTTCCCCAAGCTTGTGGCTTTGCATATCATTAGCATCATGGATATTCAAGGAATTCATACTAACAACATTGCAATCATGCTCATCATTCACATATTTTATGACAAGCATTCTATGTAATTCTTCTTCTAGTACTTGAGCACAATTTTCCTTCCCATCATTTTCACGAAAGATATTAAAAAGATGAAGCATATGTGGCATCCTTAATTCCATTTTTTAGTTTTCTTTTATAAACTAAACTAGTGATAAAACAAGAAACAAAAAGATTCGATTGCAAGATCTAAAGATATACCTTCAAGCGCTAACCTCCCCGGCAATGGCGCCAGAAAAGAGCTTAGTTGACGGGGTGTGAGTGAGTGCCCTTTAACTAGCCTCCCCGGCAACAGCGCCAGAAAAGAGCTTGATGTCTAGTACACAACCTTCTTCTTGTAGACGTTGTTGGGCCTGCAAGTGCACAGGTTTGTAGGACAGTAGCAAATTTCCCTCAAGTGGATGACCTAAGGTTTATCAATCCGTAGGAGGCGTAGGATGAAGATGGTCTCTCTCAAACAACCCCGCAACCAGATAACAAAGAGTCTCTTGTGATCCCAACACATCCAATACAATGGTAAATTGTATAGGTGCACTAGTTCGGCGAAGAGATGGTGATACAAGTGCAATATGGATGGTAGATAAAGGTATTTGTAATCTGAAAATATAAAAACAGCAAGGTAGCAAGTGGTAAAAGTGAGCGTAAACGGTATTGCAATGATAGGAAACAAGGCCTAGGGTTCATACTTTCACTAGTGCAAGTTCTCTCAACAATAATAACATAGATAGATAATATAACAAGCCCTCAACATGCAACAAAGAGTCACTCCAAAGCAACTAATAGTGGAGAACAAACGAAGAGATTATGGTAGGGTACGAAACCACCTCAAAGTTATCCTTTCTGTTCTATCTATTCAAGAGTTCGTACTAAAATAACATACTAGAATAACACCTTAATACACAAATCAACCAAAACCCTAATGTCACCTAGATACTCCATTGTCACCTCAAGTATCCGTGGGCATGATTATACGATATGCATCACACAATCTCAGATTCATCCAACCAACATAAAAGTACTTCAAAGAGTGCCCCAAAGTTTCTATCGGAGAGTCAAGAACTTGTGCCAACCCCTATGCATAGGTTCCCAATGTCATGAAACCCGCAAGTTGATCACCAAAAACATACATCAAGTGGCACATAATATCCCATTGTCACCATGGATAATCACGGCAAGACATACATCAAGTGTTCTCATAAAAGACTCAATCCGATAAGATAACTTCAAAGGGGAAACTCAATTCATCACAAGAGAGTAGAGGAGGAGAAACATCATAAGATCCAACTACAATAGCAAAGCTCGGGATACATTAAGATCGTGCCATAGAAGGAACACGAGAGAGAGAGATCAAACACATAGCTACTGGTACATACCCTCAGCCCCGAGGGTGAACTACTCCCTCCTCGTCATGGATAGCACCGGGATGATGAAGATGGCGACCCGTGATGGGATCCCCCTCCGGGAGGGTGCCGGGAAGGGCTCCTGAGAGGTTTTTGGTGGCTACAGAGGCTTGCGGCGGCGGAATTCCCGATCTATCTTTTGTTCTGGAAGTTTTAGGGTACAAGAGTATATATGGGTGCAGGGGGTATGTCGGAGGAGCTACGGGGGCCCCACGAGGTAGGGGGGCGCGCCCAGGGGGGTGGGCGCGCCCCCCATCCTCGTGGGCAGCCCGGGACTCCCCTGACGTGCACTCCAAGTCTATCAGGTTGCTTTCCTTCCAAAAATATCTTCTCCAGTTGATTTCGTTTCCTTTTGACTCCGTCTGATATTCCTTTTCCTCGAAACACTGAAATAGGCATAAAACAACAAATCTGGGCCGGGCCTCCGGTTAATAGGTTAGTCCCAAAAATAGTATAAAAGTGGATAATAAAGCCCAATATTGCCCAAAACAGTAGATAAAGTAGCATGGAGCAATCAAAAATTATAGATACGTTGGAGACGTATCAATGATGCAGGTGTTGGTGTAGATCGCGGTGATGATGATGTCCCCCGGCAGCGTTCCGGCGCCACCGGAAGCAAGGGGAAGAGAGCCCCCCTTCTTCTTCTTCTTCCTTGACCTCCTCCCTAGATGGGAGAAGGGTTTACCCTCCGGTCCTTGTCTCCGATGGCATGGGAGGGCCAAGAGCCCCTCCGAGATTGGATATGTCTCTCTATCTCTCTTTGTTTCTGCGTTCTGGAATTCTGCCCTGGCACCGTTTCTTTTATATCCAGAGATCCGTAACTCCGATTGGATTGAAACCTTCGCCCAGATCTTTTTCCAAAAATTAGCTTTCTTGTGGTCAAAGAAGGGCATCAGCCGCCTTACGAGAGCCCCAGGAGGGTGGGGGGTGCGCCCACCTGGAGTGGGCGTGGGCCCCTGTCTCGTGGACATCTCGGGCACCATCTCGCGTTGATTTTACTTCCCAAAAATCACAAATATTTCAAAATAATTCCCCGTCCGTTGTTATCCTGTTTGGACTCCGTTTGATATGGGGTTTCTGCGAAACATAAAACATGCAACAGACAGGAACTGGTACTGGGCACTGGATCAATATGTTAGTCCCAAAAAATAGTATAAAAAGTTGCCTAAAGTATATGAAAGTTGTAGAATATTAGCATGGAACAATAAAAAATTATAGATACGACGGAGACGTATCAGTATAATCCATGGACTCAACATTATTTATGAAGAACTCACATACTTATTGCAAAATTCTATTAGCTATCAAAACAAAGTACTGCACGCATAGGAAAAGACCATCGCTCGTCCTTGACCGCCACTCATAAGGATGACAACAATAAATAAATCATGCTCCGACTTCATCACATACCAGTTAACCATATGTGCATGATATGGGAATCACAAGCTTTAACACAAGTATTTCTATCAATCCATAATTACTTACTAGCATGACTCTAATATCACCATCTTCATATCTCAAAACAATATGCAAGGAATCAAACTTCTCATAGAATTCAATGCACTTTATATGAAAGTTTTTATTATACCCCTCTTGGATGCCCATCATATTAGGACTAAATTCATAACCTAAGCGAATTACCATGATGTTTAGAGACTCCCAAAATAATATAAGTGAATCAAGAGAGTTCAACAATTTCTATAAAATAAAACCACCACTGTGCTCTAAAAAGATATAAGTGAAGTACTAGAGCATATTGCCTAGCTCAAAAGATATAAGTGAAGCACATAGAGTATTCGAATAAATTCACGATTTAAGCATGTCCCTCTCAAAAGGTGTGTACAGAAAGTATGATTGTGGAAAACTAAAAAGCAAAGACTCATATCATACAAGACGCTCCAAGCAAAACACATATCAGGTGGTGAATAAAAATATAGCCTCAAGTAAACTGGATTGAAGACAAAAGAGGGGATGCCTTCCGGGGCATCCCCAAGCTTAGGCTCTTGGTTATCCTTGAATATTACCTTGGGGTGACTTGGGGATCCCCAAGCTCAGGCTCTTGCCACTCCTTATTCCATAGTCCATCAAATCTTTACCCCAAACTTGAAAACTTCACAACACAAAACTCAACAAAAAAACTCATGAGATCCGTTAGTATAAGAAAATAAATCAGCACTTTTGGTACTGTTGTGAACTCATTCTTTATTTATATTGGTGTAATATCTACTGTATTCCAACTTCTCCATGGTCCATACCCCCTGATACTACCCATAGATTCATCAAAATAAGCAAACAACACATAGAAAACAGAATCTGTTAAAAACAGAACAGTCTATAGTAATCAGGAAACTTCGTATACTTATATAACTCCGTAAATTCTGAAAAATTAGGACAACCTGGAGAATTTATATATTAATGTTTTGAAAAAAAATTCAGATCAAAATCATGAATATTTGATTTATAAAAATTATTTTACTGGGCGCAAAAGTTTCTGTTTTTCAGCAAGATCAAATAAACTATCACCATAAGCCATCCCAAAGGTCTTACTTAGTTCAAACACTAATTAAAACACCAAAACACATCTAACCAGAGGCTAGATGATAAATTTTTTCAATAAACATAAACAAAAAGTAAGAACAAAAATAATATTGGGTTGCCTCCAAACAAGCGTTATTGTTTAACGCCCTTAGCTAGGCATAAAACATAGATCAAGATATTGTCATCTTTGGTATGCAATCCATAAGTAGCTCTCATAATAGATTCATATGTTAACTTAATTTTATTTCTTGTAAAGTGTTCCATGCCCTTCCTTAACGGAAATTGAAATCTAATGTTTCCTTCTTTCATATCAATAATTGCACCAAACGTTCTAAGGAAAGGTCTACCAAGAATAATAGGACATGTAGGATTGCAATATCAAGAACAATGAAAACTACGGGCACATAATTACTATTTGCAACAATAAAAAATTCATTAATCCTTCCCATAGGTTTCTTAATAGTGGAATTCGCGAGATGCAAATTTAAAGAACAATCATCAAATTCACGAAAACCTAGCACATCACATAAAGTTTTTGGAATCGTAGAAACGCCAGCACCCAAATCACACAAAGCAAGGCACTCATAATATTTGATTTTAATCTTAATAGTAGGTTCCCACTCATCATAAAGCTTTCTAGGGTTAGAAACTACCAACTCAAGTTTTTCTTCAAAAGATTTCATCATAGCATCAACGACCTGTTTAGTAAAAGCTTTATTTTGATTATTAGCATGAGGAGAATTCAACATTGCAACAAGGAAATACAATCTATCAATGAACAATTATCATAATTAAAGCCCCTGAAATCCAAAAGAGTGCCTTCATTGCTACTTAAAGTTTTGATCTCTCCAATCCCACTTTTATCAATTTTCGCATCAAGATCTATAAACTCCAAATCAGGGATGCCTTCAAGCTAAAATTGACTCATATCCAGTCCCATATTTATCAAGATTTATATAAGAAAACAAAGATTCAATATGAGTCACATCAATCACTTTAAGATCTTCACCATTAATTTCACGAAAACTAGAAGAACACGCTTTTATAAACCAATCTTGTTTAGCACGCATCTTAGCGGTTCTTTCTTTGCACTCATCAATAGAAATTCTCATAGCTTTAAGAGATTCATTAATATCATGCTTGGCTGGAATAGATCTAATTTTCAAAGAATCACTCTCAAGAGAAATTCTATCCACGTTCCTAGCCAAATCATCAATCTTAAGAAATTTTTCTTCAACCAAAGCATTGAAATTCTTTTGAGAACTAATAAATTCTTTAATATTGTTCTCAACATCAGAGGGCATCTTATTATAATTCCCATAAGAATTGTTGTAGGAATTACCATAATTATTAGAGGAATTACTAGGAAAAGGCCTAGGGTTGAAATTACCTCTATATGCGTTATTATCAAAATTGTTCCTACCAACAAAATTCACACCCCTAGATTCATTATTATTTCCAATCAAAGAAGATAAAGTCATATCATTAGGATCAATAGGATCACTTTTACTAGCAAACAATTTCATTAATTCATCCATCTTTCCACTCAAAGTATTTATTTCTTCAATTGCATGCACTTTTTTACTAGTGGAAGATCTTTCGGTATGCCATTGAAAGTAATTTTCCATAATATTATCTAGGAGTTTAGTGGCTTATCCTAATGTGATTTCCATAAAAGTACCATCCGCGGTGGAATCCAAAAGATTTCTAGATGCAAAATTCAACCCCGCATAAATTTTTGTATAATGATCCATAAACTCAAACCATGCGTAGGGCAATTTCTTCTCATCAATTTCATCCTCTCCCAAGATTGTGCAACATGCTCATGATCAAGTTGCTTAAAATTCATTGTATCCTTCCTAAGGGAGATGATCTTAGCAGGAGGAAAATACTTGGAAATAAAGGCATCTTTACACTTATTCCATGAATCAATATTATTTTTAGGTAAAGATGAAAACCAAGTTTTAGCACGATCTCATAGTGAGAACAGAAATAACTTCAATTTAACAATATCATTATCCACGTCTTTCTTCTTTTGCATATGACACAATTCAACGAAAGTGTTTAGATGGGATGCGACATCTTCATTAAGAAGGCCAGAAAATTGTTCTTTCATAACAAGATTCAACAAAGTGGCATTAATTTCATAAGATTCCGCACTAGTGGCGGGAGCAATTGGAGTACTAATAAAATCATTATTATTAGTGTTGGAAAAGTCACACAACATGGTATTTTCTTGAGACATTGTGACAAAGGAAGCAATCTAACGCACGAGCAACCAAAAAGCAAACGAAAAGATGAACGAAAGAAGGGCTAATAAATAGACAAATCTTTTTGTATTTTTCTGAAAATCGTTTTAGAGGCGGAAAACGAGAGGCAAATGGCAAATAATGTAATGCCAGAGATGAGAGTTTATGATGGGTACTTGGTAGGCTTGATGTAGAACCTCCCCGGCAATGGCGGCAGAAATTCTTCCTACTACTTCTTGAGCTTGCGTTGGTTTTCCCTTGAAGAGGAAGGGTGATGCAGCAAAGTAGAGATAAGTATGTCCCTCAGTTAGAGAACCAAGGTATCAATCCAGTAGGAGGCACAAGCAAGTCTCCTATCTATGCACCTACACAAACAATCAAACACCTGCACGCAACATGATAAAGGGGTTGTCAATCCCTTCATGGTCAATTGCAATGGTGAGATCTAATAGAGATAGATATAAAATATACTAAAATGTAAAACAAAATAAAAGTAAATAAATTGCAGCAAGATATTTTGAGTTTTTTGGTTTATAGATCTGAAAATATATAAGGGAAAATAGACCCGGGGGCCATAGGTTTCACTAGAGGCTTCTCTCTTGGAGGCAAATAATACAGTGGGTGAACAAATTACTGTCGAGCAATTAATAGAAAAGCGCAAAGTTATGACCATATCCAAGGCAATGATTATGCGTATAGGCATCACATCCATGTCAAGTAGACCGAAACGAATCTGGATCTACTACTGTTACTCCACACATCGACCGCTATCCAGCATGCATCTAGAGTATTAAGTTCATAAGAACGGAGTAACGCCTTAAGTAAGATGACATGATGTAGAGGGATAAACTAAAGCAATATGATCAAAACCCCATATTTTTTATCCTTGATGGCAAAAATACAAATACATGCCTTGCTACCCCTACTTTGTCACTGGGTGAGGACACCGCAAGATTGAACCCAAAACAAAGCACCTCTCCCATAGCAAGAAATATCAATCTAGTTGGCCAAATCAAACCGATAATTTGACGAGAAATATAAAGATATCAAATCATGAATATAAGAATTCAGAGAAGATTTAAATAATATTCATAGATAATCTAATCATAATCCACAATTCATCGGATCTCGACAAACACACCGCAAAAGAATATTACATCAGATAGAACTGCAAGAACATCGAGGAGAACATGGTATTGAAGATCATAGAGAGAGAAGTAGACATCTAGCTACTAGCTATGGACCCGTAGGTCTGAGGTAAACTACTCACGCTTCAATGGAAGGGCAATAGGATTCATGTAGATGCCCTCCATGATCGAGTCCTCCTCCGGCAGATTGCTAGAAAAAGGCCCCAAGATGGGATCTCACAGGAACAGAGGCTTGCGGTGGAGGAAAAGTATTTTTGTGGATGCTTCTGTGGTTTGGGAATTTATAGGTCGAAGAATAGGGTTAGAGGATCTCCGAGGGACCCACAAGGCAGGGGGCACGCCCTACACCCTTGTTGTTGCCTCAGGACTCCTTTTCCTTGGTCTGCAAGTCCTACTGTGTCTTCTGGTACAAGAAAAATCATCGTAAAGTTTTATTCTGTTTGGACTCTGTTTGATATCCCTTTTTTGCGAAACTCAAAAACAAGGAAAAACAGAAACTGGCAGTGGGCTCCGGGTTAATAGGTTAGTCCCAAAAATAATATAAAATAGCACATTAATGCATATAAACATTCAAATCAGATAATATAATAGCATGGAACAATAAAAAAATTATAGACACGTTGGAGACATATCACTAATGGACGATAATTTCATGCTTTGTGTGTTGACTATTGACTCAACATTCTAACATTGATCATGCTACCTAGTGCAGATTTCCGGTTGCATCTTTCGATCAATGTTTAATTGTGGATGCTTTCCTCGAGCATATGTCAGTTCATTTGAGTTGGCAAATGATATCTCCTTGTTCAAATAATTTTGGAAATACATCCTCATTGAAACATCGATGGATTGTTGATGAACCCATCAGCCACATACTGCTCTCCTCCATGGTTAATGATGAACTCTTGTTTGGGATCTTGCTTCCATATTACATTTCCTGAGAATCTTGCAATGCCATCTCGTCAATTTGTATTGCACCCTTTTCTTCTTAGGCATCCCGAGTCTGAGGCATCCTAACACCAATCAAATCTGAATCTCGGGCAGATATGATGGTTGGAACATTTTCCAAGAATTATAACATTGTTCTTTTGCAACCCGGTAAGATGATGTCATGCCTAGCACACCTGACCGAAGGACGTATTGTTATAGCATTTTGTCCAGCAAGGTTAATTGATACGTCTCCAACATATCTATAATTTTTGATTGTTCCATGTTATCGTATTATCTATTTTGGACGTTTTATATGCATTAATATGCTATTTTATATTATTTTTGGGACTAACTTATTAACCTAGAGCCCAGTGCCAGTTTATGTCTTTTTCCTTGTTTTTGACTTTTCCAAAAAAGTATTATCAAATGGAATAAAATTTTATGATGATTTTTCTTGGACCAGAAGACACCCAGAAGACTTGGGGAGAGAGCCAGAGGAGTCCCAAGGAGGCCACAAGCCTCTAGGGCCTGCCCAAGGGGGGCGCCCCCTGGCTTATGGGCCTTGAGGGCCCCCTAACCCTAATTCCAGCTCTATATATCCTCAAATATTCCGCGAACATCAGAAGCGTCCACAAAAATTCTTTTCCCCCACCGTAAGCTTCTGTTCTCGTGAGATCCCATCTTGGGGACTTTTCCGGCGATCTGCCGGAGGGGGATTCAATCACGGAGGGCTTCTACATCAACCCTGACGCCCTTCCGATGATGCGTGAGTAGTTTACCACAGACCTACGGGTCCATCGCTAGTAGCTAGATGGCTTCTTCTCTCTCTTTGATCTGCAGTACCATGTTCTCCTTGATGTTCTTGACGTTCTATCCGATGTAATCTTATTTTGTGGTGTGTTTGTTGAGATTCGATGAATTGTGGGTTTATGATCAGATTATCTATGAATATTATTTGAGTCTCCTTTGAACTCATTTATGCATGATTGAGATAGCTTTGTATTTCTCTTCAAATTATCGGTTTGGTTTGGCCAACTAGATTGGTTTTTCTTGCAATGGGAGAGGTGCTTTGTGATGGGTTCAATCTTGCGGTGTCCTCACCCAGTGACATAGTAGGGGTAGCGAGGCACATATTGTATTGTTGATGAAAGTGAAACTATCCCTGGGTGGTTTTGGTAATTCCTAACAACATATAGCTCATTGAGCTAATGCTATTTCAAGATAAATATTTCAGGAAAGCTCAATGATTGGCCTGGCATGGATGAGAAAAGTGGATCCCTCAAAATGCTAAGGACAAAAGGATTGGCTCAAGCTCAAAGAAGAAGACTCTACATTTTCTATTTTAGTGATCCAAGATCACATTGAGTCTATAGGCAAAGCTAATACTATCAAGGAGGGATGCGGTGTTGCTTAATGAGGCTCTTGCTCAAAATGCTTAGTGATATGATCCAAAAGCCCTCAACTACTTTCTCATATCCACATATGACCCCAAACCAAAAGTCCAACTCGGCCCCACCGATTTTTCTATCTGGCACCACCGAGTTCAGATGTCATAGCCACTGCCACAAACCCTAATCAAATCGGTCTCACCAATAGGGATCTCGGTCTCACCGAGATGGGATTGTAATCCCTCTGTTTCCCTTCGTAACGTTTTGCTCCAACCGAGATGAGCGATCGATCCCACCGAGATTGCAATGCAAACTCTCTGTTTCCCTTTCGTAACGTTTCGGTCCAACCGAGATGAGCGAATCGGTCCCACCGAGTTTGCCTGACCAACCCCCTGTGTGTCCATTACCAAAATCGGTCTCACCAAGTTTGTGTAATCGGTCTCACCGAGATTACGTTATGCCCTAACCCTAAGCATATCGGTCCCACCGAGTTGACATGTCAGTCCCACTGAAAATCCTAACGGTCACATTATTTGCTAAATCGGTCCGGCCGAGTTTCACGATTCGGTCCCACCGAGATTGGTAAGTTGTGTGTAACGGTTAGATTTTGTGTGGAGGCTATATATACCCCTCCACCCACTCTTCATTCGTGGAGAGAGCCATCAGAACATTCCTACAGTTCCAACATACATTTTCTGAGAGAGAACCACCTACACTTGTGTTGAGGTAAAGATATTCCATTCCTACCTGTCGGTGTCAAAACCGGCGGATCTCGGGTAGGGGGTCCCGAACTGTGCGTCTAGGCGGATGGTAACAGGAGACAAGGGACATGATGTTTTTACCTAGGTTCGGGCCCTCCTGATGGAGGTAAAACCCTACTCCTGCTTGATTGATATTGATGATATGGGTAGTACAAGAGTGGATCTACCACGAGATCAAGGAGGCTAAACCCTAGAAGCTAGCCTATGGTATGATTGTTGTTCGTCATATGGACTAAAACCCTCCAGTTTATATAGACACCGGAGAGGGCTAGGGTTACACAGAGTCAGTTACAATGGTAGGAGATCGACATATCCGTATTGCCAAGCTTGCCTTCCACGCCAAGGAAAGTCCCATCCGGACACGGGACGAAGTCTTCAATCTTGTATCTTCATAGTCTTGGAGTCCGGCCAATGCTGATAGTTCGGCTATCCGGACACCCCCTAGTCCAGGACTCCCTCAGTAGCCCCGGAACCATGCTTCAATGACGACGAGTCCGGCGCGCATATTGTCTTCGGCATTGCAAGGCGGGTTCCTCCTCCGAATAATTTCATAGAAGATTGTGAACACCAGGATAGTGTCCGGCTCTGCAAAATAAATTCCACATGCCACCGTAGAGAGAATAATATTTACACAACTTCAATCTGCTGACGTATTTCGTGGCGTGATGTCACCCACGGCCAAGCCTTTACTCGAATCGTTTTTGTCATACCACCTCAGCGCGTTTAGCGAAGCGGTTTCCTTGGCACGTCTTGTCGAAGCAGAGATCGTGTTCCCCTTATTCTAGGATTCCCATCAATATGGACGTGGGTAACCCAACTGCGCCATTGATTGCGGCGCTTGGGAGATAAGCGAGTTTTACCAGGCTGGTGGGGACGCATAGTTTCGTCCGCCCATATATAAGGGGATAAGGATCCGCCTTTCTACTTACGCCCTCTTCCTCCTTTGCTTATCCATCTCCGTGCACTCGAGCTCCAGCGCCAAGTCCGCACATCTCACCTCAACCTTCTCCAACCATGTCCGGAGCGGGAGGCAAGTGGATGGACTCCTCCGTTACGGAGGGGCACATCAAGAAGCTGCGCAGCGCCCGATATTTGTCCAGCGACATCGCACACCAGCTCCCCGACGAGGGGCAGATCATCCCCACACCCGGGCCCCATGAGAGGGTGGTATTCCTTCCCCATTTCCTCCGTGGACTGGGCTTCCCACTCCACCCCTTTGTCCGGGGGCTCATGTTCTACTACGGCCTGGATTTCCATGATCTGGCCCCGAATTTCATCCTCAACATCTCGGCGATTATCGTCGTGTGCGAGGCCTTCCTCTGCATCCAGCCCCACTTCGGCTTGTGGCTCAAGACCTTTAATGTAAAGCCGAAGGTTGTGAAGGGCAGCCAAGCGAAGTGCAGAGGCGCCATGGTGGGCAAGATGCCCAACGTCACTTGGCTCGAGGGCGCCTTCGTGGAAACCATCAAAGGGTGGCAATCGGGGTGGTTCTACATCACCGAGCCGCGTGACACTGAATGGGCAGCGGTCCCTGAATTCAGATCTGGCATCCCCATGCGGCTCACTTCCTGGAAAGAGAAGGGCCTATTGTGAGGTAGTTCGGAAGAGCTGGCCGGACTCCAATCCTGTCTCCAAACCCTGGCGAACAAGAAGCTCAAGCTTGTCAATGTGATCTAGGTCATGCTCATCCGCCGGATTCTCCCCTGCCAACAGTGGGACTTCAATTTGTGGGAGTTTGATCCGGCACAGCACCGGACCTTGAGAGGGCTCTTCGACACTACGTACGAAGATGCCTAGAAGGTGCTGTTCAAGGGCGCCGAGGCTCCCGCATCCGCTACCGAAGATCGCGGATTCAGCTCGCAGCGTCCAGCTGGCGAGGTAAGCCATGTTATCCTTTATGGGACACTCGCTTTTCATAGTTTGACTCTATGCAGGATCTAAACTCCCAATACCTTTAACAGGCCTGGCAAGGGACGTCCGGACAGGTTAACTGTCCGGCTCCCCTTCCAGAAGACCCAACGGATGCCCGTTTGACAGGGCTGCTGGTCCCGGCGCCTTACGTGGTGCCGGAGAAGAAGGCCAAGAAGAAGGCCAGGGGAACCCGGAGGAGTTCCCGGTGCCAGGTGTTACCGAATTCATCGTCCGATGACTCCGAGGCGGACTCCTCCCACAAGGACAAGGAGGAGAAGAAAGAGGGCTCTCCCCAGCGGGGGGAGAGAAGAAGAGGAAGGCCTCCCCAACGAGGGAGGCCGAAGGGTCCAAGAAGGGAAGGACCCTTCCCCCGGATTGTTCCGCCAATGCCGACGATGGCGACGAGGAGTTTCCCTCAAGGGCCAAACCCCTGGCGAGATCGTAAGTATCCGGACTCCTGAATAACTCATAATTTTTCTTTTTGTCGCGTGGCATCTTTCTAATGCCGCATACAACCCTGTAGTCCGCCCAAGGACAATCTTCCCGCTTCGTCGAGTGGGTCCTTGGGCACATCGGATGTGGATAGCACTTCCCTTCCGACCGGCTCCACCCCCCGCGATGCTGACGACACCGAGGTGGGATCCCGGGAAGGGACCCACCAGGAGGAGAGGCCCCGGAGGTGCCGCAGGGCAACCTCCTAGACTTTGGACCGGACTCCGCACCGGAACCTGTAGTGGTTCCGGAGTCCGACGGGCGGTCCCTTCGTAAGAAGGGCAAGACTGTGACACCGGCGGCCTCCGTCCAACCGAAGGCACCGGATAACTTGCTGGAGGCGCTCAATGGCGCTTCCATCGAAGAGGAACACCTCACTATCATGAGTGCGGTGATTCAGAAGGTTCAGCTCGCCAAAAGCGGGCTGACCGAAGCCTGCAGCAGCCTTCTAACAGGCTTTGAGGTAAGAATTTTAATATATGTAAAATAGTACCGCATAGACAGTAGCCCCTGATGCTCGGTTCGGTGTTTGGAAAGAAAAGAGGATCTAAAAATATATACACAGGAGTCTTAACAAAAATATGTCGATACGGGAATGCAGGCTGCGCTGCTGACCTCTGCCGCACTGACTGCGGAGGTCAATGCCTTGAAGCAGGGCCTCGAGCGGTCCGAGAGCGAGCTCGGCCGTGCCAAGAAGTAGCTCGAGGACAAGGAAGGTGAGTAACACCTTATGAAAGTTGTACCTTATAGAAAAGGATTTGGTTGCAACGGGAATAACAAGGATAACGTGGGTACTCCAGGGGCTACGAACGAGGTGGCAACCCTGAAGGAGGCGGTGTCCGTGGCCGAACGCAATGCGGCCGCGGAACGAGCCGAGCGAGAGAAGCAGGAGGCGTGGGTGGAGGAGGTACAGCAAGAGCTCCAGGCTCTCGTGGAAAAACATGAGAGTTTGGAGCGTGACTCGAAGACATGAGAGTCCGAGCTTGCATCAGCTCTTGAGAGTGCCAAAGCCGCTAAGGCCGAAGCCCACAAGGCCCTCCAGGAGATCGAGGCGTTGAAGAAAATAGCGGCGGGTAAGGAATCTTCATGCAAAGCAAGCATGTAAAAGTGAATTACCTGTTACTTACCCGAATTCGGAGCTCTCCAGGAGCGTTCGCAGATCTGCCCCGTAGCGTGTCCGATGCTGCCGCTTTCTACAGAGCCGAGGAGGGGAGCTCGACGGAGAAGGTGTTCTGGTCTCAGTATGCTGAGGCCGGACATCCGGTGCCCCTTAGCGACCAGCTGAAGCAGCTGGTCGAGCTCCGCAAGGTGGCCGAACAGGCCATGAAGGGCCTCATAGTTCGGATGTGGCCCAAAGAGGCCATGCCTGGGAGCTACTTCGGCCTGGTGCGGCGGCTGGTAGATGCTTGTCCATGGGTTGAAGTCATCAAGCACTTCACCTGCATTGAAGGTGCCCGTCGGGCCCTTGCCCGTGCTAAGGTGCACTGGGGCAGGATGGACGCTGAGAAGCTTGTGACGGACGCGCCACCGCCGGGCAAGGAGTATCGCACGCCCGAGATGTATTATAAGGGTGTCCTAAAGGGTGCCCGCATTATTGCGGGTGAGTGCTCCAAAGATATAATATTTGAATAGAGTCGCATTTTGTTATCCTGTGCGCTGAAAACTTAGTTCATATGCGCTAAGCAACGCTTTTTAATTTAAAATATTACCTTCTGTGCGGCCGTTTATCAAATCTGAGAGATGGCAAGTCGTCGGCTTCAGCACCCATGCCACGAGTGCTGGGGTGTTCGGGATAAACTTGAGCGCTCTTGTTCCCATTTTTGGGTCCATCTAGGGAGGCGCTCAACACAACGAACAAGGCAACCAGACTTATAATGCTTGAACACTCTCACTTAGCCATAGAATTCTATAATTTTAAATTTCGGCGAAGCCCCTAGTGTTTGGAAGGCCGAATTCGGGGCGCTATCCACGCCTGGGCCGGACAAAGCCGGTTCCTCGCTCTAAGTGGCATAAGTCTTTAGGGACTCGGAAAAACCTCTCGAACAGCGACCGGCTCTCGCCTCATCATGACGGTCAGTTTTAGCTTTCTCCACTGAGGTGCTCGCCCAGCTCAACTGGGGCACAATCGCAGTGGTTCTCCCAGCGCTACCTTAGTCGATATAACGGAACGTAAGGTACCAAAACATGGGAGCCGGGCAAACCCAACTATTGACCCAAGACATGATTCGGAGCCGATGCATATAATGCTATAAGTTCGGAGTGCCGCACTTGTGAAAGTGTTCGGACTTATCACACCATAATATGGGGAACTTAAGCCCCTGGTGTGTTTAGCCGTACCAAAGTGTACGGATGCAACATGTCATAGATGAACATATGTATAAGAAAGGAATGCAATTATAGGCTAAAAAAGCGAACCATTGTTTTATTCAAAAAGTACTGCCATGAATGCATAATGATACAAATAGTGCGATAAGCAAGGGATTGAACTATTTAGCATGTTCCCCTCCAGGGGTGGGCTGCGGAATGGTGTGTAAAACAGGTATAATGCTCGTAATGGAGACCACCTGGATACTCGGCGTGGCCTTTCTTCTTCCCTGGTTGTTGCATCATGAGTTCGGCCGGTCTACCGCCGGATAGGGCCTCTGGTAAACGGAGTCCTGAGGATAAGAAAAAATGAAAAAGGATGACGTACTTGGGAGCCCCTGGTGTGGTTGAGCCGCACTCTGGGCCTGCTGTGGTAGTGCCCCTCCCCCTTTGCCCATGGTATTTCTAGAGCATAGTGATGTACGCGGAGTACTGGTTTTGCAATTTTGCAAGGGCTGGGGTTGGGGCAGCATTGCTATGCATGCTCGGAACGTGCCAGGTGGTCTTGTTGTAGGTTACTCCGGGCGCGCTTGGCGGTGTCCGGTCTCTTAACGGCCGGAGTCGAGAATTGCCTTAAGAGGCTGCACTGTACTTCTGCCGCGAGAGCCGCTGTATGCTCCTCCGTTTGGAGAGAGCGTTCTGTGTTTCCGTTGACCGTGATGACTCCTCGAGGGCCTAGCATCTTGAGCTTGAGGTATGTGTAGTGCGGCACTGCGTTGAATTTTGCAAACGCGGTTCATCCGAGCAGTGCATGATAGCCGCTGTGGAACGGAACTATGTCGAAGATTAACTCCTCGCTTCGGAAGTTATCCGGGGATCCGAAGACCACTTCCAGTGTCACTGAGCCTGTACAATTGGCCTCTACACCTGGTATGACGCCTTTGAAGGTCATCTTTGTGGGTTTAATCCTTGAGGGGTCTATGCCCATCTTGCGCACTGTATCCTTGTAAAGCAGGTTCAGGCTGCTGCCGCCGTCCATCAGGACTCTAGTGAGGTGAAATCCGTCAATGATTGGATCTAGAACCAATGTAGCGAACCCGCCATGGCGGATGCTGGTGGGGTGGTCCCTTCGATGAAAAGTGATCGGGCAGGAGGACCATGGATTGAACTTGGGGGCGACGGGCTCCATCGCATATACGTCCCTGAGTGCACGCTTCCGCTCCCTTTTGGGTATGTGGGTTGTGTATATCATGTTCACCGTCCGCACTTGTGGGGGGAAACCCTTCTGTCCTCTATTGTTCGGCGGCCGGGTCTCTTCCTCGTCATCGCTATGTAGCCCCTTGTCACTGTTTTCGGCAATTAACTTGCCTGCCTGCTTGAATACCTAACAATCCCTGTTGGTGTGATTAGCTGGCTTTTCGGGGGTGCTGTGTATCTGGCACGAGCGGTCGAGTATTCGGTCCAAATTGGACGGACCTGGGGTAGTTCTTTTGAATGGCTTTTTCCGCTAACCGGGTTTGGAGCCTCTGAGTCCGGCGTTGACTGCCGTATCATTAGTATTATCTCCGTTAATGCGGCGTTTGTGCTTGTTGCCACCCGACCTACCATTGCGGTCCTTGGTATCCGGACTGCCAGAATTTTTGTTGAGGTTGTTACTGCGGGCTAGCCAGCTGTCCTCTCCCGCGCAGAATTTGGTCATGAGTGATGTGAGGGCTGCCATGGATTTTGGCTTTTCCTATCCTAGGTGCCGGGCAAGCCACTCATCGCGGATGTTATGCTTGAAGGCTGCGAGGGCCTCTGCATCCGGACAGTCGACGATTTGATTTTTCTTGGTTAAGAACCGTGTCCAGAATTGTCTGGCCGATTTGTCTGGCTGCTGAATTAGGTGGCTTAGGTCATCAGCGTCTGGTGGTCGCACATATGTGCCCTGGAAGTTATCAAGGAATGCAGCTTCCAGGTCTTCCCAACACCCAATTGATTCTGCTGGCAGGCTGTTAAGCCAATGCCGAGCTGGTCCTTTAAGCTTGAGTGGGAGATATTTGATGGCGTGAAGATCATCACCGCGGGCCATGTGGATATGAAGAAGATAGTCTTCGATCCAAACCGCGGGGTCTGTTGTGCCATCATAGGATTCAATGTTCATGGGTTTGAACCCTTCGGGGATTTGATGATCCATTACTTCATCTGTGAAGCATAGTGGGTGTGCGGCGCCTCTATATTGGGCTATATCATGTCGTAGCTCAAGCGAGCTTTGTCTACTGTGTTCGGCCCGGCAGGAGTTGCTGTATCCAGCGCGGCGGTCCTCGTCACGCATCGTGGGGTGCCCACGCGATCCGAAGATCGATCTTGATTGTCTTGCCTTATCCTCCAACATGTCTTGCAAGTCCGGTGCATTCTTCCGTGGCTTTGTGCTTTTCGAGCGATGCCGGGATATGGCTTTAGTGGAAGGCCTAGAGGCCTCTCTGTCGCAGCCACGAGGTGGCCGGTCGGCCGTATTGTGCGCTGGTGATGTAGGTTTATATGCCTCCTCCTCTAATCAGGGGAGCAGCTTGCGTTTGGGGTAGCTTTTCTAGGGGTGTTCGAGTTCATACTCTTCGGCCGTAAGGACTTCAGTCCATCTGTCTGCTAGCAAATCTTGGTCAGCTCTAAGCTGTTACTGCTTTTTCTTGAGGCTGCTTGCCGTGGCCATAATCCTGCGTTTAAAACGCTCTTGTTCGACGGGATCCTCAGGCATGACGAATTCATCATCGTCGAGGCTTGCCTCGTCTCCGGAGGGAGGCATGTAATTATCGTCCTCTACCTCTTTGTCTGCCGCTCTCTCATGAGGGCTGGCTTCTTCATCCTCCTGTGCTGAATCTTGCTGGAGGAGGTTGTCTTCGGCGCTGTCCGGGGTGTTATTGTCTCCGGTGCCGGAATCTCCATTCTTGTTGTGGCGGGATTTAGAGCGGCGCCGCTGACATCGGCGCTTAGACTGTTTCTTGGAGGGGTCTTCCTCTGCTGTTCCATCGCCATTCCCACCTTTGGGATGTCCACCATGTATATGTCGTATGACGAGGTGGCCTTCCAGTGCCCGGTAGGCGCCGGTTCTTGGTCGTCTCCGGCATCATCGTCCATACCGTTGATGTCTTCGGAGTCGAAGTCTAGCATGTCGGTTAGATCGTCGACAGTGGCTACAAAGTGGGTGGTGGGTGGGCTTTGAATTTCTTTGTCGTCCGCATCCCAACCGTCCTGACCGTAGTCCGGCCAGGGCTCTCCTAATAACGAGAGATACTTTAGCAAATTCAGGATGTCGCCAAAAGGCGAGTGCAGAAAGATGTCCGCAGCAGTGAACTCCATGATTGGCGCCCAATCGAATTCGATTGGTAGGGGCGCGGGAGGTTCGGAGTCCGGCGAGGAGTCCGGTACCTCGGAGTCACGAGCTTCACAAGGGACAGGGTCAGTATTCGGCTCCATCACCGTAGAGGTAGCGGCCCCCGAGACAGTGTCTAGCCACCCGTCCTCGATCTGTGCAGTCGGCTCCGAATTAAGGGTCGGAGCGGATTCTTGTGCGGCCTCCGGGGCACTGTCCGACGGCAGAGCTAAATCATGCTCATCACGACAGTGCGGCACACTCGGCTATGGCTCGAATCCAGCGAAGATCAAGTCTCCGCGGATGTCGGCCGTATAGTTCAAACTTCCAAATCTGACCTGATGGCCAGGGGCGTAGCTTTCGATCTGCTCCAGATGGCCAAGCGAATTGGCCCGCAGTGCAAAGCCGCCGAATACGAAGATCTGTCCGGGGAGAAAAGTCTCGCCCTGGACCACGTTGTTGTTGATGATCGAAGGAGCCATCGGGCCTATAGGTGACGACACAGAGGAACTCTCAATGAAAGCACCAATGTCGGTGTCAAAACCGGCGGATCTCGGGTAGGGGGTCCCGAACTGTGCGTCTAGGCGGATGGTAACAGGAGACAAGGGACACGATGTTTTTACCCAGGTTCGGGCCCTCTTGATGGAGGTAAAACCCTACTCCTGCTTGATTGATATTGATGATATGGGTAGTACAAGAGTGGATCTACCACGAGATCAAGGAGGCTAAACCCTAGAAGCTAGCCTATGGTATGATTGTTGTTCGTCCTATGGACTAAAACCCTCCGGTTTATATAGACACCGGAGAGGACTAGGGTTACATAGAGTTGGTTACAATGGTAGGAGATCCACATATCCGTATTGCCAAGCTTGCCTTCCACGCCAAGTAAAGTCCCATCCGGACACGGGACGAAGTCTTCAATCTTGTATGTTCATAGTCTTGGAGTTCGGCCAATGATGATAGTTCGGCTATCCGGACACCCCCTAGTCCAGGACTCCCTCACTACCATATGAATCTTGATCTCTAGCCTTCCCCAAGTTGCTTTCCACTCAAATCTTCTTTCCACCAAATCCAAATCCTGTGAGAGAGAGTTGAGTGTTGGGGAGACTATCATTTGAAGCACAAGAGCAAGGAGTTCATCATCAACACACCATTTGTTACTTCTTGGAGAGTGGTGTCTCCTAGATTGGCTAGGTGTCACTTGGGATCCTCTGACAACATTGTGGAGTTGAACCAAGGAGTTTGTAAGGGCAAGGAGATCGCCTACTTCGTGAAGATCTACCCTAGTGAGGCAAGTCCTTCGTGGGCAACGACCATGGTGGGATAGACAAGGTTGCTTCTTTGTGGACCCTTCGTGGGTGGAGCCCTCCGTGGACTCGCGCAGCCGTTACCCGTCATGGGTTGAAGTCTCCATCAACGTGGATGTACGATAGCACCACCTATCGGAACCACGACAAAAACATTCGTGTCTTCAATTGTGTTTGCCTTCTCAAACTCCTCCCTTTTACCTTCATATGCAATTGATTTACATTCCTCTACTATACTGTTAGAATTGCATGTGTAGGTTGATTGCTTGACTTGTGCTAAGTTGCTAAAATCTGCCAAGAACTAAAATTGGGAAAAGGCAAGTTTTTTATTTGGTCAAGTAGTCTAATCACCCCCCTCTAGACATACTTTCGATCCTACAAGTGGTATCAGAGATTTGGTCTCCATTTGCTTTGATTTCCATAGCTTTTGGTAGTCATAGCCTTGGTTTCACAACCTAGGAGATATGGCGTATAGCGAGGGAAATTACCACCATAGAGGTCCTTACTTTGATGGTACTAATTTTGCTAGTTGGAAGCATAAGATGAAAATGCATATTCTTGGACATAACCCCGCCGTTTGGGCTATTGTGTGTATTGGCTTGCAAGGTGAATTCTTTGATGGGAGAAAACCGAACCGTGAAGTTACCGCGGAAGAGTTGAAGATGCTGCAATACAATGCTGAAGCTTGTGATATCCTCTTCAATGGATTGTGCCCCGAAGAATTCAACAAAATCAGCCGTCTTCAGAATGCAAAGGAAATTTGGGATACTTTTATTGACATGCACGAAGGTACCGACTCCGTCAAGGAATCCAAATTGGATGTGCTTCAAAGTCAACTTGACAAGTTCAAAATTAAGGATGGTGAAGGTGTTGCTGAAATGTATTCTAGGCTTGCTGTTATCACAAATGAGATTGCCGGCTTAGGAAGTGAAGAGATGGCTGACAAATTCATCATCAAGAAGATCCAAAGAGCTTTGGATGGAAAATATGATACCGTGTGCACATTGATCCAAATGATGCCCAATAACAAAGATCTCAAGCCAACGGAAGTCATTGGAAGAATTGTTGCTCATGAGATGTCACTCAAGGATAAGGAGGAGCTCCACAACAAGTCAAGTGGTGCTTACAAAGCCTCATGTGAAGCTCCCACATCATCAAGTGAGAAACAAACCTTCAATGAATAATTGAGCCTAATGGTGAAGAACTTCAACAAGTTCTACAAGAATAGAAGCAAGGAAAGAAGCTCCAAGTCAAGGTCTTACAATGACAAAAGATCTTCTTGTCGAGAGCGTAATTGCTACAATTGTGGAAGACCCGGACACTATTCCAATGAGTGTACATCACCCTACAAAAGAAAAGAAGAATCACCATCAAGAGAAAGAAGGAGTAGAGATGATCGTTGTGAACGAAGAATATCCCGGAGAAGCAAGGATTCGGAAAGGAAGGACAAGTCATCAAGGAGCTACACAAAATGAAAACATCAAGCTCATGTTGGTGAATGGGTATCCGGCTCCGACTCCGACAATCACTCCGAGAGAAGCTATCACTCCGACTCCGAATATACTCAAGATGAAGGTGTTGCTGCTCTAGCACTTGTGTCAACCAACTCCTACGACATATTTGATTCACCAAATGAAGGACTTGGAAGATGCTTCATGGCTAAAGGCCCAAAGGTAACACACCCCGAGTATGTTGATTTCAATAGTGATGAAGATGACTTGTTAGGTGATGATGATTTACTTGTTGACAACTCTAGTGATGAATACTACGATGAAACGTCAAATAATCATGCTAATCAAGATAAAATGAATGACAATGATAAGGAGAAGATTGAACTCCTAACTAATGAACTAAACACTCTTAAGTTAGCTCATGAAACTATCTTAGGAGATCATCGAGAACTTTTAAGGACTCATGAGAAGTTACGCTTTGAAAAGCTCAACCTTGAGCAAGAACATGAGTTTTTAAAGGCAATCAATGATGACCTTCGCAAGAAAAGTTCTTATTACATTGCCAAGCGTTTACTCTTATCTACTTACATGCCTCAAGTCACGTCTAGTAACAAGAACACGAAAGATTCTTCCTCTAGTAGTAACAATAATCATGCTAAATCCAATGTTGTTGCTTCTAGTAGTTCTCTTGATTCCACTAATGATTCTCTTAGCCAAGTTACACTTGAGCAAGAAAATAGCTTATTGAAGGGAATTATAGAGAAAGGTGTTTACAAGAGCCTTGCCGGGAGTAAGCAATTCGAGGAAATTGTACGCAAGCAAGGAAGGCACCGGAAGAACCAAGGTGTTGGTTTTGAACGAAAGTTCAATTCCAATGGAGTTGAGTGGGAAGAAGATCAATACCCCAAGACGAAGTTTGTTCCTCAACAAGAGAAGTATGATCCTACTTCTTTCAAAGGGACACAAGCTCAAGATGATCTTCCACCACAAGACCACAAGCAAAAAGGCAAGGACAAGCTTCAAGAGGAGATTGATGCATTTGAAGAAGCTCCTAAGGCCTTGGTCAAGTGGGTTCCCAAGACTACATCAAGTTCTACTCCATCAAGTACGACTACAACTCCAAGGATTCCCATCAAGATGATGTGGATCCCGAAGAAGAAGCACTAGAGAGTTCTTGAGGGTGACTCCGCCAACATATTTCACTCTTATCATTTTAGGGAGGACAAGTGCAATCAACTTCCACATCTTGCACTAGTTCAAGGAGTCACAAACCCTCTTGTTGGTAAGACAAGGGACAAGGTAACCTAATGCTTTCATAGACTTCATCTTGTGTGCGTGCATCACTCTATGTCTATGTATATCCTTGTTTGTTCCTTGTGGGACTTACCCGTGTAGGTATTGAAAGTGCAACTCTCTCCAAAGGATTGCTCCAAATGATCTACATCAACATTGATCATCCACATCTTCAACACCTACATGAAGTCATCATCGACAAAACACAAGGTTAGTTCATCCCTCTTAGGGGGGATCTCACATCTAGGGGGAGCTTTACTCTAAGAATTGAGCTAAAGCAACTCTAATGGTGTGAACACTACAATGCTTTATGTAAAGGTGGTAAAGCCACTTGTGCTTAAACGATGAGTATGACCTATGATCAAATGTTCTCATTTGACTCCTAAGTCAATATACTCATATATAGATGACCTAGTCATCGCCAATTGTTTGGTAGATGCTAGAATTGTGTGTGCATGCTTTGTCACATATTTCATTTGCCATTTTATTGTGTGAGCATGTTGGTTGCATAATTTACTCATTCGAGGACATCCACTTGTAGCTTTGATTGTTTGGTTTCTTTTCTTTTGCCAAGTGGATGGACAAGAATGCCTAAGAACCTTCTCTAGCTATCTATGCTTTTCTTGTCTCAAACTCTATTCATGCTATATCACAAAGTTTGATCAAGGCAGATTCGAACCACTCTATGTGAGGAGCACTCGGAGTCCCTGATTCATCATAGACTTGAACTTCCAAAACCTCTTTGTGCGTTTCGGTCTGACTGATTCAACCTTTTCGGTCATACCGAGATCACTAAGTTGATCTAGGTTTTCAATCTCGGTGCAATCGATTAGAACTTTCCGGTCACACCGAGTTGCAGTAACTACTTGTAGTAATGCATCTCGGTGCCACCGAGTTGTTCCACTTGGTCACACCAACAGGGTCAGTCTATATATACTCACGGGGCAAATTTTGGAAAATCTTCCGAAACCCTTCGCCCGCGCATAGCCTGCTCTGCCTCTTCGGGTCTCCGGATCGTCCTCCTCGTTGCCAGCGACCTCCCGCCGCCGTCAATGGGATTCTTCTCCGCCGTTGCCGCCGTAGCAAATCCATCGCCGCATTAGGGTATGGATTTGAACTTTGTGCTATTCTTAACTCCGATTCCTAGCACATTGCATTGCCATGAATCTTTCCACGTTTGAAATCTTCCTATCGAGCAAAACTACTCCGTAGATTAGTCTTGGATTGAAAATTTAGGGTTAGGTTTCCGCCGAATTCACCTCAGACCAACCAAGTTGTAGAAATCGGTTTCACCGATTTGGCTCAGGCCATTGCACATGTGATTCTCGGTCTGACCGAGAATTGCAAATCAGTGTGACCGAGATCGATTCTTTGTGAAACCCTAGCAGTCTCGGTGCCACCGAACTGTGACTCAGTCTGACTGAGTTCACTAGTTTAGGTTCCGAAAGCTACTTCGGTGTCACCGAATTTACAAATCGGTAGCTCCGAAATGCTTTCTGTGGAAAACTAAAACTAAGTTTTTGACTCAATTTTTTTTGCAAAAACCTTTGTACTTTGTGATGCTCATCTACATCTATTCACAGGGTCTGCTGTCAAAGTTTGCATCATGTCAGATCAGAGTGACAGTCAGAACAAGTCTGAGGAGCAAGTTCATATCAGTGAGGGCACTAGTCCCTCCAGTACCTCAGATGAGGGCAGCAGGAGCACACCCAGCAATTTGCCAAAGGCAGCAACCAGGGCAAGGAAGAAGAAAACCTCAGATTCTGAATATGAGGACTATGTTGCTATAGAGGATGAGGCCACCTCAAAGAAGAAGGTGCTGAAGAAGGAGTATGGCACAGCTGCATCCACTAAGCCAGTAATGCAAAAGAAGGCACCCGCTAGGAGAATTCCCACTTCCAAACCAAGGAAGGTTTCCACTAGTGAAACCATGAAGTTCACCATATGAGTCTGATGAAGAAGCTGCTGGCCAAGATAAGAAGAAGAAGAGAGTCAGAACTACTATTGCCAAAGTACTTGGCAAGCCCTCTATGAGGAGAGACTCTGATGAGGAAGAAGAGGAAGAGGATGTTGCACCAGCTCCTAAAGCTTAGAAGCTAATGGGAGATGCAATCAAGTCAGGGGCTGCTCCATCTAAGCCCAAGTCTGCTCCCAAGGCTGCTGCACCTGCACCCAAGCCTAAACCCAAGAGGAACACCAGAAGCATACCTGCATCTGAGAAGAACAAGGCCCCAATGCCTGAAGCTGCTGAACAAGATGAAGATTCTCTTGTTTTGAGAAAGTTGAAGCCCAAGATTCCTGATCATAATGATGCTCATCCAGTGGCAGAAGACATGCACATCTGATAGGATGCTGGACTGAGACTGTGGAGACAATCTGATCCTTATGCTGTGAGGAGAAGGACAGCAGTTGACTACAGATTCCACACAAAGGAGCAACATGATTTCTATGAGACTATTTTGCTTGACAAGAATCCCTAAGGAATCTGAAGATGACCTGGATGTATATGCAGAGAAGAAGAAAGACCACAACACTATGGCTCACATGTACAGAGAGATCCCAGATAAAGCTTTGGAAACTCACAAGCTTGGATCTGTACACAACATGTTGTCTGGTCTGCCTACAATCAATTGGATCCTTAGGCAAACATTGCTGCCAAAATCAGGTGATCACAAGATGATCAGAGGTCATGCTATTAACTTGCTGTACTTGTTTGACATACCTCAAAAGTTCAAAGTCATGAGCCTGATTGTGGAAACAATCAAAAGGACTGCTGCTGATCAGAAGAGGAGTTGTGGGTATGCTCCA
Organism: Triticum aestivum; assembly: GCF_018294505.1. Classification (NCBI taxonomy): domain Eukaryota; kingdom Viridiplantae; phylum Streptophyta; class Magnoliopsida; order Poales; family Poaceae; genus Triticum; species Triticum aestivum. The sequence goes on from NC_057810.1 coordinate 422,541,143, forward strand.
CACATTCAGGAGCTCATCAACTCAAAGATGGGCACATGCACATATCTTTTGGATAAGGAGCATCTACCCCTATACCCTGAATTTGAAGACAACACAGTTGAGATGAATGATGAGGATCCATCATCTATGCAAGCACAAGAAAAGAGAGAGAAAGCAAGGGCAGAGAAAGCTGCAAAGATGCCAACTGCTGAAGAGGCATCTCAAATTTTCCTGAAGAGCAAGCAAGATCAGCTTGGCTACTTGATTGCCTCCACCCCAAGGATTGACAAGGACTTGGCCACCCTGACTCAAAACCAGGAGAGCTTGGAGAGAATCATAGAGTAGAAGTTTTATGCTCTTGATGTCAAAGTTACAGAGATCCAAACTACAGTTGAGCAACTTCAGAAGGATGTGGAGGAGAAGAAGGGTAAGTCTACCACAGATGCTTTTGCTAGAGTGCCCAGAGGACAGAGATCTGCTGCAGTGCCTATTCCAGACACCAGAGCTACATCATCTGCACCAGCTACAACTTCAGTGCCTCCAGCTCCAGCACCCACTCCACCAGCTCCAGCTACATCAACTGATGCTTTTGTCCTTGGAGTCATCTCTAGACCACCTTATGAAGACCAAGCCTGAGAGTCGTTTAGCACTATGCATTTTTGTGAACTTTTTGGTAACTTGTTGCCAAAGGGGGAGAAAAATGTATAGATCATAGGCTTCCAGAGAGAGTGTTGCTTTTGATCTCTCTTGTTTTGGTGGTTGAACCTTTTTATTCTGTGTGTGCTTGATACTTTATGCCTTTTGTGAGATACTTGGATGATCATGTGTTTGATCATATGTTATGCTACACTAATGCTTGTTGGATGATATTATCTCTTATATCCTCATATGATCATTCACTTTGCTTGGTGATGAGTGCATGCGTTTAATTATTATCGTTTGAGCGCTCCACCAAGATGTATGTGACATGGAAGAGTGACTCATGATCCTAACTCATTGTGCATTTGCAGTCCAAAGCAAATTTAAAATAGTGCACAAATTTAGGGGGAGATCTTACTTTTCACATACTTCTCAAAGCGACAATGTCTTTCCATCTTATTATTATTTGTCGAAGCTTTGACCTATATGTTGTCATCAATTACCAAAAAGGGGGTATTGAAAGTGCAACTATCCCTGGGTGGTTTTGGTAATTCCTAACAACATATAGCTCATTGATCTAATGCTATTTCAAGATAAATATTTCAAGAAAGCTCAATGATTGGCATGGCATGGATGAGAAAAGTGGATCCCTCAAAATGCTAAGGACAAAAGGATTGGCTCAAGCTCAAAGCACAAGACTCTACATTTTCTATTTTAGTGATCGAAGATCACATTGAGTCTATAGGAAAATCTAATACTATCAAGGAGGGATGAGGTGTTGCTTAATGAGGCTCTTGCTCAAAATGCTTAGTAATATGCTCCAAAAGCCCTCAACTACTTTCTCATATCCACATATGACCCAAACCAAAAGTCCAACTCGGCCCCACCGATTCTTTCTATCCGGCACCACCGAGTTCAGATGTCATAGCCACTTCGACAAACCCTAATCAAATTGGTCTCACTGATAGGGATCTCGGTCTCACCAAGATGGGATTGTAATCTCTCTGTTTCCCTTCATAACGTTTTGGTCCAACCAAGATGAGCGACCGGTCCAGCCGAGATTGCAATGTAAACTCTATGTTTCCCTTTCGTAACATTTTGGTCCAACCGAGATGAGCGAAACCGTCCCACCAAGTTTGCCTGACCAACCCCCTGTGTGTCCATTACCAAAATCGGTCTCACCGAGTTTGTGTAATCGGTCTCACCGAGATTATGATATGCCCTAACCCTAAGCATATCGGTCCCACTGAGTTGACATGTCGGTCCCACCGAAAATCCTAATGGTCACATTATTTGCTAAATCGGTCCGACCGAGTTTCACGATTCGGTCCCACCGAGATTGGTAAGTTGCGTGTAACGGTTAGATTTTGTGTTGAGGCTATATATACCCCTCCACCCACTCTTCATTCATGGAGAGAGCCATCAGAACATGCCTACACTTCCAACATACATTTTCTGAGAGAGAACCACCTAAACTTGTGTTGAGGTCAAGATATTCCATTCCTACCATATGAATCTTGATCTCTAGCCTTCCCCAAGTTGCTTTCCACTCAAATCTTCTTTCCACCAAATCCAAATCCTGTGTGAGAGAGTTGAGTGTTGGGGAGACTATCATTTGAAGCACAAGAGCAAGGAGTTCATCATCAATACACCATTTGTTACTTCTTGGAGAGTGGTGTCTCCTAGATTGGCTAGGTGTCACTTGGGAGCCTCCGACAAGATTGTGGAGTTGAACCAAGGAGTTTGTAAGGGCAAGGAGATCGCCTACTTCGTGAAGATCTACCCTAGTGAGGCAAGTCCATCGTGGGCGACGGCCATGGTGGGATAGACAAGGTTGCTTCTTCATGGACCCTTCGTGGGTGGAGCCATCCATGGACTCGCGCAGTTGTTACCCTTTGTTGGTTGAAGTCTCCATCAACGTGGATGTACGATAGCACCACTTATCGGAACCACAACAAAAACATCTGTGTCTCCAATTGTGTTTGCCTTCTCAAAATCCTCCCCTTTACCTTCATATGCAATTGCTTTACATTCCATTGCTATACTCTTAGAATTGCATGTGTAGGTTGATAGCTTGACTTGTGCTAAGTTGCTAAAATCTGCCAAGAACTAAATTGGGAAAAGGCAAGTTTTTTATTTGGTCAAGTAGTCTAATCACCCCCCTCTAGACATACTTTCGATCCTATAGTTGACATTAAGGGTAAAAGGATGGGGTTTATATCATATTGCTTGAGTTTATCCCTCTACATCATGTCATCTTGCTTAAGGCGTTACTCCATTCTTATGAACTTAATACTTTAGATGCATGCTGGATAGCGGTCGATGTGTGGAGTGTTGGGGAACATTGCATAGAAAAACAAAAAATTTCTACGCACACGCAAGATCTGTCCATGGAGATGTATAGCTACGAGGGGAGGAGATCATCTACCTACCCTTGTGGATCGCTAAGCGGAAGTGTTTATCAACGCGCGTTGATGTAGTCGTACACCTTCACGATCCGTCTCAATCAAGTATCGAACATACGCACTTCCACGTTTAGCACATGTTCAAGTCGATGACATCCTCGCCTTCTTGATCCAGAAAGAGGGGCGAAGTAGTAGATGAGTTGTGGCAACACGACGGCGTGGTGACGATGGTGGTGAAGAAGAATCTCCGCAGGGCTTCGCCAAGCACAATAGAAACTATGACGGAGGATAAACTAGAGGGGGCGGGGTTGCCGGCACACGGCTTGGTGAATCTTGATGTGTTCCGAGTGCAAGCCCTGCCCCTCTATTTATTTGTTGAGCCCTCCGGTAGTTTCTTGGAGAAAGAGCCTCCTCAAAGTCGGGTTTACCCGTAAGGCAAGAGTCCTTCTTGGACTCCAGGACCAGACACCAGGGTTCTCGGTGTCTGGCCCAGACGCCATGGGCCTCGGCATCTCGCCTAGGACCAGACGCCAGCGTCCTTGGCGTCTGGTTCCTGACCTCCGCAAAACTTCCTTTTGCACTGACGTAAAGCCCCGTGGGCCTTATGAAGGAAATATGCCCTAGAGGAAATAATGAAGTTATTATTTATTTCCTTAATTCGTGATAAATGTTTATTATTCATGCTAAAATTGTATTAACCGAAAACTTAGTACATGTGTGAATACATAGAGAAAACATATAGTCCCTAGTACGCCTCTACTTGACTAGCTCGTTAATCAAAGATGGTTATGTTTGCTAACTATAGACATATGTTTTCATTTGATGAATGGGATCACATCATTAGGAGAATGATGTGATGGACATGACCCATCCGTTAGCTTAGCATTATGATCGTGATAGTTTCATTGCTACTGCTTTCTTCATGACTTATACAAGTTCCTTAGACTATGAGATTATGCAACTCCCAAATACCGGAGGAATACTTTGTGTGCTACCAAACGTCACAACATAAATGGGTGATTATAAAGGTGCTCTATAGGTGTCTCCGAAGGTGTTTGTCAGGTTGGCATAGATCGAGATTAGGATTTGTCACTCCGTGTTTCGGAGAGGTATCTCTGGGTCCTCTCGGTAAAACTCATCACTATAAAGCCTTGCAAGCATTGTGACTAATGAGTTAGTTGCGGGATGAAGTATTACGAAACAAGTAAAGAGACTTGTCGGTAACGATATTGAACTAGGTATGATGCTACCGACGATCGAATCTCGGGAAAGTAACATACCGATGACAAAGGGAACAACGTATGTTGTTATGCGGTTTGACCGATAAAAGATCTTTGTAGAAATGTAGAAACCGATATGAGCATCTAGGTTCCGCTATTGCTTATTGACCGAAGACATGTCTCGGTCATGTCTACATAGTTCACAAACCCGTAGGGTCCGCACGCATAATGTTCGATGATGATTGGTATTATGAGTTTATGTGATATGATGTGCCGAAGGATTTTTGGAGTCCCAGGTCTGATCACGGACATGACGAGGAGTCTCGAAATGGTCGTGACAGTTTCATTGCTAGTGCTTTCTTCATGACTTATACAAGTTCCTCAGACTATGAGATTATGCAACTCCTGAATACCGGAGGAACACTTTGTGTGCTACCAAACATCACAACGTAAATGGGTGATTATAAAGTTGCTCGACAGCTGTCTCCGAAGGTGTTTGTTGGGTTGGCATAGATCGAGATTAGGATTTGTCACTCCGTGTTTTCGAGAAGTATCTCTAGGCCCTCTCGGTAAAATTCATCCCTATAAAGCCTTGCAAGCATTATGACTAATGAGTTAGTTGCGGGATGAAGTATTACGGAACGAGTAAAGAGACTTTCCGGTAACGAGATTGAACTAGGTATGATGATACCGATGATCGAATCTCGGGCAAGTAACATACCGATGACAAATGGAAAAATGTATGTTGTTATGCGGTTTGACTGATAAAAGATTTTCGTAGAATATGTAGGAACCAATATGGCATCCAGGTTCCGCTATTGGTTATTGACCGAAGACATGTCTCGGTCATGTCTACATAGTTCTCGAACCCCTAGGGTCCACACGATTAACGTTCGATGACGATTGGTATTATGAGTTTATGTGATATGATGTACCGAAGGTTGTTCGGAGTCCCGGATCAGATCATGGACATGACGAGGAGTCTCGAAATGGTTGAGACATAAAGATTTCTATATTGAGCGAATATATTCAGGCATCGGAAGTGTTCCGGAGAAGTTTCGGATAAAACCGGAGTGCCGGAGGGTTATCGGAACCCCTGGGGGAACTAATGGGCCTCGATGGGCCTTAGTGGAGAGAGAGAGACGGCCAGGGCAGGCCGCGCGCCCCCTCCCCATTGAGTCTGAATAGAAAAAGGAAGGGTGGGGCGGCCCCCCCTTTCCTTTCCCCTCTCCCTCTCCTTCCTTCCCCCTCCCTCCCTTTAGGTGGTAACCTACTAGGACTTGGTGTCCTAGTAGGATTCCCCTCTTGGCGGTGCGTCAAGGAGGGCCGGCCGGCCTCCCATCTCCTCCTTTATATACAGGGGAGGGGGCACCCCATAGACACACAAGTTCATCAAGTTGATCTTTTAGTCGTGTGCGGTGCCCCCCTCCACAGGTTTCCACCCCAGTCATATCGTCATAGTGCTTAGGCGAAGCCCTGCGTCGGTAAACTTCATCATCACCGTCACCACACCGTCGTGCTGATGGAACTCTCCCTCGGCCTCAGCTGGATCTAGAGTTCAAGGGACGTCAACGAGCTGAACGTGTGCAGATCGCAGTGGTGCCGTGCGTTCGGTACTTGATCGGTTGGATCGCGAAGATGTTCGACTACATCAACCGCATTACATAACGCTTCTGCTTTCAGTCCCCGATGGTACGTGGACACACTCTTTCCCCGTTGCTATGCATCACCTAAATAGATCTTGCATGATCGTAGGAAACTTTTGAAATTACTGCGTTCCCCAACAGTGGCATCTGAGCCAGGTCTATGCGTAGATTTTATATGCACGAGTAGAACATAAAGAGTTGTGGGCGATAATAGTCATATTGCTTACCAGGATGTCATACTTTGATTCGGCGGTATTTTGGATGAAGCGGCCCGGACCGACATTACATGACCGCATTCATAAGACTGGTTCTACCGACGTGCTTACGCACATAGGTGGCTGGCGGTTGTCTGTTTCTCCAACTTTAGTTGAATCGAGTGTGGCTACGCCCGAGCTACGCCCAGTCCTTGTTGAAGGTTAAAACAACACACTTGACAAAAAATCGTTGTGGTTTTGATGCGTAGGTAAGAACGGTTCTTGCTAGAAGCCCGTAGCAGCCACGTAAAACTTGCAACAACAAAGTAGAGGACGTCTAACTTGTTTTTGCAGGGCTTGCTGTGATATGATATGGTCAAGGCATGATGTGATATAAATTGTTGTATGAGATGATCATGTTTTGTAACAAAGTTATTGGCAACTGGCCAGAGCCATAGGGTTGTCGCTTTATTGTATGCAATGCAATCGTCATGTAATTGTTTTACTTTAACACTAAGCAGTAGCGATAGTCGTAGTAACAATAGTTGGTGAGACGACAACGATGCTACGATGGAGATCAAGGTGTCGCGCCGGTGACGATGGAGATCAAGGTGTCGCGCCGGTGACGATGGAGATCATGACGATGCTTCGTTGATGGAGATCATAAGCATAAGATGATGATGGCCATATCATGGCACATATTTTGATTGCATGTGATGTTGATCTTTTATGCATCTTATTTTGCTTAGTACGGCGGTAGCATTATAAGATGACCCCTTACTAAATTTCAAGGTACAAGTGTTCTCCCTGAGTATGCACCATTGCTACAGTTTGTCGTGCCGAGACACCACGTGATGATCGGGTGTGATAAGCTCTACGTTCACATACAATGGGTGCAAGCCAGTTTTGCACACGCAGAATACTCAGGTTAAACTTGAGGAGCCTAGCATATGACGATATGGCCTCAGAACACTAAGACCGAAAGGTCGAACATGAATCATATAGTAGATATGATCAACATAGTGATGTTCACCATTGAAAACTACTCCATCTCACGTGATGATCGGACATGGTTTAGTTGATTTGGATCACGTGATCACTTAGATGATTAGAGGGATGTTTATCTAAGTGGGAGTTCTTAAGTAATATGATTAATTGAACTTTAACTTATCATGAACTTAGTCCTGACAGTTATTTTGCATGTCTGTGTTATTGTAGATCAATGGCCTGTGCTACCGTTCCTTTGAATTTTAGTGCGTTCCTAGAGAAAGCTAAGTTGAAAGATGATGGCAGCAACTACACGGACTGGGTCCGTAACTTGAGGATTATCCTCATTGCTGCACAGAAGAATTACGTCCTGGAAGCACTACTGGGTGGCAGGCCTGTTGCAGATGCTATTGATGACGTTAAGAACGTTTGGCAGAGCAAAGCTGATGACTACTCGATAGTTTAGTGTGCCATGCTTTACGGCTTAGAATCGAGACTTCAAAGACGTTTTGAACGTCATGGAGCATATGAGATGTTCCAAGAGTTGAAGTTAATATTTAAAGAAAATGCTCGATTTGATAGATATGAAGTCTCCAACAAGTTCTACAACTGCAAAATGGAGGAGAATAGTTCTGTCAGTGAACACATACTCAGAATGTCTGGGTACCATAACCACTTGACTCAGCTGGGAGTTGATCTTCTAGTTGATTGTGTCATTGACAGAGTTCTTCAATCATTGCCACCAAGCTAAAAAGGCTTCGTGATGAACTATAATATGCAAGGGATGAACAAGACTATTGCCGAGCTCTTCGTGATGCTAAAGGCTGCGGAGGTAGAAATCAATATATGAGCATCAAGTGTTGATGGTCAGCAAGACCACTAGTTTCAAGAAAAGGGGCAAAGGGAAGAAGGGGAAGTTCAAGAAGAACGACAAAAAGGTTGTTGCTCAAGAGAAGAAACCCAAGTCTAGACCTAAGCCCGAAACTGAGTGCTTCTACTGCAAAGGAACTGGTCACTGGAAGTGGAACTGCCCCAAGTATTTGGCGGATAAGAAGGATGGCAAAGTGAAAGGTATATTTGGCATACATGTTATTGATGTTTACCTTACTAATGCTCGTAGTAGGGCCTGGGTATTTGATACTGGTTCTGTTGCACATATTTGGAACTTGAAACAGGGGATACAAATTAAACGAAGATTGGCTAAGGACGAGGTGACGATGCGCGTGGGAAATGGTTCCAAGGTCGATGTGATCGCCGTTGGCACGCTACCTCTACATCTACCATCGGGATTAGTTTTAGACCTGAATAATTGTTATTTGGTGCCAGCATTGAGCATGAACATTATATCTGGATCTTGTTTAATGCGAGATGGTTATTCATTTAAATCAGAGGACAATGGTTGTTCTATTTATATGAGTAATATCTTTTATGGTCATGCACCCTTGTTGAGTGGTCTATTTTTGTTGAATCTCGATAGTGATGATACACATATTCATAGTATTGAAGAAAGATGCAAAGTTAATAATGATAGTGCAACTTATTTGTCGCATTGCCGTTTGGGTCATATTGGTGTAAAGCACATGAAGAAAATCCATGCTAATGGACTTTTGGAATCACTTGATTATGAATCACTTGGTGCTTGCGAACCGTGCCTCATGGGCAAGATAACTAAAACTCCGTTCTCCGGAACAATGGAACAAGCTACTGACTTGTTGGAAATAATACATACCAATGTATGCGGTCCAATGAGTATTGAAGCTCGTGGTGGGTTTCGTTATTTTCTTACCTTCGCAGATGATTTGAGAGGATATGGTTATATCTACTTTATGAAGCATAAGTCCAAAACATTGGAAAGGTTGAAACAATATCAGAGTGAAGTGGAAATCATCATAACAAGAAAATAAAGTTTCTATGATCTGATCGTGGAGGAGAATATTTGAGTTACGAGTTTGGTCTTCATTTGAAACAACATGGGATAGTTTCACAATTAATGCCACCTGGAACACCACAGCGAAATGGTGTGTCCGAACGTCGTAACCATACTTTCTTAGATATATGGTGCGACCTATGATGTCTCTTATTGTTTTACCGCTATCGTATTGGGGTTATGCTTTAGAGACGACTGCATTCACTTTAAATAGGGTACCATCAAAATCCGTTGAGACGATGCCTTATGAACTGTGGTTTGGCAAGAAACCAAAGTTGTCATTTCTTAAAGTTTGGGGCTGCGATGCTTATGTGAAAAAGCTTCAACCTAATAAGCTTGAACCCGAATTGGAGAAGTGCGTATTCATATGATACCCAAAGGAAAATGTTGGGTACACCTTCTATCACAGATCCGAAGGAAAAATCTTTGTTGCTAAAAATGGATCGTTTCTAGAGAAGGAGTTTCTATCGAAAGAAGTGAGTGGGAGGAAAGTAGAACTTGATGAGGTAATTGTACCTTCTCCCTTATGGGAAAGTAGCTCATCACAGAAATCTGTTCCACTGATTCCTACACCAATTAGTGTGGAAGTTAATGATGATGATCATGAAACTTCTGATAAAGTTACTAGGTCTTCGAGACTAAGATCCGCACCAGAGTGGTACGGTAATCCTGTTCTGGAAGTCATGTTACTAGACAGTGATGAACCTACGAACTATGAGGAAGCGATGATGAGCCCAGATTCAGGAAATGGCTTGAGGCCATGAAATCTGAGATGGGATCCATGTATGAGAACAACGTGTGGACTTTGGTGGACTTGCTCGATGATCGGAAAGCCATAGAAAAATAAATGGATCTTTAAGAAGAAGATCGATGCAGACGGTAATGTTACTGTTTACAAAGCTCGACTTGTTGCAAAAGGTTTTCGACAAATTCAAGGAGTTGACTATGATGAGACTTTCACACCCGTAGCGATGCTTAAGTCTGTCCGAATCATGTTAGCAATTGCTGAATTTTATGATTATGAAATTTGGATAATGGATGTCAAAAGTGTATTCCTGAATGGATTTCTGGAAGAAGAGTTGTATATGATGCAACCAGAAGGTTTTGTCGATCCAAAGGGTGCTAACAATGTGTGCAAGCTCCATCGATCCATTTATGGACTAGTGCAAGCCTCTCGGAGTTGGAATAAACGCTTTGATAGTGTGATCAAAGCATATGGTTTTATACAAACTTTTGGAGAAGCCCGTATTTACAAGAAAGTGAGTGGGAGCTCTGTAGCATTTCTGATATTATATGTGGATGACATATTGTTGATTGGAAATGATATAGAATTTCTGGATAGCATAAAGGGATACCTGAATAAGAGTTTTTCTATGAAAGACCTCAGAGAAGCTGCTTACATATTGGGCATCAAGATCTATAGAGATAGATCAAGACGCTTAATTGGACTTTCACAAAGCACATACCTTGATAAAGTTATGAAGAAGTTCAAAATGGATCAGTCAAAGAAAGGGTTCTTGCCTGTGTTACAAGGTGTGAAGTTGAGTCAGACTCAATGCCCGACCACTTCAAAAGATAGAGAGAAAATGAAAGCCATTCCCTATGCTTCAGCCATAGGTTCTAGCATGTATGCAATGCTGTGTACCTGACCTGACATATGCCTTGCAATAAGCATAGCAGGGAGGTACCAAAGTAATCCGAGTGGACCACTGGACAGTGGTCAAGAACATCCTGAAATACCTGAAAAGGACCAAGGATATGTTTCTCGTTTATGGAGGCGAAAAAGAGCTTGTCATAAACAGTTACGTAGATGCAAGCTTTGACATTGATCCGGATGACGCTAAGTCGCAAACCGGATATGTATTTTTATTGAATGGAGAAGCTGTCAGTTGGTGTAGTTCCAAGCAAAGCGTCGTGGCGGGATCTACGTGTGAAGCGGAGTACATTGTTGCTTCAGAAGTAGCAAATGAAGGAGTTTGGATGAAGGAGTTCATATCCGATCTAGGGGTCATACCCAATGCATCGGGTCCAATGAAAATCTTTTGTGACAATACTGGTGCAATTGCCTTGGCAAAGGAATCCAGATTTCACAAGAGAACCAAGCACATCAAGAGACGCTTCAATTCCATCTGTCATCAAGTGTCAGAAGGGGACATAGAGATTTGCAAGATACATACGGATCTGAATGTTGCACACCCGTTGGCTATGCCTCTTCCACGAGCAAAACATGATCAACACCAAAGCTCCATGGGTGTTAGAATCATTACTATGTAATCTAGATTATTAACTCTAGTGCAAGTGGGAGACTGAAGGAAATATGCCCTAGAGGCAATAATAAAGTTATTATTTATTTCCTTAATTCATGACAAATGTTTATTATTCATGCTAGAGTTGTATTAACCGGAAACTTAGTACATGTCTGAATACATAGACAAAACATATAGTCCCTAGTACGCCTCTACTTGACTAGCTCATTAATCAAAGATGGTTACGTTTCCTAACCATAGACATATGTTGTTATTTGATGAACGGGATCACATCATTAGGAGAATGATGTGATGGACATGGCCCATCCATTAGCTTAGCATTATGATCGTGACAGTTTCATTGCTACTGCTTTCTTCATGACTTATACAAGTTCCTCAGACTATGATATTATGCAACTCCTGAATACCGGAGGAACACTTTGTGTGCCACCAAACATCACAACGTAAATGGGTGATTATAAAGGTGCTCTACATGTGTCTCTGAAGGTGTTTGTCAGGTTGGCATAGATCAAGATTAGGATTTGTCACTCCGTGTTTCGGAGAGGTATCTCTGGGCCGTCTCGGTAAAACTCATCACTATAAAGCCTTGCAAGCATTGTGACTAATGAGTTAGTTGCGGGATGAAGTATTACGAAACGAGTAAAGAGACTTGCCGGTATCGACATTGAACTAGGTATGATGATACCGACGATCGAATCTCGGGCAAGTAACATACCGATGACAAAGGGAACAACGTATGTTGTTATGCGGTCTGACTGATAAAAGATCTTCGTAGAATATGTAGGAACCAATATGAGCATCCAGGTTCCGCTATTGGTTATTTACCGGAGACATGTCTCGGTCATGTCTACATAGTTCTCGAACCCGCAGGGTCTGCATGCTTAACGTTCGATGACGATTGGTATTATGAGTTTATGTGATATGATCACGGACATGACGAGGAGTCTCGAAATGGTTGAGACATAAAGATTGATATATTGGACGACTATATTCAGACACCAGAAGTGTTCTGGAGAAGTTTTGGATAAAACCGGAGTGCCGGAGGGTTATTGGAACCCCCGAGGGAACTAATGGGCCTCGATGGGCCTTAGTTGAGAGAGAGAGGGGGGAGGCGGGCAGGCCGCGCGCGGCGCCCGCCTTTCCTTTCCCCTCTCCCTCTGCTTCCTTCCCTCTGTCTCACTTTAGGTGGAAACCTACTAGGACTTGGAGTCCTAGTAGGATTCCCCTCTTGGGGGTGCAACAAGGAGGGCCGGCCATCCTCCCCTCTCCTCCTTTATATACGGGGGAGGGGCACCCCATAGACATGCAAGTTGATTAAGTTGATCTTTTAGCCGTGTGCGGTGCCCCCCTCCACAGATTTCCACCTCAGTCATATCGTCGTTGTGCTTAGGCGAAGCCCTGCACCGGTAAACTTCATCATCACGGTCACCACTCCGTCGTGCTAACGGAACTCTCCCGCGGCCTCAGGTGGATCTAGAGTTAGACGGATGTCACCGAGCCGAATGTGTGCAGATCGTGGAGGTGCCTTGTGTTCGGTACTTGATCGGTTGGATCGCGAAGACATTCGACTACATCAAACGCGTTACATAATGCTTCCGCTTTCAGTGTACGAGGGTATGTGGACACACTCTTTCCCCGTTTCTATGCATCGCCTAGATAGATCTTGCGTAATCGTAGGATTTTTTTTTGAAATTACTGTGTTCCCCAACACCTTACCCCTTGGCCCAACCATATCATCCTATATATCAATATTTACCTCCGGACTATTCTGGAGTTCCTCGTCATGTCCATGATATCATCTGGGACTCCGAACAACACTCGGTCACCAACATACATAACTCATATAATACTATGTCGTCAAAGAACGTTAAGCGTGCGGACCCCATGGGTTCGAGAATGATGTAGACATGACCGAGACGCTTCTCCGGTCAATAAACAATAGCGGGACCTGGATGCCCATAAGTATTCTTACATATTCTATGAAGAACTTTATCGGTCGAACCTTTGTGACAACATACGTAATTCCTTTTGTCCATTGGTATGTTATTTTCCCGAGATTCGACCATCGGTATCTCCATACCTAGTTCAATCTCGTTACTGGCAAGTCCCTTTACTCGTTCTGTAATACATCATCCTATAACTAACTCCTTAGTCACTTTGCTTGCAAGCTTGTTGTGATGCTGTATTACTGAGAGGGCCCAGAGATACCTCTCCATCACACGGAGTGACAAATGCTAGTCTCGATCCATGCAAACCCAACAAACACCTTCGGAGATACCTGTAGAGAACCTTTATGATCACCCAGTGATGTTGTGATGTTTGATTGCACACAAGGTATTCCTTCGGAGTCTAGGAGTTGCATGATCTCATGGTCGAAGATACATGTATTTGAAATTAAGAAAGCAGTAGCAATAAACTGAACGGTCATATGCTATGTTAACGGCTGGGTATTTGTCCATCATATCATTCTCCTAATGATGTGATCCCATTATCAAATGACAACACATGTCTATGCATGGTTAGGAAACCTTAACCATCTCTGATCAACGATCTAGTCTAGTAGAGGCTCACTAGGGACACGGTATTTGTTTATGTATCCACACATGTATTTAAGTTTCCGGTCAATACAATTCTAGCATGAATAATAAACCTTTATCATGAATAAGGAAATATAATAATAACAACTTTATTATTGCCTCTAGGGCATATTTCCATCAGTCTCCCACTTGCACTAGAGTCAATAATCTACATTACATAGTAATGAATCTAACACCATGGAGTCTTGGTGTTGATCATTTTTTGCTCATGGAAGAGGCTTAGTCAACGGGTCTGCTATATTCATATTTTTATGTACTTTACAAATTTCTATGTCTCCATCCTTGACATATCCGCGAATGGAATTGAAGCGTCACTTGATGTATTTGGTTCTCTTGTGAAACCTGGATTCCTTCACTAAGGAAATTTCTCCAACGTTGTCACAAAAGATCGTCATTGGACCCAATGCACTGGGTATTACACGCAAAGCGGATATGAACTCCTTCATCCATACTCCATGTGCTGCTTCCGAAGCAGCTATGTACTCCGCTTCACACATAGATCCCGCCATGACGCTCTGCTTAGAACTGCACCAACTGACAGCTCCACCATTTAATATAAAAAATATCTGGTTTGCGACATAGAGTCATCCGGATCTGTGTCAAAGTTAGCATCGATGTAACCCTTTACGACGAGCTCTTTGTCACCTCCATAAACGAGAAACATATCATTGGTCCTTTTCAGGTACTTTAGGATATTCTTGACTATTGTCCAGTGACCAACTCCTGGATTACTTTGGTACCTCTGTGCCATACTTATGGCAAGGCACACATCAGGTCTGGTACACAGCATGGCATATATTATAGAACCTATGGCTGAGGCATAGGAAATGACTTCCAGTCTCTCTCTATCTTCTGTTGTGGTCGGGCTTTGAGACTTACTCAATTTCACTCCTTGTAAAACAAGCAAGACCCCCTTCTTGGACTGATCCATTTTGAACTTCTTCAAAATCTTATCATGGTATGTGCTTTGTGGAAGTCCTATTAAGCGTCTTGATCTATCCCTATAGATCTTGAAGCCCAATATATAAGCAGCTTCACTGAGGTCTTTCATTGAAAAATTCTTATTTGAATATCCTTTTATGCTATCCAGAAATTCTATATCATTTCCAGTCAGCAATATGTCATCCACATATAATATTAGAAATGCTACAGAGCTCCCAGTCACCTTTTGTAAATACATGCTTCACCATAAGTCTGTATAAAACCAAATGCTTTCATCACCTCATCAAAGCGTTTATTCCAACTCCGAGATGCTTGTACCACTCCATAGATGAATCACTGGAGCTTGCACACTTTGTTAGCACCTTTAGGATCTACAAAACCTTCCCGTTGCATCATATACAACTCTTCCTTAAGAAACCCTTTAAGGAATGCAGTTTTGAAATCCATTTGCCATATTTCATAATCATAAAATGTAGCAGTCGCTAACATGATTCGGACAGACTTAAGCATCGCTACGGGTGAGAAAGTCTCATCGTAGTCAACCCCTTGAGTTGAAAACCTTTTTCAACAAGTTGAGCTTTGTAGACAGTGATATTACCGTCAGCGTCCGTCTTCCTCTTAAAGATCCATTTATTCTCAATGGCTTGCCGATCATCGGGCAAGTCCACCAAAGTCCATACTTTGTTCTCATACATGGATCCTATCTCAGATTTCATGGCCTCAAGCCATTTTTCGGAATCTAGGCTTGTCATAGCTTCTTCATAGTTCATAGGTTCGTTGTTGTCCAACAACATGACTTCCAGGACTGGATCACCGTACCACTCTGGTGTGGAACGTGTTCTGGCCGACCTACGAGGTCCATTAGTAACTTGATCTGAAGTTTCATGATCATCATTATTAGCTTCCTCTCTAGTTGGTGTAGGCATCACGGGAACGGTTTTCTCTGATGTGCTAATTTCCAATTCGAGAGAAGGTACAACTACCTCATCAAGTTCTAGTTTCCTCCCACTCACTTCTTTCGAGAGAAACTCCTTCTCTAGAAAGGACACATTCTTAGCAACAAAGATTTTGCCTTCGGCTCTATGGTAGAAGGTATACCCAATAGTTTCTTTTAGGTATCCTATGAAGATGCACTTCTGTGCTTAGGGTTCGAGCTTATCGGGCTGAAGCCTTTTGACATAAACGTCGCATCCCCAAAGTTTAAGAAACGACAACTTAGGTTCCTTGCCAAACCATAATTCATACGGTGTCATCCCAACGGATTTAGACGGTGCCCTATTTAACATGAATGCGGCTGTCTCTAATGCATGACCCCAGAATGATAAAGGCAAATTGGTAAGAGACATCATAGAACACACCATATCTAATAAAGTATAGTTACGATGTTCGGACACACCATTACGCTGTGGTGTTCCAGGTGGCGTGAGTTTTGAAACTATTTCACATTGTTTTAAATGAAGGCCTAACTCGTAACTCAAATATTCGCCTCCACGATCTGATTGTAGAAACTTTATTTTCTTGTTATGATGATTCTCCACTTCATTCTGAAATTCTCTGAACTTTTCAAACGTTTCAGACTTATGTTTCATCAAGTAGATATATCCATACCTACTTAAATCATCTGTCAAGGTCAAAAAATAATGATAGATGTCGCGTGCTTCAACACTCATCAGACCGCATACATCGGTATGTATTATTTCCAATAAGTCATTAGCTTGCTCCATTGTTTAGGAGAATGGAGTTTTAGTCATCTTACCCATGAGGCATGGTTCACAAGTATCAAATGATTCATAATAAAGTGATTTCGAAAGTCCATCCGCATGGAGTTTCTTCATGCCCTTTACACCAATATGACCTAAACAGCAATGCCACAAGTATGTTGCACTATCATTATCAACTTTGCATCTTTCGGCATCAATATTATGAATATGTGTATCACTATGATCGAGATTTAACAAGAGTAGACTATTCACTAAGGGTGCATGACCATCAAAGATGTTACTCATATAAATAGAACAACCATTATTCACTGACTTAAATGAATAACCGTCTCGCAACAAACAAGATCATGGTATAATGTTCATGCTCAACGCTAGCACCAAATAACAATTACTGAGGTCTAAAAGTAATCCCGAAGGTAGATGTAGAGGTAGGGTGCCGACAACGATCACATCAACCTTGGAACCATTTCTGACGTGCATCGTCACCTCGTCCTTAGCCAATCCTCGTTTATTCGGCAGCTCCTGTTTTGAGTTAGAAATATGAGCAACCAAACTAGTATCAAATACCCAGGCGCTACTACGAGATTTAGTAAGGAACACATTAATAACATGTATATCATATATACCTTTGTTCACTTTGCCATCCTTCTTATCTACCAAGTATTTGGGGCAGCTCCGCTTCTAGTGACCATTTCCCTTGAAGTAGAAGCACTCAGTTTCAGGCTTGGGTCTAGCTTTGGGCTTCTTCATGGGAGCGGCAACTTTCTTGTCGTTCTTCTTGAACTTCCCTTTCTTCCCCTTGCCCTTTTTCATGAAACTAGTGGTCTTGTTAACCATCAACACTTGATGCTCTTTCTTTATTTCTACCTCCACTGATTTCAGCATCGCGAAGAGATCGGAAATCATTGTAGTCATTCCTTGCATATTATAGCTCATCAAGAAGCCTTTATAGCTTGGTGGCAGTAATTGAAGAACTCTATCAATAACACACTCATCTGGGAGCTCAATTCCCACCTGAGTCAAGTGGTTGTTGTACCCAGACATTCTGAGTATGTGTTCACTAACATAACTGTTCTCCTCCATCTTACAGCTAAAGAACTCGTTGCAAACTTCATATCTCTCAACCTGGGCATTAGCTTGAAATATCAATTTCAGATCTTGGAACATCTCATATGCTTTGTGGTGTTCAAAACGCTTTTGAAGTCCCAGTTCCAAACCGTAAAGCATGACACACTGAACTATCAAGTTGTCATCAGATCAAGCTTGCCAGACGTTCAGAACATCTACAGTAGCTCCTGCAGCAGGTCTGTCACCTAGCATGCATCAAGGACATAATTCTTCTGTGCAACAATGAGGATAATCCTCAAGTTACGAACCCAGTCCGTGTAATTGCTACCATCATCTTTCAACTTAGCTTTCTCTAGGAACACATTAAAATTGAATGGAACAGTAGCATGGGCCATTTATCAACAACATAGATTTGCAAAGACTATCAGGACTAAGTTCATGATAAATTAAGTTCAGTTAATCAAATTACTAATGAACTCCCACTTAAAATGAACATCCCTCAAGTTATCTAAGTGATACATGATCCAAATAAACTAACCCATGACCGATCATCACGTGAGATGGGGTAGTCATGAATGTTGAACATCTCTATGTTGATTCTATCTACTATATGACTCATGTTCGACGTTTCGGTCTCCAATGTTCCGAGACCATGTTTGTACATGGTAGGCTCATCAAGTTTAACCCAAGTATTCTGCTTGTGCAAAACTGGCTTACACCCGTTGTATGTGAATGTAGAGTCTATCACACCCGATCATCACGAGGTGCTTCGAAACGATGAATTGTAGCAACGGTGCATACTCGGGGAGAACACTTTTATCTTGATATTAAGTGAAGGGATCATCTTATAGTGTTACCGCCGTTCTAAGCAAAATAAGATGCATAAAGGATAAACATCACATGCAATTAAAAGTATGTGACATGATATGGCCATCATCATCTTGTGCTTTTGATCTCCATCTCCAAAGCAATTTCATGATCTCCATCGTCACCGGCGCGACACCTTAATCTCGATCATTGCATCGGGGTCGTCTTGCCAACTATTGCTTCTACAACTATTGCTAACGCATAGTGATAAAGTAAAGCAATAACATGGCGCTTAATGATTGACACGCATGTCATACAATAATTAAAAGACAACCCTAAGGCTCCTGCCGGTTGTCAATATTGCAAGACATGACCATCTCATACAACATCGTATATCACATAACATCTTAACCATATCACATCACAACATACCCTGCAAAAAACAAGTTAGACGTCTTCTACTTTGTTCTTGTAATTTATGTGGTTGTTATGGGTAACTAGCAAGAACCGTTCTTACCTACGCAAAACCACAATGGTGATTATCAAGTTTGCTGTTTTAACCTTCTGCAAGGACTGGCCGTAGTCATATTTTATTCAACTAAAGTGAGAGAAACAGACACCCGCCAGCCACCTTATGCAAACCAAGTTGCATCAGTCGGTCGAACTGGTCTCATGTACGTCGACAAGTAAGGTTGGTCCGGGCCGCTTCATCCCACAATACCGTCGAATGAAAATAAGACATTGGTGGTAAGCACTATGAAGATCACAGCCCACAACTCCTTTGTGTTCTACTCATGCATATCATCTACGCATAGACCTGGCTCTGATACCACTATTGGGGAACATTGCATGGAAAAACAAAAAAAAAATTCTATGCACACACAAGATCTATCCATGGACATGTATAGCTATGAGAGGGGGAGAGCATCTACATACCCTTATAGATTGCTAAGCGGAAGCATTTTTCAACGCGGTTGATGTAGTCGTACACCTTCGCAACCTGTCTCGATCAAGTACTAAACGTACGGCACCTCTGCATTCAGCACATGTTCAGCTTGATGAATCCTTGCCTTCTTGATCCAGCAAGAGGGGTGAAGTAGTAGATGAGTTCCAGCAGCATGACGGCATGGTGACGGTGGTGGTGAAGAACAATCTCATCAGGGCTTCGTCAAGCACAATGAAAACTATGAAGGAGGATAAACTAGAGGGGACGGGGTTGCCGGCACACGACTTGGTGAATCTTGATGTGTTCCGGGTGCTAGCCATGCCCCTCAATTTATATGCTCAGCCCTGGGTCGTTTCTTGGAGAAATAGCCTCCTCAAAGTCGGTTTTGCCCGCAAGGCAAGAGTCCTTCTTGGACTCCAGGACCAGACACCAAGGTTCTTGGCATCTGGCCTAGACGCCATGGGCCTCGGCATCTAGCCCAGGGCAGACGCCAGGGTCCTTGGCATATGGTCCCTAACCTCCGCAAAACTTCCTTTTTGCACAGACCTAAAGCCCCATGAGCCTTACCCCTTGGCCCAACCATATCATCCTATATATCAATCTTTACCTCTGGACTATTCTGGAGCTCCTCGTCATGTCCATGGTCTCATCCGCGACTCCGAACAACATTCGGTCACCAACATACATAAAGCATATAATACTATGTCATCGATGAACGTTAAGCATGCGGACCCTACGGGTTCGAGAATGATCTAGAAATGACCGAGACGCTTCTCTGGCCAATAACCAATAGCGGGACCTGGATGCCCATATTTGTTCCAACATATTCTACAAAGAACTTTATCGGTCGAACCTTTGTGACAACATATGTAGTTCCTTTTGTCCGTCGGTATGTTACTTGCCCGAGATTCGATCGCCGGTATCTCCATACCTAGTTCAATCTCGTTACTGGCAAGTCTCTTTACTCGTTCCATAATACATCATCATGTAACTAACTCCTTAGTCACTTTGCTTGCAAGCTTCTTGTGATGTTTTCTTACCGAGAGGGCCCAGAGATACCTCTCTGTCACACGGAGTGACAAATGCCAGTCTCGATCCATGCAAACCAAACAAACACCTTTCGAGATACTAGTAGAGCACCTTTATGATCACCCAATGATGTTGTGACGTTTGATGGCACACAAGGCATTCCTCTGGAGTCCGGGAGTTGCATGATCTCATGGTCGAAGAAACATGTATTTGACATTAAGAAAGCAGTAGCAATAAACCGAACGATCATATGCTATGATAACGGTTGGGTCTTTTTCCATCACATCATTCTCCTAATGATGTGATCTCGTTATCAAATGACAACTCATGTCTATGGTTAGGAAACCTTAACCATCTCTGATCAACGAGCTAGTCTAGTAGAGGCTCACTAGGGACACGGTATTTGTTTATGTATCCACACATGTATTTAAGTTTCTGGTCAATACAATTCTAGCATGGAGTAATATTATTGCCTCTAGGGCATATTTCCTTCATGGACTAATATTAGTAGATGCAGAATCGTTTCGGTCTACTTGTCACGGATGTGATGCCTATAGTCATGATCATTGCCCTGGATATTCCATAACTATGCACTTTTCTATCAATTGATCAACAGTAATTTGTCCACCCATCGTATGTTTTCTTTCAAAAGAGAAGCCTCTAGTGAAACCTTTGGCCCCGGGGACTATTTTCCATCATATATTTTCAGATCTATAAACCAAAAACCCTAAAATATCTTGCTGCAATTTATTTATATTTACTTTACTTTGCTCTTTATTTATCTTTTATACCTATCTCTATTAGATCTCACTCTTGTTCGTGACCGTGAAGGGATTGCCAACCCCTTTTTTGCGTTGTGTGAAAGTGTTTGTAAGTTTGTGCAGGTGCATATATTGGAGACTTGCTTGTGCCTCCTACTGGATTGATACCTTGGTTCTTACGTGAGGTAAATAATTATCTCTACTTTGCTGCATTACCCTTTCCTCTTCAAGGAAAAAATCAACGCAAGCTCGAGAAGTAGCAGGAAGAATTTCTGGCGCCATTGTTGGGGAGTTTCTACATCAAGCCTACCAAGTACCTATCATAAACTCTCATCTCTTGCCTTACATTATTTGGCATTTTCCTCTCATTTTCCTTTCTCCCACTCCTAAAACGTTTTCAGAAAAACACAAAAATATTTGCCTTTTTATTCGCCCATCTTTCGTTAGTCTTTTCGTTTGCTTGTGTGCTAGATTGGTTTCTTGCCACCATGTTTGAATCTTTGAAGGTTATCGTTGAAAAGGTTAGTAATAATCTTGAGGGAAACTTTGATGATTTTACTAATATTGATCCTCATAAAGAAGAACCTACTATCATACACACTAAAAACTCTGTGTTGGTAGCAGTAATATTATTGAAAAAGGGGTTATTTAAGATTTCTATACTTGTGTCAGTATGTTACCTATGCTAGGAGGGTAAATTCTTAATAGAACTAATAGCCTTGCAAATGCAATATCTTTGTTTGTTATTGAATTTAAAAAAACAATTTGTTCACATGAATCCATGCACACAAAGGCTCTTACTATAATTTTCCAATATTCATGATCCTTCCGTTAAGCGTGTCACCATATTTTTAGCTCATTAGTTTAGGTTTATTATGAAAGAAGCTGGTGAAATATTTGCTCATTATATTAATAATGGTGGTTTTCCTCCCATAGAGGAGATCCTTTTTAATCAAGAAGAAATTGTGAGATTACAATCTCCGGATTACGCTGCTTATAATGAAAACCTAAGAAAAAAGGTCCCTACCGATGTTTTGATTGATAATTTTTTTGAACTCAATAATAATTTTGCTATAAAAAATAACGGACTAGGGTTTGTGCTTAGAGATAGACTTAGGGAGTTTAATCAAAGGAATGTCTACAATGAAGAGATAGTTATTAATTATACAGGGCCAAAAAAGGAACCTATTCCTCCCAAACTTGATCTTATAGATCCTTACCCTATTAAATTTAGCCCCTTTGATTATTTTTGCTTGCCACAAAGAAATCTTGTTGCTGAAAGGAGGGAGTACGAGATGAGCATGGATGATCTCCCTAACTTTTATTACGACACCTAGATCTATGTTTTATGCCTAGATAGGGGCGCTCAACAATAGCGCTTGTTGAGAGGCAACCCAATTTTATTTTTGTGTTTTTTGTTTTTGCTACTGTTCTTGAAAAAAATACACATTATTACCTATGTAGTAATTGTGTTTTGGTGTTTTCATTAGTGTTGAGCCAAGTAAGACCTTTGGGATGGTCTATGGTGATAGTTGATTTGATCTTGCTGAAAAACGGAAACTTTTGCGCTCATTGCCAGCATTTTAGAAAATCACAGAAAGGTGATTTGATATGACTTTTTTAAACACAAAGTTACTAGATTTTCCTAATTTTTTAGAATTTTTAGAGTTACATAAGTATACAAAATTGCCAGATTACTACACACTGTTCTTATTTTGATAGATTCTGTTTTCTATGTGTTATTTGATTATTTTGATAAATCTATGGGTAGTATGGGGCTATGAATTATGGAGAATTTAGAATATAGTAGATATAACACCATTATAAATTTAGAATGATTTCACAACAGTACCTAAAGTGGTGATTTATTTTATTATACTAACGGAGCTTACGAGTTTTCTGTTGAGTTTTGTGTTGTGAAGTTTTCAAGTTTTGGGTAAAGATTTAATGGACTATGGAATAAGGAGTAGCAAGAGCCTAAGCTTGGGGATGCCAAAGGCACTCCAAGGTAATATTCAAGGACAACCAAGCATCTAAGCTTGGGGGTTCCCCTGATGGCATCCCCTCTTTCGTCTTCAATCCATCGGTAAATTTACTTGAGGCTATATTTTTATTCACCACATGATATGTGTTTTGCTTGGAGCGTCTTGTATGATATGAGTCTTTGCTTTTTAGTTTTCCACAATCATACTTGCTGTACACACCTTTTGAGAGGAACACACATTAATCGTGAATTTATTAGAATACTCTATGTGTTTCACTTATATATTTTGAGCTAGGCAGTTTGCTCTAGTGCTTCACTTATATCTTTTCAGAGCACGGCGGTAGTTTTATATTATAGAAATTGTTTAACTATAATGCTTCACTTATATTATTTTGAGAGTATTAAACACCATGGTAATTTTCTTAGGTTAAGAATTTAGTCCTAATATGATGGGCATCCAAGAGCATTGAATATATGAGAAGTTTGATTCCTTGCATTTGTTTTGAGATATAAGGATGGTGATATTAGAGTCATGATAGTGACTAATTGTGGGTTAGTTGAAATACTTATGTTAAAGTTTGTGATTCCCGTAGCATGCACGTATGGTGAATCATTATGTGATGAAGTCGGAGCATGCTATTTTTATTGTCTTCCTTATGATTGGCAGCCGGGGACGAGCGATGGTCTTTTCCTACCAATCTATCCCCCTAGGAGCATGCGTGTAATACTTTGTTTTGATGACTAATAGACTTTTGATATAAGTATGTGAGTTCTTTATGACTAATGTTGGGTCCATGGATTATACACACTCTCACCCTTCCACCATTGCTAGCCTCTCTAGTATCGTGCAATTTTCACTAATGCATTAAACCCACCATATACCCGTCCTCAAAACAACCACCATATCTACCTATTATGGTGTTTCCATAGCCATTCCGAGATATATTGCCTTGCAACTCCCACCGTTCCGTTTATTAGGACACATACCATTATTGTCATATTGCTTTGCATGATCATGTAGTTGGCATAGTATTTGTGGCTTGGCCATTGTTCATTTTTTATACATGTCACTCTTGATCATTGCACATCCCGGTATACGACCAGAGGCATTCATATAGCGTCATATTTTGCTCTAGTATCGACTTCTAATTCTTGAGTTTTATGTAAATAAAAGTGTGATGGTCATCATTATCAGAGCATTGTCCCATGTGAGGAAAGGATGATGGAAGCTATGATTCCCTCACAAGTTGGGATGAGTCTCTGGACTTTAAAAAATAAAAGAGGCCAAAGGGACCGAAAATAAAAAAAGAGAAAGAAAAAAGAAAAAAAGAAAAAAAGAGAGAAAAAGAGAGAACAGGGACAATGTTACTATCCTTTTTCCACACTTGTGCTTCAAAGTAGCACCATGTTCTTCATGATAGTGAGTCTCCTATTTTATCACTTTCATATACTAGTGGGAATTTTCCGTTATAGAACTTGGCTTGTATATTCCAATGATGGGCTTCCTCAAATTGCCCTAGGTCTTCGTGAGCAAGCAAGTTGGATGCACACCCACTTAGTTTCTTTTTGAGCTTTCATACACTTATAGCTCTAGTGCATCTGTTGCTTGGAAATCCCTACTTACTTGCATCGATATCAATTGATGGGCATATTCATAGCCCATTAATTTGCCTAGTTGATGTGTGACTTTATCCTTCTTTTTATTTTCTCCACAACCACCATATTCTGTTCCACCTATAGTTCTAGATCCATGGCTCATACTCATGTATTGCGTGAAAGTTGAAAAAGTTTGAGAACGCTAAAAGTATGAAACAATTGCTTGGCTTGTCATCGGGGTTGTGCATCA
The DNA here is from genome assembly GCF_018294505.1 of Triticum aestivum. Taxonomy (NCBI): domain Eukaryota; kingdom Viridiplantae; phylum Streptophyta; class Magnoliopsida; order Poales; family Poaceae; genus Triticum; species Triticum aestivum. Next base: position 422,566,108 of record NC_057810.1, read on the forward strand.
TGAAATACTTCGTGTGATGAAGATGGAGCATAGCCAGAATATATGATTTTGTAGGGATTACTTTCTTTGGCCATGTTATTTTGAGAAGACATGACTGCTTTATTAGTATGCTTGAAGTATTATTGTTTTCATGTCAATATTAAACTTTTGTTTTGAATCTTATGGATCAGAACATTCATGCCACAATAAATAAAATTGCATTAATAAATATGTTAGGTAGCATTCCACATCAAAAATTCTATTTTTTTATCATTTAGCTACTCAAGGACGAGCAGGAAATAAGCTTGGGGATGGTTGATACGTTTTCAACGTATCTATAATTTTTGATTGTTCCATGCTATTATATTATCTATTTTGGATATTTTATATGCATTAATATGCTATTTTATACTATTTTTGGGACTAACTTATTAACGTAGAGCCCAGTGTCAGTTTCTGGGTTTTTTCTTGTTTCAGACTTTTTCAGAAAAGGAATATCAAATGGAGTCTAACGGATAAAACTTTATGATGGTTTTTCTTGGACCAGAAGACACCCATAAGACATGGGGAGAGGGTGAGAGGAGTCCGGAGGAGGCCACAAGCTTCTAGGGCGCACCCTAAGGGGGGTGCCCCTGGCTTTTGGGCCCCTCGAGGGTCCCCTAACCCTAGTTCCAGCTCTATGTATTCTCAAATATCCCCCGAACATCAGAAGCATCCACAAAAAATACTTTTCTGCCGCCTCAAGCTTCTTTTCTCGTGAGATCCCATCTTGGGGCCTTTTCCGGTGATTTGCCGGAGGAGGATTCGACGCGGAGCGCTTCTACATCAACCTTGTTGCCCTTCCGATGATGCGCTAGTATCTAGATGACTTCTTCTCTCTCTTTTTATCTTCAATACCATGTTCTCCTCGATATTCTTGGATTTCTATCCGATGTAATCTTCTTTTGTGGTGTGTTTGTGGAGATCCGATGAATTGTGGGTTTATGATCAAATTATCTATGAATATTATTTGAGTCTCCTCTAAACTCTTTTATGCATGATTGAGATAGCCTTGTATTTATCTTCGAATTATCGGTTTGGTTTGGCCAACTAGATTGGTTTTTCTTGCAATGGGAGAGGTGCTTTGTGATAGGTTCAATCTTGCGGTGTCCTCACCCGGTGACATAGTAGGGGTAGCAAGGCACGTATTGTGTTATTTCCATCAAGGGTAAAATATGGGGTTTATATCATATTGCTTGAGTTTATCCCTCTACATCATGTCATCTTGCTTAAGGCGTTACCCCGTTCTTATGAACTTAATACTCTAGATGCATGCTGCATAGCGGTCGATGTGTGGAGTAATAGTAGTAGATGCAGGCAGGAGTCGGTCTACTTGTCACGAACGTGATTCCTATATGCATGATTATTGCCTTAGATATCGTCATAGTTATGCACTTTTCCATCAATTGCTCAACAGTAAGTTGTTCACCCATCGTATGTTTTCTTTCAAGAGAGAAACCTCAAGTGAAACCTATGGCCCCCGAGTCTATTTTCCATCATATATTTTCAAATCTATAACCAAAAAACCCCAAAATACCTTGCTACAATTTATTTATATTTACTTTATTTTCTCTTTTATTTATCTTTTCTAGCTATCTCTATTAGATCTCACTCCTTTTTGTGACCGTGAAGGGATTGACAACCCCTTTTTCGCATTGCTAGCAATTGTTTGTTAGTTTGTGCATGTGCATATATTGGAGGCTTGCTTGTGCCTCCTACTAGATTGATACCTTGGTTCTTAACTGAGGGAAATACTTATCTCTACTTTGCTGCATCACCCTTTCCTCTTCAAGGGAAAAATCAATGCAAGCTCAAGAAGTAGGATTAACCATTCTTCCATGAGGGAATTATACGACTTACCGTAGAAGTTGTTCCTAATGGATCCCTTGTGTTCCCAAAGTATAGCCTTTACATGATGACCATGTGAATGTTATCCCGAAGCATGTCTGTGGTACTCCGATCATCAACAAGAACATTGGAAGCGCAATGCTAATTTTTTTCTTGATCAGTTATCCAAACACCATTGTATGCGTAAACCGCATAAATTCCTTGCCCCTTTGTCTAAATGGTTACATACTTGGAGCCCTATCATGTATATCATGCTGCCTTTTTCTTGGAAAGATATACTCTTGATGCTCGGGTATAAACACATTTTCCTTTTCATTGGTCTGACTAATATACTAATCAAATTTTCCTTTCCATTGTTTTGTTTAACCTTTGTTGTAGTCTAACTTATCTGAGCAATGATAATTCCCTACTTATGTAAACACCTCAGTGTACAACTCTATCTCTAAGACCCTGTTACTATTATTGTTAACATTCTAGTAACCGTCGGTGGACGAGAACTTTGCCTATTGGTCCGCCCCATGTCAACGAGCAGGAAAATGGTTCTCTTCATACCGCGCCTTGGTACCAACGTTGTTGCCAACATAACTGACAGGCAATCCTCTGACATGCCTTGCGATCATGAACGTGCAAGATGTCAGCACCCTTCCTACCTTTAACCCACATGGTGGGCCCATAACCCACAGTTCCATGATATGTCTCCATCGTATCTATAATTTTTGATTGTTCCATGCCAATATTCTACAACTTTTATATACTTTTGGCAACTTTTTATACTATTTTTGGGACAAACATATTGACCCAGTACCCAGTGCCAGTTCCTGTCTGTTGCATGTTTTTTTGTTTCGCAGAAAATCCATATCAAACGGAGTCCAAACACGATAAAAACTTCCAGAGATTTTTTTTGGAATATATGTGATTTTTAGGAAAAAAGAATCAATGTGAGACGATTCCCGAGGGGTCCACGAGGCAGGGGGCGCGTCCCAGGGGGTAGGGCGCACCATGGGCCCTCGTGGACACTCGGTAAGGCGCTTGGTGCCCTTCTTTCGCCGCAAGAAAGCCAATATCTGGATAAAAATCGTGTTCAAAGTACAACCCAATCAGAGTTATGAATCTCCGGGAATTTAAGAAATGGTGAAAGGCAGAATCAGGGAGCGTAGAAATAGAAGGAAATAGAGAGAGAGAGAGAGAGATCCAATCTCGGAGGGGCTCTCGCCCCTCCGCCACCATGGAGACCATGGACCAAAGGGGAAACCCTTCTCCCATCTAGGGGAAAGGTCAAGGAAGAAGAAGAAGAAGGGGGGCTCTCTCCCCCTCTCTCCCGGTGGCGCCGGAACACCGCCGGGGCCATCATCTTGACGGAGATCTACACCAACAACTTCATCGTCGTCATCACCAACTCTATCCCCCTCTATGTAGCGGTGTAACACCTCTTCTCCCCGCTGTAATCTCTACTTGAACATGGTGCTCAACGCTATATATTATTTCCCAATGATGTATGGCTATCCTACGATGTTTCAGTAGATCCGTTTTGTCCTATGGGTTCATTGATGATCGTGATTGGTTTGAGTTGCATGTTTTATTATTGGTGTTGTCCTATGGTGCTCTCCGTGTAGCGCAAGCGTGAGGGATCCTTGCTGTAGGGTTTGCAATATGTTCATAATTTGCTTATGGGGGGTGGCGTGAGTGATAGAAGCACATACCCGAGTAAGTAGGTTGTTTGCGTATGGGAATAAAGAGGACTTGATGCCTTATAATGCTATGGTTGGGTTTTACCTTAATGATCTTTAGTAGTTGCAGATGCTTGCTAGAGTTCCAATCATAAGTGCATATGATCCAAGAAGAGAAAGTATGTTAGCGTATGCCTCTCCCTGATATAAAATTGCAATAGTGATTACGGTCTGGTTATCGATTGCCTAGGGATAAAAAACTTTCCTGTGACAAAAAGCTCTCTACTAAAACTAACTTAGAGGTGTCTTCATCTAAACAGCCCCTACTTTTTATTTACGCGCGCTTTATTATCTTGCAAACCTATCCAAAACACCTACAAAGTACTTCTAGTTTCATACTCGTTGTAGGTAAAGCGAACGCTAAGCGTGCGTAGAGTTGTATCGGTGGTGATAGACCTTGAGGGAATATTTGTTCTGCCTTTAGCTCCTCATTGGGTTCGACACTCTTACTTATCGAAAGAGGCTACAACTGATACCCTATACTTGTGGGTTATCAAGACCTTTTTCTGGCGCCGTTGCCGGGGAGCAATAGTGTGGGGTGAATATTCTCGTGTGTGCTTGTTTGCTTTATCAGTAAGTAGTTTTTATTTTCTGTTCTAGGTTGTTATCTATTTTTAGTTATGGATATGGAACACATAATACCAAAAAAATAGGTTACTTGCTACTCGTGGAGATGGGGAACCTCCTCAAACCCTCGATGCTCATTTTGTGAAAGATATTATGCACTACTTTAATAATCTTGAGAAAACCCCATTCTATTATATAATGGGAGACACGTTGGATTAACGTGAATACTTTAGGGATTATCGCTTGACTCATTAAGGGAAACTATTATGGGATCAAATTCATATGTTCATTGGTATGCTCAGCAACTATGCTTGAGATATGATTATACTTGTTGCTCTAGGATTAAGGCTCCCCACCTTCCCTTTTCATGCAGATTTAGTGGCAATGAAACCTTGGCTTCTTATGCTAACGGTATATATGATTACTATGATGTGGAACGAATAGAAGAATTTGTTGCTTTTAAGGTTGCTTATGAAATTGAATCTTTGTTTGAAAAGTATGAAGCTTTTGATGATGATATTTATAGGCCTGAAAATTTTGCTATACTTAAATTTTGCTATACTTAAATTTTGCTATGAGAATTATGAATATAATGCCGATATTGATGCATTTATTGAGAAAGTCTCCGCTGTCCAAGAAGAGACTAATATTTTGCAGGAATCTATGGAAGAAAAAATTGCCGAAAGTGTGAGCTCATTGGATGAAAAAGATTATGAGGAGAGCGAAGAACAAAAGGAGGAAGAGCAGATTAGCTACCCGTGCCCACCTTCCAATGAGAGTAACCCTCCAACTCATACATTGTTTAATGTCCCTTCGTTCTTACCAAAGGATGAATGCTATGATAATTGCTATGATCCCATTGATTCATTTGAAATACCCCTTTTTGATGAACTTGATGCTTGCTATGCTTGTGGCCATAATGCCAATATGAATGATGCTTATGGAGATGAACTTGCTATAGTTCCTTACATTAAGAATGAAATTGTTTCTATTGCACCCACGCATGATAGTCCTATTATCTTTTTTAATTCTCCCAACTACACTATATCGGAGAAGTTTGTGCTTGTTAAGGATTATATTGATGGGTTGCTTTTTACCATTGCACATAATGATTTTGATAAATATAATATGCATGTGCTTGCTTCTCCTACTTGCAATTATTATGAGAGAGGAACTACATCTCCGCCTCTCTGTGTTTCCAATACCACAAATTGCAAGAAACTTTTTATACTAGGCATTGGCCTTTACTTTGTGTGCATGAATTATTATTTTATGACATGCCGATGCATAGGAAGGGAGTTAGAATTCATCATTAAATGATATATGTTACTTTGTGCTCACTACTAAATTACAAATCATTGTTAATTAAAATTGGCTTTGATATACCTTGGGATCCGGGTGGATCCATTACTTGAGCACTATAAGCCTAGCTTAATGGATTTAAAGAAAGCGCTGCCAGGGAGACAACCCGGAAGTTTTAGAGAGTCGTTTATTTATGTTCAGTGCTTTTATAAAGTTTAAAAAACAAAAAATAATAAAGAGGGGAACCTAAAACTTTTTCAAAAAGAAAAGTGAAAGTGAGAGAGACGAGCATTGTTAAAGTGGGAGCATGCCTTGAACTTTGTTCATGCCGATGGAAACTTTGTGAATCTTAATTACAGAAACTTAAAAAAATCCCCTTGTATAAATCCATTGTATTATAAAAATAATGTGCCAAGATTTGCCTTTAGGATGATTAGATTGCTTGTTTGGTTTGTGCGGTGTAAAATCAGAAACTTTGGCTCTAGTGCGTGATTTTACATTTTTTACTGGAAAGTCAAATGGTTCTGAAACTTTTTGCAAAATACTTATATACAAAGTGTTTATTTTTTCATAATTGTTTCAGAATTTTTGGAGCTACAGAAGTATGTTAGATGTTCAGATTTCTAAAGACTGTCCTGTTTAAGATAGATTCTGTTTTTGATGCATTGTTGTGCTCGTTTTGATGAAACTATCGATTTTATCGGTGGTATAAGCCATGGAGAAGTTATAATACATTAGCTACAATGCAAAAACAAAATATGAATGAGTTTGCAACAGTACTTAAAGTGGTGATTTGTTTTATTATACTAACGGATCTCACGAGGGTTTTGTTAAGTTTTGTGTGATTGAAGTTTTCAAGTTTTGGGTGAGATCACGATGGATGAAAGAATAAGGAGTGGCAAGAGCCTAAGCTTGGGGATGTTTGAGGCACCCCAAGGTAATATTCAAGGACTCCCAAGCAACTAAGCTTGGGGATGCCCCGTCAGGCATCCCCTCTTTCTTCTAACGATCATCGGTAATTTTACTTGGAGCTATATTTTTATTCGTCACATGATATGCATAAATCTTGGAGCGTTGTGTGCTTTTTCTCTTTCTTTTCGTAATGCACCATGCCGGTATGAGATAGTCCTTGGTTGATTTATAGAATGCTCTATGCATTTCACTTATATCGTTTGAGTATGGCTTTATAGAATGCTCTTTTGCTTCACTTATATTTGTTAGAGCGTGGGCATATCTTTTGTAGAAAGAATTAAACTCTCTTGTTTCACTTATATCTATTTAGAAGATGACATGAATTGGTCATTCACATGGTTAGTCATAAAATCCTACATAAAACTTGTAGATCACTGAATATGATATGTTTGATTCCTTGCAATAGTTTTGCGATATAAAGATGGTGATATCAGAGTCATGCTAGTGAGTAATTTCGGATTGCTAGAAATACTTGTGTTGAGGTTTGTGATTCCCGGAGCATGCACGTATGGTGAACTGTTATGTGATGAAGTCGGAGCATGATTTATTTTTTGATTTTCTTCCTTATGAGTGGCGGTCGGGGACGAGCGATGGTATTTTCCTACCAATCTATCCCCCTAGGAGCATGCATGTAGTACTTTGTTTTGATAGCTAATAGACTTTTGCAATAAGTATGTGAGTTCTTTATGACTAATGTTGAGTCCATGATTATATGCACTCTCACCCTTCCACCACTGCTAGCCTCTTCGGTACCGTGCATTGCCCTTTCTCACCTCGAGAGTTGGTGCAAACTTCGCCAGTGCATCCAAACCCCGTGATACGATACGCTCTATCACACCTAAGCCTCCTTATACCTTCCTCAAAACAGCCACCATACCTACCTATCATGGCATTTCCATATCCATTCCGAGATATATTGCCATGCGACTTCCATCATCTTCATATACATTACTTGAGCATTCATTGTCATATTGCTTTGCATGATCGTAAGATAGCTAGCATGATATTTTCATGGCTTGTCCGTTTTTTGCTATCTTTGCTATGCTAGATCATCGCACATCCTGGTACACTGCTAGAGGCATTCATATAGTGTCATATTGTTCTAGATATCGAGTTGTAATATTGAGTTGTAAGTAAATAAAAGTGTGATATCATCATTATTAGAGCATTGCCCCAGTGAGGAAAGGATGATGGAGACTACGATTCCCCCACAAGTCGGGATGAGACTCCGGACTTTAAAAAAGAGAGGCCAAAGAAGCCCAAATAAAAAAAGAGGCCAAAGAAGCCCACCAAAAAAACAAAAAAAACAAAAAAAACAAAAAAAAATGAGAGAAAAGGAGAGAAGGGGCAATGTTACTATCCTTTTACCACACTTGTGCTTCAGAGTAGCACCATGTTCTTCATATAGAGAGTCTGTTGAGTTATCACTTTCATATACTAGTGGGAATTTTCATTATAGAACTTGGCTTGTATATTCCGATGATGGGCTTCCTCAAATGCCCTAGATCTTCATGAGCAAGCAAGTTGGATGCACACCCACTTAGTTTCTAGTTTGAGCTTTCATACACTTATGGATCTTAGTGCATACGTTGCATGGCAATCCCTACTCCTCACATTGACATCCATTGATGGGCATCTCCATAACCCGTTGATTATCCGCGTCAATGCGAAACTTTCTCCTTTTTGTCTTCTCCACACAACCTCCACCATCATATTCTATTCCACCTATAGTGCTATATCCATGGCTCACGCTCATGTATTGCGTGAAAGTTGAAAAGGTTTGAGAACATTAAAAATATGAAACAATTGCTTGGCTTGTCATCGGGGTTGTGCATGATTTAAATATTTTGTGTGGTGAAGATGGAGCATAGCCAGACTATATAATTTTGTATGGATAACTTTCTTTGGCCATGTTATTTTGAAAAGAGATGATTCCTTTATTAGTATGCTTGAAGTATTATTGTCCTAATGTCAAATGATAGACTATTGCTTTGAATCACTAGTGTCTTAATATTCATGCTATGATTAGATTACATGATCAAGATTATTCTAGGTAGCATTCCACATCAAAAATTATCTCTTTATCATTTACCTACTCGAGGATGAGCAGGAATTAAGCTTGGGGATGCTGATATGTCTCCGTCGTATCTATAATTTTTGTTGTTCCATGCCAATATTCTATAACTTTTATATACTTTTGGCAACTTTTTATACTATTTTTGGGACTAACATATTGATCCAGTGCCCAGTGCTAGTTCCTGTCTGTTGCATGTTTTTTTGTTTCGCAGAAAATCCATATCAAACGGAGTCCAAATGCGATAAAAACTTCCAGAGATTTTTTTTGGAATATATGTGATTTTTGGGAAAAAGAATCAATGTGAGACGATGCTCGAGGAGTCCACGAGGCAGGGTGATGCGGAGCATCCCTCGCTCATCCCCATGGACGTATCGACATCTCCCTCAACACCACTTGGACCCATGACAAGAGCTAGAGCAAAGGTTATCGAAGATAAGGTGAACTCGCTCCTTTCCGAACTTCCTCTCTCTACTCACGAGACTTGGCTACTACCTCATATGGACACTCTGTGTGTGATCAGGTACCTGGAGGAGAGCCACGGGACAGCTACACCCAATGGACAAGGTGGCAAGGACGCCAAGCATGGACATCAAGAAGAAAGGCCGTTTGTGAAGCTACAGGCTGGACGACCGGCCGGTCCCGGACGTCTGGGCCCTGGGATATGCTACAGCGAGGGAAGGAAGACAGGATAGAGCTACAGGCACCGGACGACCGGCCCTGCCCGGACGTCCGACGACTCCCAGGGCAACTGGACACCCGAGAAGAAATTAACGGAAGACCGAAGCCACCAGACGACCGGTCGAACGGGACCAGAACCGAATTTACGGAAGTCCGACAGCCCCGGACGTCCGGACCGTCCCGAAGCTCCGGACGTCCAACACCTTCCGGACGTCCGACGCCTGTGTGGTGATTTCGTGTTGGGCCGCAGCCCATGTACCCCTTGGCCCCTAGACTATATATACTCTTTCTTCCCCACCTTTCTAGGGCAGCATTGGTTTAGCTCATATTTGTGTGAGAGCCTTGCTCATCCACTTGGATACTTCTCCTCGGAGCTCACGACCTCTTCGGAGAAGATACCCCAAGCGGATTCAAGACCCCTTTCTAGGGAAGACCATCAAGACCTCCGTACGGAGAAGAACGGTTCCTTTGTATCCTTACCTTTGTTGAATTTGGATCATGTGTTACTATTTGCTCTCGGTGATCTAGCACTCGTGCGATTGATTCCTTGTCGGTTTAGTGATTCTCTCTCATTTTCCCCGGGTTTCCCCCTAGTGCTTCCGCGTGTTCTTCGTGATTCTCCGTAGGATCCACTCCAAACGTGAAAGATCGTCACCATAGGGTTCCGCCCTACATCACAGGGGGCGCGTCCCAGGGGGTAGGGTGCGCCCTGGGCCCTCGTGGACACTCTGTAAGGCGGTTGGTGCCCTTCTTTCGCGGCAAGAAAGCCAATATCCGGATAAAAATCGTGTCCAAAGTACAACCCAATCGGAGTTACAAATCTCCAGGAATTTAAGAAACGGTGAAAGGCAGAATCAGAGAGCGCAGAAATAGAAGGAAATAGAGAGAGAGAGAGAGAGAGAGAGAGAGAGAGAGAGAGAGAGAGAGAGATCCAATCCCGGAGGGGCTCTGGCCCCTCCGCCGCCATGGAGACCATGGACCAGAGGGGAAACCCTTCTCCCATCTAGGGGGTGTTGGGGAACGTAGCAGAAATTCAAAATTTTCTACGCAACACCAAGATCAATCTATGGAGTAATCTAGCAATGAGGGGAAGGAGAGTGCATCTACATAGCCTTGTAGATCGCTAAGCGGAAGCGTTCAAGAGAACAAGGTTGAAGGAGTCGTACTCGTCGTGGTCCAAATCACCGGAGATCCTAGTGCCGAACGGATGGCACCTCCGCGTTCAACACACGTACAGACCAGTGACGTCTCCCATGCCTTGATCCAGCAAGGAGAGAGGGAGAGGTTGAGGAAGACTCCATCCAGCAGCAGCACAATGGCGTGATGGTGATGGAGGAGCGTGGCAATCCTGCAGGGCTTCGCCAAGCACCACGGGAGAGGAGGAGTACTTGGGAGAGGGGAAGGGTTGCGCCAGAACTTGGGGTGCGGCTGCCCTCCCACCCCTCCACTATTTAATGGTGGGAGGAAGAGGGGGCCGGCCCCCCTAGATCCCATCTAGGGTTGGGGGCGGCGGCCAAGGGGGAAGGAGTGCCTCCCAAGTCAAGTGGAGGCCCTCCCCCTTAGGGTTTCCCCCTTCCCATGCGCATGGGCCTTGGGGGGGCTGGTGCCCCTGGCCCATTAACGCTAGGGCGCCCCCTTACAGCCCATGCTACTGTATTGGACGTGGTGGAACAATTTCTGGACCTCCAGACCCCTCCGAAATCCTCCGGAACCTTCTGAAAGCTTCCCGGTACAATACCAGAAAAACCCAAACTTTTCCCCGAACCCGAACAACAACTTTCCATATATAAATCTTTACCTCCTGACGTCCGAGATCTCATTCGGGACTCCGAACAACATTCGGTAACCACGTACAAACTTCCTTTATAACCCTAGCGTCATCGAACCTTAAGTGTGTAGACCCTACGGGTTCGGGAACCATGCAGACATGACCGAGACGTTCTCCGGTCAATAACCAACAACGGGAACTGGATACCCATGTTGGCTCCCACATGTTCCACGATGATCTCATCGGATGAACCATGATGTCAAGGACTCAATCAATCCCGTATACAATTCCCTTTGTCTAACGGTATAGTACTTGCCCGAGATTCGATCGTCGGTATGCTGATACCTTGTTCAATCTCGTTACCGGCAAGTCTCTTTACTCGTTTTGTAACACATCATCCCACGATCAACTATTTCATCACATTGTGCACATTTTGATGATGTCCTACCGAGTGGGCCCAAAGATACCTCTCCGTCACACGGAGTGACAAATCCCAGTCTCGATTCGTGCCAACCTAGCAGACACTTTCGGAGATACCTGTAGTGCACCTTTATAGCCACCCAGTTACGTTGTGACGTTTGGTACACCCAAAGCATTCCTATGGTATCCGGGAGTTGCACAATCTCATGGTCTAAGGAAATGATACTTGACATTAGAAAAGCTTTAGCATACGAACTACGATCTTTGTGCTAGGCTTAGGATTGGGTCTTGTCCATCACATCATTCTCCTAATGATGTGATCCCGTTATCAACGACATCCAATGTCCATGGTCAGGAAACCGTAACCATCTATTGATCAACGAGCTAGTCAATTAGAGGCTTACTAGGGACATGGTGTTGTCTATGTATCCACACATGTATCTGAGTTTCCTATCAATACAATTATAGCATGGATAATAAACGATTATCATGAACAAGGAAATATAATAATAACTAATTTATTATTGCCTCTAGGGCATATTTCCAACAGTCTCCCACTTGCACTAGAGTCAATAATCTAGTTCACATCGCCATCTGATTAACACTCACAGGTCACATCGCCATGTGACCAACATCCAAAGAGTTTACTAGTGTCATTAAACTAGTTCACATCATCATGTGATTAAGACTCAATGAGTTCTGGGGTTTGATCATGTTTTGCTTGAGATAGGTTTTAGTCAACGGGTCTGCAACATTCAGATCCATATGTACTTCGCAAATCTCTAGGTCATATTGTAAATGTTGCTTCCACGCTCTACTTGGAGCTATTCCAAATGGTTGTTCCACTATACGTATCTGGCTTCTCTACTCAGAGCTATCCGGATAGGTGTTAAGCTTGCATTGATGCAAATCTTTACGTCGAACTCTTTATCACCTCCATAATCGAGAAACATATCCTTATTCCTCTAAGGATAATTTTGACCGCTATCTGGTGATCCACTCCTTGATCACCTTTGTACCCTCTTGCGAGACATGTGGCAAGGCACACATCAGGTGCGGTACTCAGCATAGCATACTGTAGAGCCTACGTCTAAAGCATAGGGGACGACCTCCGTCCTTTCTCTCTCTTCTGTCGTGGTCGAGCTTTAAGTCTTAACTTCATACCTTACATCTCAGGCAAGAACTCCTTCTTTGACTGATCCATCTTGAACACCTTCAAGATCATGTTAAGGTATATGCTCATTTGAAAGTACCATTAAGCGTTTTTGATCTATCCTCATAGATCTTGATGCTCAATGTTCAAGTAGCTTAATCCAGGTTTTCTATTGAGAAACACCTTTCAAATAACCCTATATGCTTTCCAGAAATTCTACATCATTTCTGATCAACAATATGTCAACAGCATATACTCATCAGAAATTCTATAGTGCTCCCACTCACTTCTTTGGAAATACAAGTTTCTCATAAACTTTGCACAAACCCAAAATCTTTGATCATCTTATCAAAGTGCATATTCCAACTCTGAGATGCTTACTCCAGTCCATGGAAGGATCACTAGAGCTAGCATACCTTTTAGCATCCTTAGGATTGACAAAACCTTTCTGATTGTATCACATACAACCTTTCCTTTACGAAAACTGGTAAGGAAACTCGTTTTGACATCCATCTGCCCGATTTCATAAATGCAGCTAATGCTAACATGATTCCGACGGACTTAAGCATCGCTACGGATGAGAAAATCTCATCGTAGTCAACTCCTTGAACTTGTGAAGAACTCTTCGCCACAAGTCGAGCTTCATGGACGGTGACATTACCGTCCATGTCCGTCTTCTTCTTAAATATCCATTTATCTCAATGGCTTGCCGATCATCGGGCAAGTCCACCAAAGTTCATGCTTTGTTCTGATACATGGATCCTATATCGGATTTCATGGCTTCTAACCATTTGTCGGAATTTGGGCCCACCATTGCTTCTCCATAGCTCGTAGGTTCATTGTTGTCTAGCAACATGACCTTCAAGACAGGATTACTGTACCACTCTGAAGTAGTACGCATCCTTGTCACCCTATGAGGTACGGTAGTGACTTGATCCGAAACTTCATGATCACTATCATAAGCTTCTACTTCAATTGGTGTAGGCGCCACATGAACAACTTCCTGTGCCCTGCTGCACACTAGTTGTAGTGACGGTTCAATAACCATATCAAGTCTCCACCATCCTCCCACTCAACTTTTCGAGACAAACTTTTCCTCGAGAAAGGACCCGATTCAAGAAACAATCCCTATTTCTTTCGGATCTGAATTAGGAGGTATACCCAACTGTTTTGGGTGTCCTATGAAGATGCATTTTATCCGCTTTGGGTTCGAGCTTATCAACCTGAAACTCTTTCACATAAGCGTCGCAGCCCCAAACCTTTAAGAAATGACAGCTTAGGTTTCTCTAAACCATAGTTCATACGGTGTCATCTCAACGGAATTACGTGGTGCCCTATTTAAAGTGAATGTGGTTGTCTCTAATGCCTAACCCATGAACGATAGTGGTAATTTGATAAGAGACATCATGGTACGCACCATATCCAATAGGGTGCAACTATGATGTTCAGACACACCCTCACACTATGGTGTTCCAGGCGGTATTAATTGTGAAACAATTTCCACAATGTCTTAATTGCGTACCAAAGCTCGTAACTCAGATACTCATCTCTATGATCATATCATAGACATTTTATCCTCTTGTCACGATGATCTTCAACTTCACTCTGAAATTACTTGAACCATTCAATAATTCAGACTTGTGTTCCATCAAGTAAATATACTCAACATCTACTCGAATCATCTGTGAAATAAGAACATAACGATATTCACTGCATGCCTCAGCACTCATTGGACTACACACATCAAAATGTGTTTACTTCCAACAAGTTGCTATCTTGTTCCATTTTACTGAAAAACGAGGCTTTTTAGTCATCTTGCCCATGTGGTATGATTTGCATATCTCAAGTGATTTAAAATCAAGTGAGTCCAAACGATCCATCCGCATGGAGTTTCTTCATGCGTATACACCACTAGACATGGTTCGCATGTCTCAAACTTTTCAAAATGAGTGAGTCCAAAGATCCATCAACATGGAGCTTCTTCATGTGTTTTACACCAATATGACTTACATGGCAGTGCCACAAGTAAGTGGTACTATCATTACTATCTTATATCTTTTGGCATGAAAATGTGTATCACTACGATCAAGATTCAATAAACCATATCCTTTAGGTGCAAGACCATTGAAGGTATTATTCAAATAAATAGAGTAACCATTATTCTCCTTAAATGAATAACCGCATTGCGATAGACATAATCCAATCATGTCTATGCTCAACGCAAACACCAAATGACAATTATTCAAGTTTAATACTAATCTTGATGGTAGAGGGAGCGTGCGATGTTTGATCACATCAAACTTGGAAACACTTCCAACACATATCGTCAGCTCACCTTTAGCTAGTCTCTGTTTATTCCGTAGCTCTTTTATTTCGAGTTACTAACACTTAGCAACCGAACCGGTATTTTAATACCCTGGTGCTACTAGGAGTACTAGTAAAGTACACATTAACACAATGTATATCCAATATACTTCTATCGACCTTGCCAGCCTTCTCATCTACCAAGTATCTAGGGTAATTCTGCTCCAGTGGTTGTTCCCCTTATTACAGAAGCACTTAGTCTCGGGTTTGGGTTCAACCTTGGGTTTCTTCACTAGAGCAGCAGCTGATTTGCCGTTTCATGAAGTATCCCTTCTTGCCCTTGCCCTTCTTGAAACTAGTGGTTTCACCAACCATCAAGAATTGATGCTCCTTCTTGATTTCTACTTTCGCGGTGTCAAACATCGTGAATACCTCAAGGATCATCATATCTATCCCTGATATGTTATAGTTCATCACTGTAGCGACCCGACCTCAGATGGTCAAGTCTCTGTGCTCAGGTGTCATCCCTGGATCAGTAATGCTGACACCACACAATACTTCGAAGGATTTATAACAGAGTAGCAATCACACACTTATTACATCGATGTCCCAAAAGAGGACTTATTACAATAATCATGGCTTAATGCCATCTAATAACGATAACAGCGGAAGACTTGGAAGATAAGTGAGTCCATCAACTCCAACGGCATCATTGAGTATAGAACCACGACCTAAAAGCACCTTACTCGTTGTCTGAAAAGTCTGCAACATGAAAGTTGCAGCCCGAAAACGGGTCAGCACATGGAATATGCTGGCAATGTAACACATAGAGAATAATGAATGACAAGCCTATTCTATATGCATATATGGCTGGGGGAAAAGCTATATGGTTACAGTTTTGCATAAAGCCAATTTTTCCCTACTGCAAAGGAATAAATTTGTTTAACTATCATGGTGGTTGTTAAACATTGAGAATGGTTGACAGCATCCTCAATCCCAATTAAAAGTAATCATTAACAAACCCAACAATATTAGAATTAGAGTAACATGTTGAGATTCACATGATATTCAAGTACTAGATACTCAAGATGTCCATAACCGGGGACACGGCTAATCATGATTAGTTTGTACACTCTGCAGAGGTTTGCGCACTTTTCCCCACAAGACGCGATCGCCTCCGTTTGGTTTCTCGCACTACATGGTGTTTGAGAAACGGATGACCGAGACATAGTCTTTCAGAAGCGCTAGCACCTTACGATGGGTAGACCGGTACACCTACATCCCCTACATCTGCTAGTCTACCACTATAAGAGTTCGCATGACTTAGTCAACTATGCCAGAGCCCATAATGGCTTGTGGCTGCACACGGAAGTTACTAGCATGAATTATCTTATGATCCCTTTGAGCCTGGGTGGAGGTCCATAGGAAAATCACACGGTAACCCCGGGATTTCCAAAAAAACAGGCAATCACTGGATACCCCAGGTGCCTCAATCCACCCAGATGTGTATTTAAGTTGCCACCTTAGATAAACCATTAATTAACAATCTCACATCTGTCATGGATATTCACTCACCCAATCCACGTCTACTAGCATAGCATGGCATAATAAGAAAACGCAGAAGTAACTCCCAAAGGTTTCATAAGTAATACAAGTAATAGGTACTACCTCATCTACTTCCCATCCCACAATTTAATTAGATCCTAATCATGCAATGTTTGAGGATTGATCTAATGCATAAAAACTGGGTAGTAGAAAAGATATGATCAAGTGTTACTTGCCTTGCTGATGATCCGCGAAACCTAGAGATTCAAAGTAACAAGCGGCGCACTCCGGGTGATCTATCGCAGACAGACAACAAGCATACAATAAGTACTCATCTAATGCACGGGTAAATCTCGAATAAAAGATCTAACCAGAAAGTTCAACCTAAGAACCCTGGTGGCAAAAGAATCAAATCAAATAAAGCAACGAAGGTCAAACGACGAAAAAAAACAGCTCGGTTCTAGCAAATTGAAACTAGGTCAAATTTTACAGTAGCAAAACTTTGTTTAAGTTCATTAGTCGGATGGCAGTTTTGAAACGAAACTCCAGGCGCTTGAATCACCTGATTCCGATAAACGAGCGAGAAGATAAACTAGAACGAAGATCGGATCTGAAATCGCGATCAGAAAATAGCGGAATAAATCTGATTAAAAGAAAAATGACGAACGGTTAAACGAACGGACGTTCGTTAACCGGGAATAACCGGTGATCATGTTTGTTAAGACGAACGGTCCGGCGAACGCTCGCTAAACAACAAAACGAAAAAAAAACCGATCTAGGACCGAAACATCGAAAAATAAACCGGAATGGTTTAAACCGAACCGGGCGAGGGGCGGCGTGGCGCGGGGCTACCTCGTCGGCGCGGGCTCCGGCGGGGCGGCGGCTTGGCGCGGGGCGACGGCGACGCGGTGGCGTGCGGCGCGGGCGGCGGCGCTGGCGGCGGGCGGCGGCGGCGCTGCTGCTGCTGCGGCTGCGGCTGCGGGGCGGTGTGGGGAGGAGAGGGGGTGTTGGGTATTTAAAGGGGGGGAGGGTGGCTTGGGGGAGGGGGCAAGCAAGGGGAGGAGGACGAGGAATCCTCCTCGGATTCGGCCGGCGGCGGCGGCGCGGCTGCGCGCGGGCGCGCGCGCGTGGGAGGGGGCGCGGCTGGGCCGGCTCGGTTGGGCCCTTGGCCCAGTCGGGCGCTGCGGGTTTTTTTTAAAATAAGTACGCGCGCAGAAAGAAAAATAAGGAAAAGAAAATCTAAATGAACTCCAAAAATTACAAAGTAAATTTTCCTCGACTCCTAAAAATGAGTCGAACAAAATGAACTTTTACTCGGGGCCTAAATGCAATTTTTGAAAACACGCATTTTTTCCCTAAGGCAAATAAACTCCAGAAAAATCCAAAATTTGATTTATTTATTAAATCTTCATTTTTCCTATTTTTTGGGAAAGTCATATTATTCCCTCTCATATTTTTGATATTGGAAAATTATTTGAGGATGAAATAAATAAAACCAAATGATCCTCTTTTCATAACTCGAGGAAACTCAAATATGAAAATTTCGAAATCTCCAACTCTCTCCGAGGGTCCTTGAGTTGCGTGAAATTTCTAGGATCGGCAAATGCAAGAAAATATGTAATGCATGATGATTTAATGTATAACATTCCAAATTGAAAATTTGGGATGTTACAATCACGAAGCTCTAGCAGCTTGGTGGCAATGACTTTGGAGAAACATCACTATTTCTGGAAGATCAACTCCCACTCGATTCAAGTGATTGTCGCACTCAGACAATCTGAGCACAAGCTCAATGATTGAGCTTTTCTCCCTTAGTTTGCAGGCTAAGAAAATCGTCGGAGGTCTCATACCTGTTGACGTGGGCACGAGCCTGAAATCCCAATTTTAGCCCTCGAAACATCTCATATGTTCCGCGACGTTTTGAAAACGTCTTTGGTGCCTCAACTCTAAACTGTTTAACTGAACTATCACGTAGTTATCAAAACGTGTATGTCCGATGTTCGCAACATCCACAAACGACGTTTGGGGTTCAGCACACTGAGCGGTGCATTAAGGACATAAGCTTTCTACTGCCCGCATAATCTCTACTGTCAACTTTCAACTATATTTTCTCGAGGAACATATCTAAACAGTGGAACTAAAGCGCGAGCTTACGACATAATTTGCAAAGATCTTTTGACTATGTTCAGGATAATTAAGTTCATCTTATGAACTCCCACTTAGATAGACATCCCTCTAGTCATCTAAGTGATTACATGATTCGAGACAACTAGGCCGTGTCCGATCATCACGTGAGATGGACTAGTCATCATCGGTGAACATCTTCATGTTGATCGTATCTACTATACGACTCATGCTCGACCTTTTGGTCTCTTGTGTTCCGAGGCCATGTCTGTACATGCTAGGCTCGTCAAGTCAACCTAAGTGTTTCGCGTGTGTAAATCTGGCTTACACCCGTTGTATGTGAACGTAAGAATCTATCACACCCGATCATCACTTGGTGCTTCGAAACGACGAACTTTCGCAATGGTGCACAGTTAGGGGGAACACTTTCTTGAAATTTTAATGAGGGATCATCTTATTTACTACCGTCGTTCTAAGCAAATAAGATGCATAAACATGATAAACATCACATGCAATCAAATAGTGACGTGATATGGCCAATATCATGTTGCTCCTTTTGATCTCCATCTTTGGGGCTCCATGATCATCATCGTCACCGGCATGACACCATGATCTCCATCATCATGATCTCCATCATCATGATCTCCATCATCGTGTCTTCATGAAGCTGTCTCGCCAACTATTACTTCTACTACTATGGCTACCGGTTAGCAATAAAGTAAAGTAATTACATGGTGTTGTTTAATGACATGCAGGTCATACAATAAATTAAGACAACTCCTATGGCTCCTGCCAGTTGTCATACTCATCTACATGCAAGTCGTGATTCCTATTACAAGAACATGATCAATCTCATACATCACATATCATTCATCACATTCTTCTTGGCCATATCACATCACATAGCATACCCTGCAAAAACAAGTTAGACGTCCTCTAATTGTTGTTTACATGTTTTACGTGGATGCTATGGGTTTCTAGCAAGAACGTTTCATACCTACGCAAAAGCCACAACGTGATATGCCAATTGCTATTTACCCTTCATAAGGACCCTTTTCATCGAATCTGGTCCGACTAAAGTGGGAGAGACTGGCACCCGCTAGCCACCTTATGCAACAAGTGCATGTTAGTCGGTGGAACCTGTCTCACGTAAGAGTACGTGTAAGGTCGGTCCGGCCCGCTTCATCCCACAATACCATCGAAACAAGATTGGACTAGTAACAGTAAGCATATTGAACAAAATCAACGCCCACAACTACTTTGTGTTCTACTCGTGCAAAGAATCTACGCAATAGACCTAGCTCATGATGCCACTGTTGGGGAACGTAGCAGAAATTCAAAAAAATTCTACGCAACACCAAGATCAATCTATGGAGTAATCTAGCAACGAGGGGAAGGAGAGTGCATCTACATACCCTTGTAGATCGCTAAGCGGAAGCGTTCAAGAGAACGAGGTTGAAGGAGTCGTACTCGTCGTGATCCAAATCACCGGAGATCCTAGTGCCGAACGGACGGCACCTCCGCGTTCAACACACGTACAGCCCGGTGACGTGTCCCATGCCTTGATCCAGCAAGGAGAGAGGGAGAGGTTGAGGAAGACTCCATCCAGCAGCAGCACAACGGCGTGGTGGTGATGGAGGAGCGTGGCAATCCTGCACGGCTTCGCCAAGCACCGCGGGAGAGGAGGAGTACTTGGGAGAGGGGAAGGGCTGCGCCAGAACTTGGGGTGCGGCTGCCCTCCCACCCCTCCACTATTTATAGGGGGAAGAGGGGGCCGGCCCCCCTAGATCCCATCTAGGGTTGGGGGCGGCGGCCAAGGGGGGAGGAGTGCCTCCCAAGTCAAGTGGAGGCCCTCCCCCTTAGGGTTTCCCCCTTCCCATGCGCATGGGCCTTGGGGGGGCTGGTGCCCCTGGCCCATTAAGGCTAGGGAGCCCCCTTACAGCCCATGCTACTGCATTGGACGTGGTGGAACAATTTCCGGACCTCCGGACCCCTCCGGAATCCTCCGGAACCTTCTAAAAGCTTCCCGGTACAATACCGAAAAAACCCAAACTTTTCCCGAAACCCGAACAACAACTTTCCATATATAAATCTTTACCTTTGGACCATTCTAGAACTCCTCGTGACGTCCGGGATCTCATCCGGGACTCCAAACAACATTCGGTAACCACGTACAAACTTCCTTTATAACCCTAGCGTCATCGAACCTTAAGTGTGTAGACCCTACGGGTTCGGGAACCATGCAGACATGACCGAGACGTTCTCCGGTCAATAACCAATAGCGGGATCTGGATACCCATGTTGGCTCTCACATATTCCATGATGATCTCATCGGATGAACCACGATGTCAAGGACTCAATCAATCTCGTATACAATTCCCTTTGTCTAACGGTATAGTACTTGCCCGAGATTCGATCGTCGGTATGCCGATACCTTGTTCAATCTCGTTACCGGCAAGTCTCTTTACTCGTTCCGTAACACATCATCCCACGATCAACTATTTGATCACATTGTGCACATTGTGATGATGTCCTACCGAGTGGGCCCAGAGATACCTCTCCGTCACACGAAGTGACAAATCCCAGTCTCGATTCGTGCCAACCCAACAGACACTTTTGGAGATACCTATAGTGCACCTTTATAGCCACCCAGTTACGTTGTGACGTTTGGTACACCCAAAGCATTCCTACGGTATCCGGGAGTTGCACAATCTCCTGGTCTAAGGAAATGATACTTGACATTAGAAAAGCTTTAGCATACGAACTACAATCTTTGTGCTAGGCTTAGAATTGGGTCTTGTCCATCACATCATTCTCCTAATGATGTGATCCCGTTATCAACGACATCCAATGTCCATGGTCAGGAAACCGTAACCATCTATTGATCAACGAGCTAGTCAATTAGAGGCTTACTAGGGACATGGTGTTGTCTATGTATCCACACATGTATTTGAGTTTCCTATCAATACAATTATAGCATGGATAATAAACGATTATCATGAACAAGGAAATATAATAATAACTAATTTATTATTGCCTCTAGGGCATATTTCCAATAGGGGGAAGGTCAAGAAAGAAGAAGAAGGGGGGCTCTCTCCCCTCTCTCCCGGTGGCGCCGGAACGCCGCCGGGGCCATCATCTTGACGGAGGTCTACACCAACAACTTCACCGTCATCATCACCAACTCTCTCCCCCTCTATGCAGCAGTGTAACACCTCTTCTCCCTGCTGTAATCTCTAATTGAACATGGTGCTCAACACTATATATTTTTTCCGAATGATGTATGGCTATCCTATGATGTTTGAGTAGATCCGTTTTGTCCTATGGGTTCATTGATGATCGTGATTGGTTTGAGTTGCATGTTTTATTATTGGTGTTGTCCTATGGTGCTCTCCGTGTCGCGCAAGCATGAGGGATCCCTGTTGTAGGGTTTGCAATATGTTCATGATTTTCTTATGGTGGGTGGCGTGAGTGATAGAAGCACAGACCCGAGTAAGTAGGTTGTTTGCGTATGGGATTAAAGAGGACTTGATGCCTTATAATGCTATTGTTGGGTTTTACCTTAATGATCTTTAGTAGTTGCGGATGCTTGCTAGAGTCCCAATCACAAGTGCATATGATCCGAGAAGAGAAAGTATGTTAGCTTATGCCTCTCCCTCAAATAGAATTGCAATAGTGATTACCGGTCTAGTAACGTAGTCAATTGCTTAGGGACAATTTCACAAATTCTACCACCACTTTTCCACACTCGCTATATTTACTTTATTGATTATTTAATTGCAATAGTGATTACCGGTCTAGTAACGTAGTCAAGAAGAGAAAGTATGTTAGCATAAACCCGAGTAAGGTGGTTGTTGCGTATGGGATAAAGGGGACTTGATGCTTTAATGCTATGGTTGGGTTTTACCTTAATGATCTTTAGTAGTTGCGGATGCTTGCTAGAGTTCCAATCATAAGTGCATATGATCCAAGAAGAGAAAGTATGCTAGCGTATGCCTCTCCCTCATATAAAATTGCAATAGTGATTACGGTCTAATTATCGATTGCCTAGGGATAAAAAACTTTCTTGTGACAAAAAGCTCTCTACTCAGACTAACTTAGTGGTGTCTTCATCTAAACAACCCCTACTTTTTATTTCCGTGCTCTTTATTATCTTGCAAACCTATCCAAAAACACCTACAAAGTACTTCTAGTTTCATACTTGTTCTAGGTAAAGCAAACGTTAAGCATGCGTAGAGTTGTATCGGTGGTCGATAGAACTTGAGGGAATATTTGTTCTGCCTTTAGCTCCTCGTTGGGTTCGTCACTCTTACTTATCAACAGAGGCTAAAACTAATCCCCTATACTTCTGGGTTTTCATTCCACAGGATCGAAACCCGACTCTCCCGTGCACCCCTATTTCCAAAGTTATTCCTCGCACTTGGTTTCTGATACGTCTCCGTGATATCTATAATTTTTTATTGTTCCATGCTAATATTATTCAACTTTCATATACTTTTGGAAACTTTTTATATTATTTTTGTTGTTGTTTGTTGCATGTTTTATGTTTCGCAGTGCCAGTTCCTGTTTGTGCCCAGTGCCAGTTCCTGTTTGTTGCATGTTTTATGTTTCGCAGAAACCCCATATCAAACGGAGTCCAAATGGGATAAAAACGGACGGAGGTCATTTTTGGAATATTTATGATTTTTGTGAAGAAAAACCAATGCGAGACAGTGCCCGAGGGGGCCACGAGGCAGGAGGGCACGCCAGGAGGGCAGGCGCGCCCCTGACCCTCGTGGGTATACCCTAAGGTGGTTAACGCTCTTCTTTTGCCGCAAGAAAGCTAATTTTTGGAGAAAAATCTGGGCGAAGGTTTCAATCCAATAGGAGTTACGGATCTCCAGGTATATAAGAAACGGTGAAAGGGCAGGATCTGAGAACGTGGAAATAGAGAGAGACAGAGAGACAGGTCCAATCTCGGAGGGGCTCTCGCCCCTCCCACGCCATGGGAGCCAAGGACCAGAGGGGAAACCCATCTCCCATCTAGGGAGAAGGTCAAGGAAGAAGAAGAAGAAGGGGGGCTCTCTCCCCCTTGCTTCCGGTGGTGCCGGAACGCCGCCGGGGGCCATCATCCTCACCGCGATCTACACCAACACTTCCGCCATCTTCACCAACATCTCCATCACCTTCCCCCCTTCTATATTCAGCGGTCCACTCTCCCGCAACCCGTTGTACCCTCTACTTGAACATGGTGTCCCCCCTTGGCGTGCCCCCTCTAGGCCGGCCGCCCCCTTCTCCCCTCCTTTATATACGTGGGCAGGGGGCACCCCAAAGGCACATCAATTGTTCTCTTTGCCGTGTGTGGTGCCCCCTCCACAGTTTACTCCTCCGGTCATAGCGTCATAGTGCTTAGGCCAAGCCCTGCGCAGATCACATCATCAACACCGTCACCTCGCCATCATGTTGGTGAAACTCTCCCTCGACCCTCTGCTGGATCAAGAGTTCGAGGGATGTCATCGAGCTGAACGTGTGCTGAGCATGGAGGTGTTGTACGTTTGGTACTTGAATCGGTTGGATCGTAAAGACGTTCGACTACATCAACCGCGTTAACTAACGCTTCCGCTTTCGGTCTACGAGGGTACGTGGACACACTCTCCCCTCTCATTGCTATGCATCTCCTAGATAGATCTTGCGTGATCGTAGGAATTTTTTTTGAAATTGCATGCTACGTTTCCCAATAATTTCTATGAAATGATTGAGATGAGGAAAAGCTGGTATGAACTCGACCTGTCTTGTTTTTGTAAATATGATTACGTCATAGTTCCCGATTCAACCTATTATGAATGAAACATGTTTGCAATGGCAATTAGAGATAATAGTTACTCCTTCCATGCTTAATTAGCTAGGAGTTTATAATGGTTTACCTTGCATGCCAACATGCTTTTAAAATGGTTGTGATGTAGTATGATAGGATGGTATCCTCCTTTGAATGATTCGAGTGGCTTGACTTGGCACATGTTCACGCATGTAATTGAAACAAAATCAACATAGCCTCCATGATATTTATGTTCATGGTGATTTATATCCTACTCATGCTTGCACTCATTGTTGGTTAATCTCAATGCATGTTGATGACTGTTGTCGCTCTCTAGTTGGTCGCTCCTCAATCTCTTGCTAGCCTTCACTTGTACTAAGCGGGAATACTGCTTGTGCATCCACTTCCATTAACCCAAAGTTGTTCCATATGAGTCCACAATACCTACCTATATGTGGTATTTACCTACCATTCCAAGTAAATTTGCATGTGCCAAACTCTAAACCTTAAAATGATAATCTGTTTTGTATGCCTGAATCGCTCATGTAGCGGCCGGGGGCTGTCAGTATCTTCCATGCTAGGTGGGTTATTCTCACGATGAGTGGACTCCGCTCGTCATTCACGAGAAAATGGCTGGTATTAAGGATGCCCAGATCCACGCTCAAATCAAATCAAAATATAACTTCAAACAAAACTCCCCCAGGATTGTTGTTAGTTGGACGTTACCCATGGTTCTGGACCAGTCATGGAATGTGCTTGTTGGTGGTGGGGGAGTAAAAACTTTACCATTCTGTTTGGGAACCGCCTATAATGTATATAGTATGGAAGATACCGAGATCTCTTGGTTGTTATGCTGACAATGAAAGAATACCGCTCGAAATATGATTTACCTCTGTTTTAAAAGCTCGAGCTCTGGCACCTCTGCAAATCCCTGCTTCCCTCTGCAAAGGGCCTATCTATTTACTTTTATTGTTGAGTGATCATCCTCTTATAAAAAGCACCAGTTAGAGAGCACCACTGTCATTTGTATGCATTTTTATTAATTGATATTGAGTATGATTGTGACTGGATCTCTTTTACCATGAATTACAATGTCTAGTCAGTCCTTGATCATCAAGGGTGCTCTACATTTATGTTTTGCGGTCTCAGAAAGGGCTAGCAAGATACCACCTTGTTATATCATATCATGATTGTTTTGAAAAAGTGTTTTCATCCGAGATTTATTATTATTGCTCGCTAGTTGATTATGCTATTGATATGAGTAAATGTGACACCTAAATGTTATTGTGAATATGGTTAGTTCATAATCTTTGATGAAACCCCGAATGCTGGCTATACATATTTGCAACAACAAGATCAAACAGAGTTTGTAAAAGTTTTTCTTTATCACTTTCAGTTTGTCAACTGAATTGCTTGAGGACAAGCAATGGGTTAAGCTTGGGGGAGTTGATACATCTCCATCGTATCTACTTTCCCAAACTCCTTTGCCCTTGTTTTAGACTCTAATTTGCATGATTTGAATGGAACTAACCCGGACTGACGTTGTTTTCAGCAGAATTGCCATGGTGTTATTTTTTTGCAGAAATAAAAGTTCTTAGAATGACCTAAAACTTCACATAGAATATTTTTGGAATAAATAAAAAATATTGGCAAAAGAATCAACCGAGGGGGGCCCACCAGCTGTCCACAAGGGTGGAGGGCGTGCCCGCTGCCTTGTGGGTCCCCTAGACCTCCATCGACCTCAACTCCAACTCCATATATTCACGTTCGGGGACAAAAAAATCAGAGAGAAGGATTCATCGCGTTTTACGATATGGAGCCGCCGCTGCCTCCTGTTCTTCATCGGGAGGGCAGATCTGGAGTCTGTACGGGGCTCCAGAGAGGAGAATCCGTCGTCGTCGTCATCATCAACCATGCTCCATCACCAATTTCATGATGCTCACCATCGTGCATGAGTAATTCCATCGCAGTCTTGCTGGACGGTGATGGGTTGGATGAGATTTATGATGTAATTGAGTTAGTTTTGTTAGGGTTCGATCCCTAGTATCCACTATGTTCTGAGATTGATGTTGCTATGACTTTGCTATGCTTAATGCTTGTCACTAGGGCCCGAGTGCCATGAATTCAGATGTGAACCCTTTATGTTTCCATGAATATATTTGTGTTCTTGATCCTATCTTGCAAGTTGTAGTCACCTACTACGTGTCATGATCCGGCAACCCCAGAGTGACAATAGTCAGGACACTTCCCGGCGATGAATGTAGTTTGAGGAGTTCATGTATTCACTAAGTGCTAATGCTTTGGTCTGGTTCTCTATTAAAAGGAGGCATTAATATCCCTTAGTTTCCATTAGGACCCCGCTGCCACGGGAGGGTAGGACAAAAGATGCCATGCAAGTTCTTTTCCATAAGCACGTATGACTATATTCAGAATACATGTCTACATTATATTGATGAAATGGAGCTAGTTTTGTGTCACGCTAGGTTATAACTGTTGCATGATGAATGCCATTCGACATAATTATCCATCATTGATCCATTGCCTACGAGCTTTTCACATATTGATCTTTGCTTAGTTACTTTTCTGTTGCCACTGTTATGATTGCTACAAAACTGCTACTATTACTTTTGCCACCATTACAGTTACTTCCATACCACAATAAAATCTTGGTAAAGGTTCTATCTTGGTCGTACTGGGAATAGCATTTCTCTTCTGCATGTCTATGGAGTTTTGTAAAACCCAAACACCTCAGATATAGATATAGAGGTAGGAATTTGTCGAACGAACCACACTCCTTCGTAGATGTCAGGAGTCCATTGATGAAAAGGGGCTGGGGAAAGATTAAACCTAAGTCTTCCAGGTGTGGTTGAATTGACAACTCAGCTGCTAATACTTGAGAATACTCTTTGGCTCCCCTTGTGTCGAGTCAATAAATTTGGATTGAATACTCTACCCTCGAAAACTGTTGCGATCCCCTATACTTGTGGGTTATCAGGGCCCACTACCATTAGGATTAGCTTAAATGGACTAATTTATTCCACACCACTAATTAAGCTAAGTAAATAACCACTGTTAAATAATTAGTGTCAATGACATATGGGTCCCACCATTCACTATTCACCCGTTTCCACTGAGCGTTGACTGCTGACTGGGCGGTCAACCATGCTTGCATTAGATTTTGCTACTGTTGTTAGTTTGTTCCTATTCTGATGCATAGTCTGCTTTTGTAACCTGCTATTGATACCTTACATGTTATCCTATATGCTTGGTATAGGTTGGTTAGTGATCCACCAGTGACCCCTCACCTTGTCCCTATTGCCCCCGCTTTATATTCGATGACTCGGTCGACGTGATCGACGTCCAGAGACCGAGACCTCATCACACCCCCCCTTAGTTGTACGACTATGCAGAGGTACTATCGAGTGCCGAGGGTGATACCTAGTAACGTACTCTTGATGATATATCTGTAGTGTAGCTAATCGATCGTGGATTATGAAGGGTGATTCCTTCCACACCATTCCCAATGACGACTCTGTCGTGTAACACCTCAAGTGTGAACCCTTCGAGAGTGATTCCTCCAAGTTCACCTTGACGGTTACATCAAGTGGGAATCCATCAAGGGTGATTCCTCGTATTTCCCCCTTGATGTTATAGACACATAGTTGCTTTGAATTTACTCCACAACCATGTTGAAATCGGATCGGCCCCGAGGGGTACCCGCGAGAAATGTGAAGTCGGGTTGACGGTGAGGGTACCTGCGAGAGATACAGAGTCGAGTTGACATGGAGGGTACCCGCAAGATAATTACGCGGCACGGCCGGGCAATCTTAGCCCTTGCCGTAAGTCCGTGATACGGGCTGACGGGACCACATACGTGGATCATTGATGGTCTCCGTGCACTCCCAAGACACTAACGGTTTGGATATGTGATCCGAGTAGGCCTCTAGCATTTTCGCGCTGACCACCACGCGAGAATAAGTATGGGCACTCTGCGTCATACGATTCTTCCGAAAGCTCACTAACATTAGCGGTTTAGCGGCGCGCGCCAGGTTGGACGAGAACCACCTGCGCTTGTATTAAGGGGGTGGGTCTGCTCCAGGCCGCGTTCGCAACGCGCATGATTACAAAGGATGGTTGGCCCATGACCCCTTCGCATTTAGGATGTAGACCGACGTGTTGGCCTATCTATTGAGCCTAGGTAGGACTATGATGTGTAGATCAGCTGAGGCTGGGCATGACCCAGGAAAGTGTGTTCAGCTGGAGTTAATCGAGCGTGTTGGGTAAGCTTGTGCACCCCTGCGGGGAAGTTAATCTTTTTGAATAGCCGGTGTCCATGATAATGACGCTCGGAGTTGTATCCCGATCGATACAACTAGAACTAGATACTGGAGATGTGAAATGGATATGATGGCTCCGGGATTGCTTTCTCGTAGGGAGTCGAGAAAGAATCTCTCGCCATTACTACAAGATACTTGCTTTTTATATTATGCTAATATGCACTCTTCTAATGTTGCAAGATGCTTAAATATGCTAGTCTTCGATAGGCTAGGCTTTCCCTTCTCTTCTGGCATTTCTGCAGTTCAGTCCAAAGATATAGCCCCATTCCTTTGATACCGATGCATACTTAGTTTAGATCTCATGTAAGTCTTGCGAGTACTTTGGATGAGTACTCACGGTTGCTTT
Source organism: Triticum aestivum (assembly GCF_018294505.1). Classification (NCBI taxonomy): domain Eukaryota; kingdom Viridiplantae; phylum Streptophyta; class Magnoliopsida; order Poales; family Poaceae; genus Triticum; species Triticum aestivum. The sequence continues at coordinate 422,595,088 of NC_057810.1, forward strand.
GCTACCTCTTTTCCCCTATACCATATTGCTGCAATCAGATGACGGATCCCAGGAGCCAGATGCCACCACCAATGACTACTACTACCCTGTGAGTGCCTACTACTACGTGGAGGCCGCCGATGACCAGGAGTAGATGGGAGGCTCCCAGGAGGGAGGCCTTGCCTTTTCGATCCATGTTGTTGTTTTTGCTAGCCTTCTTAAGGCAAACTTGTTTACCTATGTTTGTACTCATATATTGTTTCTTCCGCTGACTCGTTTGTATTCAAGCTTATGTATCGAGCCCTAGAGGCCCCTGTCTTGTAATATAAAGCTTGTATGACTTTAATTTGTGTTTGGAATTGTGTTGTGATATCTTCCCGTGAGTCTCTAATCTTAATCGTGCGTATTTGCATGTATGATTAGTGCATGATTAAGTCGGGGCATCATAGAGGATGAGTTGGTGTAGATTGTACTTGAAGTCACTCAAACCATTCATGAACGACCCCTCTAACAGAAGATAGAAAGCACAGCCTCTCCATAGTTTTGCAAGCATACGGACTTCATGATCCAGTAGCGCTCTACCGTCCAGAACGAATCGATACCGAAGGATTAGATAGAGAAGATTAGAATCACACTGGGCTTCCAATTATGAGGACCAAAGAGGATTAGATCTAGCTCTAATTGGATCAACTAGAAATAGAACTAGAGAACTAGAGGAGGCACCAAAACTTATATCTCAAAAGTGCCAAAACCTCTGAAAGAACATGCGGTGCCCCCATGTTTGGTTTTGGTAATTGATGGCAATCTCTATGGACTAATGGTTGCCTTGAGTTATATCTGAAGGTTTTGTCCATAGGCTTTTCTTGAAGTCCATGTGTTGGTTTCAAGGAGTTTATGAGTTGACCAAGGTGTTATTAAGGAATTATCCAAAGATTGGTCATGTGAGTGTTGAGCTTATTGCAAGCATGTCTTGAAGAATAAGATTGTGTGATCATTCATGTCCACCTTCAAGACATCATCCAAATGAAGAGAGTTGGAAAGATTCAACACACAAAGCGCACAAGATGTACCGAGGGATCAAGTGATCCCATGGTGTGGTAAGCATTGTCCATTACGCTTTGTGTGCTAACCCATGGTCTTCGTGAGAGTTCTTTGTGGGGTTAGGTTAGGTGTGCAAGTTCAAGTGATGTATCACGAAGAGATCAAGTGCTTGAAGCTTGCCGTCCATTGTGGTGACAATGGACTTGTGAAGATGAGCGGAAGAGTGGCTCATCCATAGTGGAGTATGGGGGAGCAATCAACTAGCCTTCATCGAGCCAACGCAATCAAGAAAGGTGGTCCATCTTGAGGAGGAGTAGATCATCATCATCTCATGGTAAAGGTTTGCCCTTGATAGGTTTTCTATTTTACCGGTCTCATGGTAGTTGTGGGAGACCGGGTTATAGGATCGATTGCCGTACTATCAAGGGGGGCTCTCGATGAGTTGCTTGATCGTATCGTTCGTAGAGAGCTCAAACCATTGCATCCTTGCATCATCCTTATTGGTTCTTGTTTGGTTCTTCTCCTTGTGAGTTTTGGAGCTTTTGGTCATTTTTATGACAAGCCCGAGTTCATCGAAAACGGAGTTCACATGCGTCTTCTATGATGTTTTCGATGTTGGAGGGTATGCCGGTTCTTCTCTGTTGGAGGTTTCTCTCCTCTCTTGTTAGGCATACCTCCTCTACCTCTTCTTACTAACCAGTCTCTGTTTTGATGCTACTCGTTGTCTTGTATCCAACAAGCTTGAGTTTTCTCAATTCGGAGCTCATTTGCGGAAGTTATGGCAGTTCTGGTTTTATTGTTACCCCCGTTGTCTTCTCTGCAAAATGAAGGACTGCTAGTGTTGCTGATCTAGGGCATGCGGTAGTACTGCTCTTTGGAGCGGTAGTACCGCAGGCCCTTGCGGTAGTACCGCTCTGTTGGAGCAGTACTACCGTGGCCTCAGGCCAGGCGCAGCTGCTCGAGCGGTAGTAGGGGCGGATGTAATTTTTTACATCCGCGCCCTACGCGGTAGTACCGCGCCGTGGGCGCGGTAGTACCGTGGGCTCTGGCCAGGCTCAGCAGCATGAGCGGACGTAGGGGCGGATGTAATTTTTTACATCCGCGCCCTACGCGGTAGTACCGCTCTTCGTGTGCGGTAGTACCGTGCCGGAGTTTTTGCGCAGGTCCTCCCTCAGCGGAAGTAGGCACGGATGTAATTTATTTCATCCGCGCCCTTCCCAGGCTGAGACTTTCCTACCTTGCGGTAGTACCGCAAGTGGGCGCGGTAGTACCGCGCAAGCGGTAGTACTGCCCCCTAGTCAGGCAAGTTCCGGCCTATGCTGCTGTCGCGGTAGTACCGTGGTCCTCCACGGTAGTACCGCGCAGCCTCGCGGTAGTACCGCGCCCCTGGTGCGGTAGTACCGCGTTGTGCGGGCTGAGTGAGGGGATAACGGTTGGATTTTCTCCCCTCCTATAAAAGGGGGTCTTCTTCCCCATTGAGTCCAATCCTTTGAGCTCGTGTTCTTCCCCCATTGTTGACCTTCTTCGAGCTTGCTAACTCTCAATCCCTCCATGGATTCTTGCTAGTTTTTGAGGGAAAAGAGAGAGGAGATCTAGATCCACATTTCCACCAATCACTTTCTCCTCTATGTGAGGGGAGCCCCTTGGATCTAGTTCTTGGAGTTCTTGGTGTTCTCCTTCTTGTTCTTCCTCTCATTTTCCTCCCTAGCATTAGTTGCTTCGGTGGGATTTGAGAGAGAAGGACTTGGGCACTCCGTGTGCCCTTGCCATTGCATTTGGTGCATCGGTTTGAGTTCTCCACGTGATACGTGGAAGTTACAAGTTGAGAAGCTTATTACTCTTGGGTGCTTGGTGCCCTTGAGCTTGTTTATCTTGGGTGCTTGGGCCCCCTAGTCGGTTGGTGGTGTTCGGAGCTCAATCATTGTGGTGTAAAGCTCCGGGCAAGCGTCGGGGTCTCCAATTAGGTTGTGGAGATCGCCCCGAGCAATTTGACGGGTACCGGTGACCGCCTCCAAGGGTTGCCAAAGTGTACGGGTTCGGTGACCGCCCCCAAGGGTCGCCATTTGTACGGGTTCGGTGACCGCCCTCAAGGGTCCCTTAGTGGAATCACGGCATCTTGCATTGTGCGAGGGCGTGAGGAGATTACGGTGGCCCTAGTGGCTTCTTGGGGAGCATTGTGCCTCCACACCGCTCCAAACGGAGATTAGCATCCGCAAGGGTGTGAACTTCGGGATACATCATCGTCTCCTCGTGCCTCGGTTATCTCTTACCCGAGCCCTTTACTTATGCACTTTACTTTGTGATAGCCATATTGTTATTTGTCATATATCTTGCTATCACTTTGTTGCTTACCTTGCTTAGCATAAGTTGTTGGTGCACATAGGTGAGCCTAGTTGTTGTAGGTTTTGTGCTTGACAAATTAACCGCTAGGTTTATTCCGCATTTGTTCGAGCCTCTACCGTAATTATTTTAAAACGCCTATTCACCCCCCCCCCCCTCTAGGCGACATCCACGATCTTTCAATTGGTATCAGAGCCTCGTCTCTCTTTATTAGGCTTTACCGCCTAGAGAGTAAAGATGTCGACTAGGGGATTAGGATTCTCTGACACTCTTAGTTTCGATGGCACAAATTTTGATGTTTGGGTAATTCGCATGCTTAATCTCTTTAGGGTCATGGACCCAAATTTAGAGCGAATTGTAGATATGGGTTTTTCTCCTCCAAAGGATCCCCAAAGATTATATTTAGAGGATGAGAAAAACTCTTATCTCAATGCTCAAGCTTCTAATGTGCTTTTCGATGCTTTGAGCAATGTAGTTATATTTCAACTCATGCCGTTCCGAGATGCTCATGAGTTGTGGACGAAGCTTCAAGATAAATATGGTGTGTCCAAGATTTGTGGGGATGATTGTTCTCCCTCCACCTCCGGTCGTATAGTCTTCTCAACTTCTTCTACTTCACCTACATGTGGTTTGCCACAAGGTAATGACATGGTGAGTAGTGTTGGTCATTGCAATGATGATAGTATGCTTATTGTGGATGATCCTTCATCACTATATTATTGCAATGCTCCTTCTTTGGGCTTTAACACTTCGAGCACTCCAAATGTTTCACATGCTTGTGTTGATAGTCCTTGCATATCATGTAGAAATTTCTTGACTAAATCTCATGATGATATGCTTGCTATGTCTTGTTGCCATGATAAAAATGCATCTATTTCCTCGAATTGTTGTGCTAACAATGTAGTGGAAACCGAACACTCCATGGAACAAGATGTGGTGTTTAATGGTGCCTCAAGGGATCCTACATCATCATCTATTGCGTTTTGCCTTATGGCTAAGGCGTCAAAGGTATCTCCTACTTTGTACCCCAATATGTCTCTTGATGATGATGTTGATGCTAATGATGATGAGGATAATGATGAAGAGAATGATAATGTTGCCTCCTTAAAAATTAAGGGGGAAATGGTTTTTAAAGCTCTTCATAAAAATAAAATTGCTCGTTCCAACTTCATGGAAATTATGTCCATTGCTATTGAGAGCAAGAAATATATTGATGAGTTGGAATCTCGTCTTGAGGAGCATGAGGTCACCATTGATAAAATGGAAGGTCATGGGCGTGATTACGCTGATGAGATTGCGGACCTCTCTCAAGCTCTTGAACTTGAACAAACCACCAAGGAATCTCTTGAGGAGACTTTTGCTCTAGAATTGTCTAGAGTGAAGGAATCTACTGATAGAGCTCTTGAGGTGGCCAATGTTTTTGAAACTAAAAATGCTAAGCTTGAAGTTGCTCATGCTAGACTCCTTGAGGATTTTGAGCACCTCGAAAATGGCTCAAGGGTCATCAAGGGTGAGCTCATCAAACTCACCGAGTCTCATGCTCAACTTGAAGCTTCTTATTTAAAAGAGCTTGCCAAGTTGCCTTCTCCTCTTGTTGTTAATGATGATGCTTGTGCTACTAATTCTATTACTTGTGAAGCATCCATTTTGAAGGAGAATGTTGAGCTACGGGCTCAACTTGAGTTGCTATCTAGCAATTATGGGAAATTGGAAGAAATCCATGAAAAGCTCTCAAGCTCTCATGACGATCTTCTAGTATCCCATAATGTGCTAAAGATAGCTCATGAGGCCATGATTGCTAAGGTAACATCTAGTGAGCCTCATGTTGATACTAGCACCACTTCTAGTCAAAATACTATATTGCCATGTGCTAGTCCTTGTAATTCATCTACTCACAATGTTGGTACATCTTGTGATGAATTGCTTTCCTTGCCTTGTTGCTCTAACGATGAAGCTTATACTTCCTCTAGTACTTGTGTTGAGACTAACCATGTAGAGGAAATCAAAGAGCTCAAGGCCCAAGTCACTTCTTTGAAGAAAGACTTGGAAAAGAGTCATGAAGGGAAATCCACACTCAACAATATCTTGAGTGTGCAAAAATCCCCCAATGACAAAGGTGGACTCGGATTCAACTCCAATAAGAAGAAGAAGAAGTCCAAGAGCAACAAGAAGAAGGGCCAAAAACAAGTCAAGAATTCGGCCAAGATTATTTGCTTCAAGTGCAAAATTGAAGGGCATCATGTTAGATATTGCCCATTGAAGAAGAATGCCATTGGTAACAAGCAACAAGGGAAGAGGCCACAAGTTCAATCTCATGCTCAACCTCAAGTTGAAGAAAGGACACTTCCCAAGAAGACTCAAGTTAATGCCTCTCTTGTTGAGAAATCAAGTGAGAAGAAAATGAAGAGTAGACGTTGCTACTTATGTCGTGAGAAAGGTCACCTCGCTTCTTCATGCACTAGTGGTAACTTATCCAACCCAATTATTATTGATGATATCTATGCTCTTGGGAAGGATAAGGTTGGCAATGTGTTTGCCAAGTTTGTTGGTACTCAAAGTGGTGTCAAGAAAAGAACCATTTGGGTTGCCAAGCCTATTGTGACTAACCTCTTAGGACCCAACTTGGTTGGGGACCAACAAGCTCAAACTTGATCAATAGGTGTTGTTGGAGGGCATTGGAGACTTGGCTACATTATGAAGAATTAAGGGGACTTCATCACTCTTATTGTCTCAAGCCAAGTCAATTGAATCATCAAGTTTATATCTTATATCCAATGTGCCTCCTTGCGGTAACTTGTACTTAAAATTGCTTACATTGAAAGTTACTTGCCCCCTTGCATGTTTTGGTTTTGTTCCTTGCATGTGTTTGTATATGTTGTGATTCCAACTTGCTTATCTTGAGCAATCAAGTATGTGTGTGTTGGTTTGCACACCATGTACGTGTGTGTCGTGCGTTGAGCCTTTATGCTTCTTGTTTGTATCCTAGTTGGCTCGTGTGAGAGATTAATGGAACATCCCATTTTGGGGGAGTGATGTGCTTTGTGCACCTCACAATCCTATAAATGTGTGTACATGAGGAATACCATCTAGTATTGATATTACAATATTATCTAGTCGCTAGGTGGTATATCTCTCATGAGAAATTCAAATTCTAAATAGTCCATTAATTATCTCTTGTTGTTCCTCTTATTGCCTCTTGTTAAGTTCTTATTGGTATCACATTATGGGGGAGTAATATGCTAAGTGCATATTACAAGCCTAGAAAATGTGTACATTTGAGATATTGTCACCTAGAATTGATATTGTAGATTATCTTGTTCCTAGGTGGCATGTTAGCTCTACAAGTTGCAATTTGCTTGTGGTTGGTGTGAAGATGATGTCGGATATCCTTGTTATCTACCACCGGGAATTATTACCAAATACTTCTTGTCTTTGACAATTGGTAGTCTTATGTGTGGTAGAATTTGTTGATCATCTTTACATTGGCTTTTGTTTTTATTTGCCTTTTCTCTTTCCAAGGTTTGTGTCAACTCCCGTTGTCTTCCATACCACTTGTGGATCTTGTTAATTTCTTGTTCTTGTCTAGTGTTTTCTAGATATAGTGAAAGTGGTGATCCCACCTTGTGCATTTTGTATTCAAAAGGAAATTCTTTATAATGCACAACTCGTGGGGGAGCTATCCTATTTTCTTTAGAACACTCTTCTTGTGATCCTTATCAAGTGTGTGTTGGTGGAAGGCTCTATTTTCTTTTGGTACTTTGTGCCATCATGAAACTTTGCCGAGAGCTTGGTTTGTTTGGAACCATCCTCTCTTTGGGAGTTCGACATCTTTAGTTTAGTGTGTATCAATGGATATCTCATTCCTTGATGTATCTCTAATGATATCTTCCAAGTGATGATTTCTCCATTTGGTATCCTTTTCTCTTGGCTTTTCTTTGTTTGGTTTCGGTTCTTGAAAGTTTTGAGCATGCATGTTTACTTCATGTATTTCATTTGGCATGTTTTCTTTCTTTGACTCAATATATAGGTGAAACTCCACCTAGTCTCAATTTGGATGAGATGTGCATGAAATTCATTTTCATATCTATATGCACATATTTATGTGGAGTTTGTCCTATGTATTGGTGTGTCTAACTATTTGGTCCCAATAAGTTTGGGTACCGTTTAGTTTGTGTTGTTCTTCTAGGAACATTTGGAGATGCATTGGATGCTCGGCTCACTCACAAGGAAGGTGTTGTCACCATGTGCATATTGGAGTCAAGCTAGGATGATCAATGAACTACTATCTACCTTCAATTGGTATCTACTACATCCTTCCAATGATATCTCGGTAACAAGTATCTATTCATGCCTTCCCTTCTTGCATTCAACCTTGTGTAGGTTGTATCTTGGCATGATATTCATCTCATATCTTGTGATACTTGTTTTCTTTCTCAAAGCATCACAACGATGTTCGCTTGTTGCTAGTTGTGATGCCTTTGATGGGTGTGCGGTAGGACTTCATTTATATACAATAAGACCATATCTAGCCAAGTGCTATGCTTTCAAGCAAATATCTTATTGGTATATTTATGACTTCCTTGTGGATATCTTGTTCCTTCGTTCTGTAACTTTTTCGGGTGTACATCCTTCTTTGTAGATATATATATCATCATGATTTCGTCTACCTAGAACCCTATACACTTGAGAGAACTTACATCTCTAGTTGATATCCTTTCTTTCACGTCCACCTTGTCTTTCTTATGTTATTTCTTTGGTGGCTCCGTGAAAGCTTTTGCCTTGGGTGCGTGTCCTCTATTGTAGCATCTTGATGCACTCTTGTGTGGTGAAGATTATTTTCCCTATGCTTGTCTTTACGAGGCTTTGCCATCTGGTATCCCTCGTCTTGATGAGACTTTCATCTTCTATCTTCACCACGGGTTGTCACAAGCATAGGTTCTTTATATGCTTATTAGTAATCTTGTGAACCCATTTGCTAGTTGTGTGTGGGAATGATAGGCCTTGCATCGTGTGCCTCATTCTTTCAAGACTATGTTGATGCTTAATGCTCATTCTATTTTTAGTCTTCTCAATTGCTTCGCCATGACTCACACACATCATTTTGGTTGAGCCTATTCTTAAGTTGCCTCTTTTACTTGTTGCTCAACCATGTGCTTGTTGCAAGCGCTAGGCTTTGTTTCCTATATGCTCACTTGCACTGGATGTAAGTTTCTATTGATTTTGGGGGAGCTATGATCCTATTTTGTGCACTTTGTATCCAAATACAAATATTCTTATGTGTGCACAAATCATGGGGAGCTTCTCTAGCTTATTTAGAACACTCCTTTGCTCATATCATAATATCCTTCATTCATGTGGCTCATAGGATCTTTGGTCTAGTTGGTTCAATTGATATCATTTGATTGCTTGCTTCAATTGGTATCTTTTGATTGCTCGATTGCTTGTTTCTCTCTTTGTTATGTCTTCGTGGCATATCACTCTTTTGCAATCTTTGGGCCTCAATATAGTTTGTCTTCCTCCAAGTATTTACCATTGGATATGTGTATTGCATTCCACTCTATTTTTGAGAGATACACAATTTATGGAGGAACACTCTTTATATTGGCCTTCTAAGCTTTTCACCCATTTTGGCAATCGATGCCAATGGGGGAGGAGTTTCAGAGAGTTTTGTGGAGAATTCTTCTGAGTTTTCTCCTTGCTTTGGTTTTGGTTCCTAAGCATTTGCATCCCATTCTCATGCATCATTGGTTGTTGCATTGCATGGTGATGCATAACTCCTTGTATAAACTCTCTTGAAAGTGATTGTCATCAATTACCAAAATGGGGGAGATTGAAAGAACATGCGGTGCCCCCATGTTTGGTTTTGGTAATTGATGGCAATCTCTATGGACTAATGGTTGCCTTGAGTTATATCTGAAGGTTTTGTCCATAGGCTTTTCTTGAAGTCCATGTGTTGGTTTCAAGGAGTTTATGAGTTGACCAAGGTGTTATTAAGGAATTATCCAAAGATTGGTCATGTGAGTGTTGAGCTTATTGCAAGCATGTCTTGAAGAATAAGATTGTGTGATCATTCATGTCCACCTTCAAGACATCATCCAAATGAAGAGAGTTGGAAAGATTCAACACACAAAGCGCACAAGATGTACCGAGGGATCAAGTGATCCCATGGTGTGGTAAGCATTGTCCATTACGCTTTGTGTGCTAACCCATGGTCTTCGTGAGAGTTCTTTGTGGGGTTAGGTTAGGTGTGCAAGTTCAAGTGATGTATCACGAAGAGATCAAGTGCTTGAAGCTTGCCGTCCATTGTGGTGACAATGGACTTGTGAAGATGAGCGGAAGAGTGGCTCATCCATAGTGGAGTATGGGGGAGCAATCAACTAGCCTTCATCGAGCCAACGCAATCAAGAAAGGTGGTCCATCTTGAGGAGGAGTAGATCATCATCATCTAGCTCAAGTGGACTTTGTGCAAGGCAAAGGTTTGCCCTTGATAGGTTTTCTATTTTACCGGTCTCATGGTAGTTGTGGGAGACCGGGTTATAGGATCGATTGCCGTACTATCAAGGGGGGCTCTCGATGAGTTGCTTGATCGTATCGTTCGTAGAGATCTCAAACCATTGCATCCTTGCATCATCCTTATTGGTTCTTGTTTGGTTCTTCTCCTTGTGAGTTTTGGAGCTTTTGGTCATTTTTATGACAAGCCCGAGTTCATCGAAAACGGAGTTCACATGCGTCTTCTATGATGTTTTCGATGTTGGAGGGTATGCCGGTTCTTCTCTGTTGGAGGTTTCTCTCCTCTCTTGTTAGGCATACCTCCTCTGCCTCTTCTTACTAACCAGTCTCTGTTTTGATGCTACTCGTTGTCTTGTATCCAACAAGCTTGAGTTTTCTCAATTCGGAGCTCATTTGCGGAAGTTATGGCAGTTCTGGTTTTATTGTTACCCCCGTTGTCTTCTCTGCAAAATGAAGGACTGCTAGTGTTGCTGATCTAGGGCATGCGGTAGTACTGCTCTTTGGAGCGGTAGTACCGCAGGCCCTTGCGGTAGTACCGCTCTGTTGGAGCAGTACTACCGTGGCCTCAGGCCAGGCGCAGCTGCTCGAGCGGTAGTAGGGGCGGATGTAATTTTTTACATCCGCGCCCTACGCGGTAGTACCGCGCCGTGGGCGCGGTAGTACCGTGGGCTCTGGCCAGGCTCAGCAGCATGAGCGGACGTAGGGGCGGATGTAATTTTTTACATCCGCGCCCTACGCGGTAGTACCGCTCTTCGTGTGCGGTAGTACCGTGCCGGAGTTTTTGCGCAGGTCCTCCCTCAGCGGAAGTAGGCACGGATGTAATTTATTTCATCCGCGCCCTTCCCAGGCTGAGACTTTCCTACCTTGCGGTAGTACCGCAAGTGGGCGCGGTAGTACCGCGCAAGCGGTAGTACTGCCCCCTAGTCAGGCAAGTTCCGGCCTATGCTGCTGTCGCGGTAGTACCGTGGTCCTCCACGGTAGTACCGCGCAGCCTCGCGGTAGTACCGCGCCCCTGGTGCGGTAGTACCGCGTTGTGCGGGCTGAGTGAGGGGATAACGGTTGGATTTTCTCCCCTCCTATAAAAGGGGGTCTTCTTCCCCATTGAGTCCAATCCTTTGAGCTCGTGTTCTTCCCCCATTGTTGACCTTCTTCGAGCTTGCTAACTCTCAATCCCTCCATGGATTCTTGCTAGTTTTTGAGGGAAAAGAGAGAGGAGATCTAGATCCACATTTCCACCAATCACTTTCTCCTCTATGTGAGGGGAGCCCCTTGGATCTAGTTCTTGGAGTTCTTGGTGTTCTCCTTCTTGTTCTTCCTCTCATTTTCCTCCCTAGCATTAGTTGCTTCGGTGGGATTTGAGAGAGAAGGACTTGGGCACTCCGTGTGCCCTTGCCATTGCATTTGGTGCATCGGTTTGAGTTCTCCACGTGATACGTGGAAGTTACAAGTTGAGAAGCTTATTACTCTTGGGTGCTTGGTGCCCTTGAGCTTGTTTATCTTGGGTGCTTGGGCCCCCTAGTCGGTTGGTGGTGTTCGGAGCTCAATCATTGTGGTGTAAAGCTCCGGGCAAGCGTCGGGGTCTCCAATTAGGTTGTGGAGATCGCCCCGAGCAATTTGACGGGTACCGGTGACCGCCTCCAAGGGTTGCCAAAGTGTACGGGTTCGGTGACCGCCCCCAAGGGTCGCCATTTGTACGGGTTCGGTGACCGCCCTCAAGGGTCCCTTAGTGGAATCACGGCATCTTGCATTGTGCGAGGGCGTGAGGAGATTACGGTGGCCCTAGTGGCTTCTTGGGGAGCATTGTGCCTCCACACCGCTCCAAACGGAGATTAGCATCCGCAAGGGTGTGAACTTCGGGATACATCATCGTCTCCTCGTGCCTCGGTTATCTCTTACCCGAGCCCTTTACTTATGCACTTTACTTTGTGATAGCCATATTGTTATTTGTCATATATCTTGCTATCACTTTGTTGCTTACCTTGCTTAGCATAAGTTGTTGGTGCACATAGGTGAGCCTAGTTGTTGTAGGTTTTGTGCTTGACAAATTAACCGCTAGGTTTATTCCGCATTTGTTCGAGCCTCTACCGTAATTATTTTAAAACGCCTATTCACCCCCCCTCTAGGCGACATCCACGGTCTTTCAACCTCTATATAGGTTGGAAGAGAGGGAGGGGGCACCACAAGGGTGGAAGGTTTCCTTACCCCTTGGACAATCAAGAGGATGGGGAAACCCCCTCCAATTTGGCCCCCCACTTTCCTTCTCCTTGACGAAAAGGGGATGCCTCCCTCGTTGGGCCCAAGTGGCCCAATATCCTTTCCACCACTTGGCTTTCTAAGGCCCGTTGATATTTAATTAAATATAAAAGCCTCATAACTATTATTAGAGCCTCTTATTATTAATTTAACATCTCTCGAAGAATTTTCCACCTATATATTATTTATCAGTATTACTCGGTACACCCCAAAACCCTTTCGATGACCCCGAAATGCTTTCGGTTCCTCTCGAAACTATTTTGAATACCAATGAAACTATTTCATAGATATTTCCTCATCTCTCCTATCCTACTAAAATTGCAGATCATGATTACCTTAAGCTTTTGACCCTATAGGTTCGGTGAAAGTGCAACTATCCCTATGTGGTTTTGGTAATTCATAACAACATATAGCTCATTGAGCTAATGCTATTCCAAGACTATTATTTCAGGAAAGCTCAATGAATGGCATGGCATGGATGATGAAAGTAGATCCCTCAAAATACTAAGGACAAAGGATTGGCTCAAGCTCAAAAGCTCAAGACTCTTCATTTTATATTTTAGTGATCCAAGATCACATTGAGTCTATAGGAAAAGCCAATACTATCAAGGAGGGATGAGGTGTTGCTTAATGAGCCTCTTGCTTCATGTGCTTTGTGATATGCTCAAAAATCCTCAACTACTTTCCCACATCCACAAATGACCTAAACCCAAAGCCAAAATCGGTCACACCGATTCTTCCTATCTGGTGCCACCAATTCCAAAAGTCATAGCCACTGCCACAAACCCTAAGCAAATCGGTTTTACCTATAGGGATCTCGGTCTCACCGAGATGGGGTTGTAATCTGTCTGTTTCCCTTCGTAACGTTTCAGCCTAACCGAAGTGAGCGATCGGTCCCACCGAGATTGCAATGTAAACTCTCTGTTTCCTTTTTGTAACATTTCGGTCTCACCGAAAAGAGCAAATCGGTCCCACCGAGTTTACCTGACCAACTCTCTGGAAAGCTTATTACCAAATCGGTCTCACCGAGTTTGTGTAATCGGTCTTACCGAGATTACGTTATGCCCTAACCCTAACCGAATCGGTCTCACCGAGATGCATGTCAGTCCCACCGAAAATCACTAACGGTCACTAGGTTTACTAAATCGGTCCGACCGAGTTTAACGATTCGGTCCCACCGAGTTTGGTAAATTGTGTGTAACGGTTAGATTTTGTGTGGAGGCTATATATACCCCTCCACCTCCTCTTCATTCGTGGAGAGAGCCATCAGAACGAACCTACACTTCCAACTTACCATTTCTGAGAGAGAACCACCTACTCATGTGTTGAGACCAAGATATTCCATTCCTACCATATGAATCTTGATCTCTAGCCTTCCCCAAGTTGCTTTCCACTCAAATCTTCTTTCCACCAGATCCAAAACCTATGAGAGAGAGTTGAGTGTTGGGGAGACTATCATTTGAAGCACAAGAGCAAGGAGTTCATCATCAACGCACCATTTGTTACTTCTTGGAGAGTGGTGTCTCCTAGATTGGCTAGGTGTCACTTGGGAGCCTCCGACAAGATTGTGGAGTTGAACCAAGGAGTTTGTAAGGGCAAGGAGATCGCCTACTTCGTGAAGATCTACCGCTAGTGAGGCAAGTCCTTCGTGGGCGATGGCCATGGTGGGATAGATAAGGTTGCTACTTCGTGGACCCTTCGTGGGTGGAGCCCTCCATGGACTCGCGCAGCCGTTACCCTTCGTGGGTTGAAGTCTCCATCAACGTGGATGTACGATAGCACCACCTATCGGAACCACGCCAAAAACATCCGTGTCTCCAATTGCGTTTGAATCCTCCAAACCCTTCCCTTTACTTTCTTGCAAGTTGCATGCTTTAATTTCCGCTGCCTATATACTCTTTGCATGCTTGGTTGAATTGTGTGATGATTTCTTGACTTGTCCTAAAGTAGCTAAAATCTGCCAAACTCTAAAATTGGGAAAAGGTTAAGTTTTTATTGGTCAAGTAGTCTAATCACCCCCCCCCCCCTCTAGACATACTTCAAGGTCCTACAAGTGGTATCAGAGCTTTGGTCTCCATTTGCTTTGATTTCCATAGCTTTTGGTGGTCATAGCCTTGGTTTCACAACCTAGGAGAGTATGGCGTCTAGCGAGGGAAATTATCACCGTAGAGGTCCTTACTTTGATGGTACTAATTTTGCTAGTTGGAAGCATAAGATGAAAATGCATATTCTCGGACATAACCCCGCCGTTTGGGCAATTATTTGTATTGGCTTGCAAGGTGAATTTTTCGATGGGAGAGAACCGAACCGTGAAGCTAATGCAGAAGAATTGAAGATGCTGCAATACAACACTCAAGCATGCGATATCATCTTCAACGGATTGTGCCCCGAAGAATTCAACAAAATCAGCCGTCTTGAGAATGCAAAGGAAATTTGGGATACTTTGATTGATATGCATGAAGGTACCGAGTCCGTCAAGGAATCCAAGTTGGATGTGCTCCAAAGTCAGCTTGACAAGTTCAAAATGAAGGATGGTGAAGGCGTCGCAGAAATGTACTCTAGGCTTGCTCTTATCACAAATGAGATTGCCGGCTTAGGGAGTGAAGAGATGACCGACAAATTCATCATCAAGAAAATCCTAAGAGCATTGGATGGAAAGTATGATACCGTGTGCACGTTGATTCAAATGATGCCAAACTACAAAGATCTCAAGCCAACGGAAGTCATTGGAAGAATTGTTGCTCATGAGATGTCACTCAAGGATAAGGAGGAACTTCACAACAAGTCAAGTGGTGCTTACAAAGCCTCAAGTGAAGCCCCCACATCATCAAGTGAGAAACAAACCTTCAATGAAGAATTGAGCTTAATGGTGAAGAACTTCAACAAATTCTACAAGAGTAGAAGCAAAGAAAGAAGCTCCAAGTCAAGGTCTTACAATGACAAGAGATCTTCTAGTCGAGAGCGCAATTGCTACAATTGTGGGAGACCCGGACACTATTCCAATGAGTGTACGGCACCCTACAAAAGAAGAGAAGATTCTCCAAGAAGAAGAAGCAAAAGAGAAGAATCACCACCAAGAGAGAGGAGGAGTAGAGATGATCGTTATGAACGAAGACCCTCACGGAGAAGCAAGGATTCGGAAAGGAAGGACAAGTCATCAAGGAGCTACACAAAACGAAGACATCAAGCTCATGTTGGTGAATGGGTTTCCGGCTCCGACTCCGACAATCACTCCGAGAGAAGCTATCACTCCGACTCCGAATATACTCAAGATGAAGGTGTTGCCGGTCTAGCACTTGTGTCAACCAACTCCTACGACATATTTGATTCACCAAATGAAGGTGTTGGAAGATGCTTCATGGCCAAAGGTCCAAAGGTAACACATCCTGAGTATGTTGATTTCAATAGTGATGAAGATGACTTGCTTGTGGATGATGATTTACTTGTTGACAACTCTAGTGATGAATACTATGATGAAACGTCAATTAATCATGCTAATCAAGATAAAACGAATGACAATGATAAGGAGAAGATTGAGCTTCTAACTAAAGAACTAAACACTCTTAAGTTGGCTCATGAAACTATCTTCGAAGATCATCGAGAACTTTTAAGGGCTCATGAGAAGTTACGCTTTGAAAAGCTCAATCTTGAGCAAGAGCATGAGTTCTTAAAAGCAATCAATGATGATCTCCGCAAGAAAAGTTCTTCTTATATTGCCAAGCGTTTACTCTTATCTACTTACATGCCTCAAGTCAAGTCTAGTAACAAGTACAAGAAAGATACTTCCTCTAGTAGTAACAATAATAATAATGTCAAATCCAATATTGTTGCTTCTAGTAGTTCTCTTGATTCCACTAATGATTCTCTTAGCCAAGTTACACTTGAGCAAGAAAATAGCTTATTGAAGGGAATTATAGAGAAGGGTGTTTACAAGAGCCTTGCCGGGAGTAAGCAATTCGAGGAAATTGTACGCAAGCAAGGAAGGCACCGGAAGAATCAAGGTGTTGGTTTTGAACGAAAGTTCAATGCCAATGGAGTTGAGTGGGAAGAAGATCAATACCCCAAGACAAAGTTTGTTCCTCAACAAGAGAAGTATGATCCTACTTCCTTCAAGGGAACACAAGCTCAAGATGATCTTCCACCACAAGACCACAAGAACAAAGGCAAGGACAAGCTTCAAGAAGAGATTGATGCATTTGAAGAAGCACCTAAAGCCTCGTTCAAGTGGGTTCCCAAGACTACATCAAGTTCTACTTCATCAAGTACAACTACAACTCCAAGGATTCCCATCAAGATGATGTGGATCCCGAAGAAGAAGAACTAGAGAGTTCTTGAGGGTGACTCCGCCAACATTCTTCACTCATATCATTATGGCAAGAACAAGTGCAATCAACTTCCACATCTTGCACTAGTTCAAGGAGTCACAAACCCTCATGTTGGTAAGGCAAGGGACAAGGTAACCTAATGATTTCATGGACATCATCTTGTGTGTGCATCACTCTATGTCTATGGATATTCTTGTTTGTTCCTTGTGGGACTAACCCATGTAGGTAAGTTGAAAGTGCAACTCACTCCAAAGGATTGCTCCAAATGATCTACATCAACATTGAGCATCTACATCTTCAACACCTACATGAAGTCATCATCGACAAAACCCAAGGTTAGTTCATCCCTCTAAGGGGGGATCTCACATCTAGGGGGAGCTTAACTCTAAGAATTGAGTCAAAGCAACCCTAATGGTGTGAACACATCAATGCATTATGTAAAAGTGGTAACCCCACTTGAGCTTAAACGATGAGTATGACCTATGATCAAATGTTCTCATTTGACTCCTAAGTCAATATACTCATATATAGATGACCTAGTCATTGCCAATTGCTTGATAGATGCTAGTATTGGTTGTGCATGCTTTGCCACATATTTCATTTGCCATCTTATTGTGTGAGCATGTTGGTGCATATTTTTACTCATTCAAGGACATCCACTTGTTGTTTTGATTGTTTGGTTTCTTTTCTTCTTGCCAAGTGGATGGACAAGAATGCCTAAGAACCTTCTTTAGCTATCTATGCTTTTCTCATCTCAAACTCTATTCATGCTACATCACAAAGTTTGATCAAGTCAGATTCGAACCACTCTGTGTGAGGAGCACTCGGAGTCCCCGATTTGTCATAGACTTAAACTTCCAAAACCTCTTTGTGACCCTCGGTCTGACCGATTCCTCCATTTCGGTCCTACCGAGATCATTAAGTTGATATGAGTTTTCAATCTCAGTGCAACCGATTTGAACTTTTCGGTCACACCGATTTGCTGTAACTGTACATAGTTATGCATCTCGGTGCCACCGAGTTGTTCCACTCGGTCACACGGACAGGGTCGGGCTATATATAGCCACAGGCAAAATTTTGGAAATTTCTCCGAAATCCTTCGCCCGCGCAATAGCTCGCTCTACCATCGGAGGTCTCTGGATCATCTCCTTGTCGCCAGCAGCCTCCTGTCGCTGGTCTCCGCCGCCGTTAACGGATGTCGTCCCCGCCGTTGCCGCCGTAGCGAGTCCACCGCCAAGTTAGGGTATGAACTCAATCTTTGTGCTATCCACGTCTGATTCCTAGCACATTGTATTCTTATTGATTCTTGCCACGATTGAGACTTTCTATCCAGCCAAAGTAATCCATAGATTAGATGAGATTCAAATTTTTAGGGCTAGGTTTCCGCCGAAACCATCTCGGACCCACCGAGTTGAAAAACTCGGTCTCACCGATTTGGCTTGTGCCATTGCACTAGTGACTCTCGGTCTGACCGAGAATTACTAATCGGTGCGACCGATTTGAGGATTTTGTGAAACCCTAGCAGTCTCGGTGCCATCGAACTGAGACTCGGTCCAACCGAGATCATCAGTTTAGGTTCCAAAACTGCTTCGGTATCACCGAGTTTGAAAATCGGTTGATCCGAAATGCTTTCTGTGGAAAACTAAAACTGAACTTCTGAATCATTCTTTTGCAAAAATCTCTGCATTTTGTGATGCTCATCTATTCTATCTCATCTATAACTCTTCACAGGGTCAGCAGTCAGCTTTTGCAGTATGTCAGATCAGAGTGACAGCCAGAACAGGTCAGAAGAGCAGATGGACTTGAGTGAGGGCACTAGTCCCTCAACTACAAATGAAGGGAGCAGAAGTACTCCTAGCAATTTGCCTAAGGCTGCTACTAGGCAAAGGAGGAAAAGAACTTCAGATTCAGAGGATGAAGATTACAAAGCTGTGGAATATGAGGCTACTTCCAAGAAGGTAGTTCTCAAGAAAGAATATGGCTCTGCACAGAGCACTAAACCAGGTCTGAAGAAGAAAGTTCCTACCAAGAGGACACCAATGCCAAAGGCCAGAAAGTCCACTCAAGTGCCAGCTCAGGCTCAACCCAAAGAGGCACCTGCAAGGAAGATAATCCAAACCTCAGAAAGTTCCTACTGGAGAGACTATGACATTCACAACTGAGTCAGAGGATGATGGTGCTCAAGACAAGAAAAAGAAGAGAGCAAGAACCACAACTGCCAAGGTCCTTGGAAAGCCCTCAATGAGAAGAGATTCTGAAGGAGAGGAAGAGGATGCTGCACCAGCACCTAAGGCACCTAAGCTTATGGGTGATGCAATCAGATCAGGGGCTGCAACATCTAAGCCCAAGGATGCACCCAAAGCTGCCTCCAAGGCCAAGCAAGTTCTAAAGAGGAACACTAGGAGTATTCTAGCTGCTGAGAAGAACAAGGCCCCAATGCCCAATGTTGCTGAAGAAGAAGATGAAGAAGGTCAAGTCTTAAGAAAGCTCAAGCCCAAGATACCAGACCACAATGACGCCCATCCTGTGGCTGAGGACATGAGAATCAGGAAGGATTCAGGGCTGAGACTGTGGAGGATGGAAGATCCATATGCTTCAAGAAGAAGAACTGTTGTTGACTACAGGTTCCATACAAAGGAACAGCAGGACTTCTATGAAACAATTCTGTTGGACAAGAAGCCCATAGTTTGTGACATGAGGTGGATCGACTGGACCTACATCAAGGACAATGAGCAGCACTATCCTGGAGTGCAAGAAAGCTTTGTTGCTTGTGTAGTTGTTGATTATGTTGGACAGAAGTTCACCCACTGGAATGATGAGCTTATCATGCAGTTCTACTCCACAGCACATTTTTACCCAGATGGTAGAATTGTTTGGATGTCTGAAGGTACAAGGTACCAATCCACTGTTGAAGAATGGGCAAGTCTGATAAATGCCCCCAAGGAAAATGAGGATGACCTGGACATTTATGCAAAGAAGAAGATGGATCACAATTCAATGGCTCACATGTACAAGGAAATCCCAGACAAGGCAGTAGAGACTCACAAGTTTGGATCAGTTCACTTTCTGCTGTCAGGGTTGCCAACCATCAATTGGATCCTGAGGCACACTTTGTTGCCCAAGTCTGGTGACCATAACATGATCAGAGGGCATGCCATCAACATGCTGCATGTGTTTGATGTGCCACAGAAGTTCAAAGTCATGAGCCTGATGATTGAAACAATCAAGAGGACTGCAGCAGATCAGAAGAGGAGCTGTGGATATGCACCTCAGATTCAGGAATTGATCAACTCAAAGATGGGCACAGGGAGATATCAGTTGGATAAGGAACATTTTCCACTTTATCCAGACTTTGAGGACAATGAGGTTGTCATGAATGAAAATGATCCACAATCAGTTCAAGCTCAGGAGAAGAAGGAGAAGGCAAAGAAGGAGAAGGCTGCCAAGATGCCAACTCAAGAGGAGGCATCTGAATATTTCTTGAAAACCAAACAGGAGCAGCTTGGTTACTTGATAGCATCTACACTGAGGATTGAGAAAGGACTGGCCACCCTCACTCAGAATCAGGAGAGCCTTGAGAGAATCATGGAACTCAAGTTTCATGACCTTGATGTTAAAGTAACTGAGATTCAGTCAGTTGTAGAGCAGCTGCAGGATGATATGCAGGAGAGGCAGGGCAAGACTACCACAAATGTGTTTGCCAGAGTGCCCAGAGCCCAGAGGTCAGTTGCAGTGCCAGTGACAGACACTAGAGCAACAACTTCAGCACCAGCCACAGCACCTACAGTTCCAGTGCAACCAGCTCCAGCATCCACTCCAGCACCCTCTACTTCAACTGAAGCCTTCGTCCTTGGAGTTATCAGGACACCACCACCAGAAGATCAAGCCTGAGAGTCGATCTAGCACTATGCATTTTCTATGAACTTTTTGGTAACTTGTTGCCAAAGGGGGAGAAAAATGTATAGATCATAGGCTTCGAGAGAGAGAGTGTTGCTTTTATTCTCTCTTGCTTTATTTGGTGGTTTTTCAAACTTTGTTTGCTTTTGGTTGAGATACTATGCTTGTGAGACATTGATGATCATGTGTTTGATCATAAGCTACACTTATGCATGTTTGATGATATTATCCTATCTACCTTATGTGATCATTCACTATGCTTGGTGATGAGTGCATGTATTCAATGTTTATTATTTTGAGCGCTCCACCAAGATGTATGTGACATGGAAGAGTAACCCATGATCCTAATTCATTGTGCATTTGCAGTCCAAAGCAAATCTTAACCCATGCACAAATTTAGGGGGAGCTCTTGCTTATCACATACTTCTCAAAGCGACGATGTTATTCAATCTTATTATCATTTGTCGAAGCTTTGATCTATATGTTGTCATCAATTACCAAAAAGGGGGAGATTGAAAGTGCAACTATCCCTAGGTGGTTTTGGTAATTCATAACAACATATAGCTCATTGAGCTAATGCTATTCCAAGACTATTATTTCAGGAAAGCTCAATGAATGGCATGGCATGGATGATGAAAGTGGATCCCTCAAAATACTAAGGACAAAGGATTGGCTCAAGCTCAAAAGCTCAAGACTCTTCATTTTATATTTTAGTGATCCAAGATCACATTGAGTCTATAGGAAAAGCCAATACTATCAAGGAGGGATGAGGTGTTGCTTAATGAGCCTCTTGCTTCATGTGCTTTGTGATATGCTCCAAAACCCTCAACTACTTTCCCACATCCACAAATGACCTAAACCCAAAGCCAAAATCGGTCACACCGATTCTTCCTATCCGGCGCCACCGATTCCAAAAGTCATAGCCACTGCCACAAACCCTAAGCAAATCGGTCTTACCGATAGGGATCTCGGTCTCACCGAGATGGGGTTGTAATCTCTCTGTTTCCCTTCGTAACGTTTCGGTCTAACCGAAGTGAGCGATCGGTCCCACCGAGATTGCAATGTAAACTCTCTGTTTCCTTTTTGTAACATTTCGGTCTCACCGAAAAGAGCAAATCGGTCCCACCGAGTTTACCTGACCAACTCTCTGGAAAGCTTATTACCAAATCGGTCTCACCGAGTTTGTGTAATCGGTCTTACCGAGATTACGTTATGCCCTAACCCTAACCGAATCGGTCTCACCGAGATGCATGTCAGTCCCACCGAAAATCACTAACGGTCACTAGGTTTACTAAATCGGTCCGACCGAGTTTAACGATTCGGTCCCACCGAGTTTGGTAAATTGTGTGTAACGGTTAGATTTTGTGTGGAGGCTATATATACCCCTCCACCTCCTCTTCATTCGTGGAGAGAGCCATCAGAACGAACCTACACTTCCAACTTACCATTTCTGAGAGAGAACCACCTACTCATGTGTTGAGACCAAGATATTCCATTCCTACCATATGAATCTTGATCTCTAGCCTTCCCCAAGTTGCTTTCCACTCAAATCTTCTTTCCACCAGATCCAAAACCTATGAGAGAGAGTTGAGTGTTGGGGAGACTATCATTTGAAGCACAAGAGCAAGGAGTTCATCATCAACGCACCATTTGTTACTTCTTGGAGAGTGGTGTCTCCTAGATTGGCTAGGTGTCACTTGGGAGCCTCCGACAAGATTGTGGAGTTGAACCAAGGAGTTTGTAAGGGCAAGGAGATCGCCTACTTCGTGAAGATCTACCGCTAGTGAGGCAAGTCCTTCGTGGGCGATGGCCATGGTGGGATAGACAAGGTTGCTACTTCGTGGACCCTTCGTGGGCGGAGCCCTCCGTGGACTCGCGCAGCCATTACCCTTCGTGGGTTGAAGTCTCCATCAACATGGATGTACGATAGCGCCACCTATCGGAACCACGCCAAAAACATCTGTGTCTCCAATTGCGTTTGAATCCTCCAAACCCTTCCCTTTACTTTCTTGCAAGTTGCATGCTTTAATTTCCGCTGTCTATATACTCTTTGCATGCTTGCTTGAATTGTGTGATGATTGCTTGACTTGTCCTAAAGTAGCTAAAATCTGCCAAACTCTAAAATTGGGAAAAGGTTAAGTTTTAATTGGTCAAGTAGTCTAATCACCCCCCTCTAGACTTACTTCAAGGTCCTACATTCGGTAAAACAAAGACATGAAGAAAACTCCTTCCGTTTAATGACCGATAGCGGAGCCGTGGACATCCATATCGATCCCTATGAATACGCGAATGACATTCGAGTGAACGTTTGGTTATCATGTGCTATTCCCTTTGCTTCGCAATACTTTACAAAACCCGAGGTGAGATATATCGGTATCCTCTTGAGTCAATCTCATTCTCACTATACCAGTCTCCTCATCATCGGTTTTGTTCTTCTTTCTCGTTGACATGTTCCAGCATGCCTGTAACCTTGTCATCTGTGTCTAGCCAGACAATGATGAATGCCATCACACTGAGAGGGCCCTAAGAATATCTCTCCATCGTCGGAGGAGCAAATCCCACTCTTGAGCTATTTAGTCCATTGTCAAACTTTCTGATGAACCTGTAAGTTGTCGTTATGATCACCGTACTACAGATGACGTTTGAACAACCACAAAGTCCACAATATTGTAATAAGTAACTACGATACTCTCAAGGTCTAAGGAATTAAACCACATGTTAACTCTCTGTGTTATAACAATTAACTTGTGACGATTGCATCTAAAAGTATAACAAACAAGTTTGTGTCGATTCAATATGACCGTTCTTCCAATGTCATATTCTCAAAATTGTTCTAGAACTATTGTTACACTTAACAACATCCTATCCGGAGTGCCCCCTAAGACTAGCTCAAGAGTTTATATTCTAAGACTAGTCTCTCCTCTAAGACTAGCTCAAGTGTCATTTGCTCAATATGATCGTACTTGAGCTAGTCTTAGAGGCAAGACTAGGAATCTGATTTTACCATTTATCATTTCACATGTGCATATGAGCTTTACACTGAATTGCACATTCCAGGATCATAACAGTTATAACATAGAATATAAACTCTTAATTATAAACATAGGAATATAATAATATAATATTATTGCTTCTAGGGCATATTTCCACCACCGGTTCTCCCTAGTGGTGGAGGTGACACGACCAAAAGAAGATTTCGGTCGCCCGGGTGTCACTTAGAATTTAATCAACTTACCAAACATGACTTACTTTTAGCTACAATTGGAGAAAAAAATAGAAAAAAAATCAGTACGACACAATTCATATCCCTAAATCCTTCTACATGTATTACAAAATAAACCATCTCTCTCCCACAATATGATTGTTGTGTTTGCTGAAGACCTTGGCACCACATGCGAATGCTAACATGGTTTATGTTTTCAATCAGCCTTGTAAAAGGCGGTACCACTAAAATAGATAACATATCAAGATCATCTAATAAAAATGAATTGGTTATCTTGGTGTAAATAAGTTGAAATTCCATGATACATCAAAAGGTGTGCATCAATCATATCATAACAACAAAGTGCTCTCTCTTTAGGTGCCTATTTGACTCAAAGGCTATATATAAATGAATTTTGATGGATTCTGATTTTTAGTAACTTTTCCTACATGAGTTGTTTGATTTGTAGGATTGCAATTCATCAAAATGTCCCCATATTTTTCCTTTGTACTAGATTTCATATGAAAAATTTTGTCAACTTTACCGCATGTGAAGAATATTACTTTATTTTGTGCACGGTCAAATGAACATACAAATCATGTAGTATTCAGTATTTCATTACATTGCACTCATGGTTTTTTCATATTCCTGATTTTTAGAAGTCATGGAAACTTGTGTTCTGAAGTTCTACTCGATGAATCCAAAGGTATTTAATTTTTTTGTAGCTTATTTATGTTTATTATTAGTGATTAAGAATGGACAAACCCGTAGCAATGGCGAATGGTATGTTTGGTTGACCAAAATCATGGACAAAATATGGGCTAGTCAAATTTTCGTGGGTTGGATTTAGCTCTAGGCAAACATGTTGGAGAGGTAAACGACATGTTTGGCATCCACCTCAGAGTAATCGCCCTATGTTGGTGGAAACAAGGCGATGGTGACAAGGACGTGTGATGTAGTGACAATATCGTACATTCAGATGGCATCTTGGGAAGATACTCCGTAAACGCTGGTGCAGCGAATAGAGATACGCTTTTGGATTTCCTTTTCCTCTCTTTGCTTCTTTTGATGAAGACCGTGACTTCCCCGCAAAAAAAAAAAAGACCGTGACTAAATCATAATCTATCAAGTCATGCGAAGCAGCTTTGGTGTCGTACTTTGAATAAAGTATTTTCCGAGCTCAAAACTGATTGTTTTATTTACAGAAGAAAAATATTAGTCTACAATAGTCCCAACATGCTCAGTATAATATGGGCACTGATAGACGCCGGTGCGCCGGCCCAAATTTGGGCCGGTCGCACCGCAGCCGCGCGATTAGCGCATCCTCGATCGTCTGTTTTGCCAGCTGGCCCACGCCCTCGTTGACTTCATCTTCTTCCATCACGAGATCCCCAAAAATACTCCCTCTCCGCGAGTAGTTTTCGGCACCGTTGGCCGTCCCCGCCGGCTGCAGACCTCGCAACAGGTTGCGCCTCGCCCCCCCCCCCCCCCCCCTCCCCCCCCCAGATCGCAGTTGGCCGCCTCCGCCTTGTCGCCGCTCGTCGCCCGGCTCCAGCAGGACACCGTCGCTCCTCGTAGCAAAAACAACGAAAAGACGTCCAACGACTACCACATTGCACCGCCTAGCCCCGACGTGCCTGTAGCTCGCCCGTCGCGGCACCACCATGGTGTCGGCCGCAGCTCTCGCCGTCGTCAGCTCCTATCATTGGCGTTCCCCGGTTGAAGCGTTTTTCACATGTGGATTTTCCTCTTGCCGGTTGAAGCTTTTTCATGGCCGCTTGAAGCTTTTTTCCCGCAGTGAACAGATTTTCCCTCATGCCACTTTGAAGCTTTTCCTCTAGCCGGATGAAGCTTTTCCATAGCCGGTTGAAGCTTTTTTCAGAAACGGTTGAAGCTTCTGCCGTGCCGACCTTGTAGCGGACAATTGACTGGTTCCAGCAAAGAACGATGCCGGATGTAGCAAAAAAAGTCTCTGGATGCAGCTCCGGCATCCGGTCCCCAACACTTAGTCTCTTTGATGTAGCATTTTTTCCGCCGGTTCCAGCACACCGCATAGCTAGTTCCAGCACGGCCAGTTGCCGTTTGTAGAATTTGCGACGTCGTGGTTGTAGCAGTGAACGACGCCGGCGGCAGAACCCATGGCCGCCCATTGCAGCTTTCTATTGCTCGGTTGTAGCAACAAAAGGTCGTCGGTGGTAGCATCCTCGAACACAGCTTCATCGGTCGTCCCAAATAAGTTGGATGCAGCATTCCCGACCACCACGTCCCAGCCATCGCGCAAGCAGCAAGCAACCGCCGACCAGCAGCAGTCAGGCAGTCCCCCGGCTTGGCGGAGCACATGGCCGGCAGCGGCGTGGGGAAAAAGAAGATACATGGCCACGGAGAGGGATGCGGCTGGAGGTAGTGGATGAAGCGTGCGGTTGGAGAAAAGATAAGGGAGGAGGGGTGTTCCACGTGGGCCCAACAAAAAACACATCTCGCGCGGGGCGTGGCTTCAGTGGGCTGGGGCGCCAGCGTGGCTCGCATCCGGATGAAAATTCGGCCGGCGCACCGGTCACAAGCGTTTCCCGTAAAATATTTGGTCAAGTTAATTAATGCTGCAGAGCCAATTGGCCCAAGTCTGTACAACTCACTTGATAAAAATCTTATCACGGAAATAGGGCAAATAGCACTACAGGATTGAACGAGTCTCCGAACAAGTCGGTCAATGACGGAGGAAATATAATTGAGCACTGGGCTTCAAGTGGGCGTTGCTGTTTCCCAGTCTTCTCGTCAACGGTGCTTTTTGATGTTGTTGTTTGCGTTACTTGGTTGAACGAAAGGGCAAAAGAGAAGGCCGAAGCGCACGCTGGACGGACAGAGGCCATTAGACTAGTCATAGTAGAGAGTAACTTAGACTAGTAACATACATATGTTACTAGTCTATGTTACTACCTTCATAGTGGGTAGTGTCATAGGTGTAGTAACATAGTTGCCTTCATTTATTACTTTGTAGACTCATTATGCATTGGAAACCGCTATGTGATGGTAACATATTATGTTACTCTATTTGCCTCTCTCCTCATTAACTACTTGCCACATCACCAATTTTGCTTATGTGGCATCTATGTTACTACCTATGTTACTCCCACTATGACCAGCCTTATTATCGGGAGTGCTCGTCGCTCGCCACCAGTGCACCGTGCAGTGCTCCTCCCACCAACGCCAAGCAGGCAAGTCGCTGCGTGACAAGCCTCGATTGCGACCTCGTCGCCAAGATTACATTTTTGACATTTTGTGCCCTCAGGAAGGATTGGCTACTGCAGCTCGGGGACCCAACTGTTAGTGTGAATACTTGATACTCCGGGCCTCAATCTTGTATTCTTAAGTGTTTTTTTTCGCGAATACGCAAAGCTTGCGTATCATTCATGGATAGATGAAAAATAGCATGAGTACATAATAGGGCGCAACACATGTCACGAACGCATACAGAGGCATGAACATGGCGTCCAACATAGAGAGACATGAGAAACTTGACCCAAGCAAAGAAAAACACAGCTAAACTCTCCGACTAGAGAAACAATCCGACCGACAACAAGACGACCAACATCTCCGAAATCAGCACCGAGGACACCGCGAGCAACCAAGACAAAGCCTTCATGAAGGACAACGACACCAAGACGCCGCCGCCGCTGTCCGATCCGGAAAACCAGACCTAGGGTTTTCCCTGAAGCTCGAAGAGGGGCACAGATCACGGCCATGACAGCGCCTTCAAGAATGGAACGACACCCACAAGTATCGCCGCTGCCAGCACCGAATGCAGGATTTCGCCCTGGCAAAATTTTGAGCAATCCCAAGCTTTCAGAGCACGAGTCAAAGAAGAGGAAGTCAGCGGAATTGCAACAGTAGGAAGGGGAACCACGCCCGACGCAGAAGAAGGCACAGGGCGCCGCCGGACCTGCGAGCTCCGAAGGAGGGTAAGGTTGCATGGCTGAGCGGAGTGAATGGCGGCAGGATGTGACGGTGGCCGGAGCCCCGGACAAGCCAGGATCTGGAAAGAGCGCAGATCAAGGCCATCGGAACCGGAGCAGTAGTGCGCAGGCAAACCCAAGGAGCTGGAAGGGGACGCAGCTCCAGAAGCATACCAAGAGCAGAGATGCCCCGGGATGGACGGTCAGCCAAGGACACCAGCAGGGTGATGGTGCTGAGATGCCGAGGAGCCAACAAGCCAAAGGTGTCGGAAAGAGCGTGTGACGCCCTCGATTCAATCGTACACTAATCATACATGCAAATGTGTACGATCAAGATCAAGGACTCACGGGAAGATATCACAACACAACTCTAGACACAAATTAAAATAATACAAGCTTTATATTACAAGCCAGGGGCCTCGAGGGCTCGAATACATCAGCTTGAATACAAACGAGTCAGCGGAAGAAACAATATCTGAGTACAGACATAAGTTAAACAAGTTTGCCTTAAGAAGGCTAGCACAAAAGCATCTACGATCGAAAAGGCAAGGCCTCCTGCCTGGGAGCCTCCTAACTACTCCTGGTCATCGGCGGTCTTCGTCACGTGGTAGTAGACGCCCTCGGTGTAGTAGCAGTCGTCAAAGGTGTCATCTGGCTCCTGGACTCCGTCATCTGGTTGCGTCATCCGAGAAGAATGGAAAAGGGGAAAAAGAGGGAGCAAAGCAACCGTGAGTACTCATCCAAAGTACTCGCAAGCAAGGATCTACACTACAGATGCAACATTATCAAAGGAAGGTTGTATATGTGGACTGGGCTGCAGAAATGCCAGAATAGAGAGAAGGCCTAGTCCTATCGAAGACTAGCATCTTCTGGAAACCACCCTCTTGCAGCAAACAGGAGGGAGTAGAGTAGCATAAAGTAAAGTAGTAGTAGCGTTATCAACCTCGGCCAGAGATCCTTTCTCGACTCCCTGCGAGAAAGAAATCCCAGAGCCGTACTATCCAATTATCATCACAATCCAATTCTCATCTCAATCCATTTCTCATCATGAGTATCCAGTTCTAGTTGTATCGATCGTGATACAACTCCAAGTGTCCGTTACCGTAGGACAGGCTATCGATAGATGTTTTCTTCCCTGCAGGGGTGCACCAACTTACCCACCACGCTCGCTTAACTCCGGCCGGACACACTTTCCAGGGTCATGCCCGGCCTCGGCCAAACAATACGCCGCAACCCGACCTAGGCTTAATAGAGAGGCCAGCACGCCGGACTAAACCTATGCCCCCAGGGGTCATGGGCCATCTCCCCGGGAACTCCTGCACGTTGCGAACGCGGCCGGTGAGCAGACCTAGCTACCTCCTTAAAAAGGTAGGTGCTTACCAGTCCAACCCGGCGCGCGCCGCTCAGTCGCTGACGTCTATTAAGCTTCGGCTGATGCATACGACGCAGAACGCCCATACTATGCCCACGTGATGGTTAGTGCTATCAGGCCAGAGGCCCCTCGGATCAAATATCCAAATCGTAGTGGATTAGGAACGCGCGGTAACAAGCAGAGACTCACGAAAGATGTGACCCCGTTGCCCCGTCTCGAGGACTTGCGGCAAGGGCTAAGAATGCCCGGCCACGCCTCGTAATTATCTCACGGGCACCTTCCAGGTCAACCCGACTCCTCATCACTCGCAATTATGCTCGCGCGGGCACCCCTCAGGGTCGACCCGTCTTTAGTAACATGGTTCAGTGTAAAGTCATAGTAACCATAGTAACTGTGTGTTTAAACATCAAGGGGAAAACCCGAGGAATCACCCCCGGTGAATTCCACTCAATGTAATCATCAAGGTGAACGTAAGAGGAATCACCCCC
This sequence comes from Triticum aestivum, assembly GCF_018294505.1. Classification (NCBI taxonomy): domain Eukaryota; kingdom Viridiplantae; phylum Streptophyta; class Magnoliopsida; order Poales; family Poaceae; genus Triticum; species Triticum aestivum. Next base: position 422,624,445 of record NC_057810.1, read on the forward strand.
GAGGTTCACACTTGAGGGGTTGCACGACAGAGTCATATCGGAAGTGGTTAAGGTGGAATCACCCTCGATGACCACGACCGAATAGCTACACTACAGGGTTAACATCAGAAGTGTTGTAGAGGTCTCACCCTCGGCACTCGATAGTAACCCAGCAGTGTCGAACAACTAAGGGGAAAGTGATGTGCGGTGCCGGGGCCTGGTCTTCAATCCCGTTGATCGGGTCTTCAATGATGAAGCAGGGGCAACAAGGACAAGGTGGGGGTCACTGATGGATCACTAACCAACCTATACTAAGCAGTTTAGGATAAGCAGGTAAGGTGCAACAGTAGATACAAAAGCAGGCTATGCATCAGAATAGGAGCAAACAATAACAGTAGCAAAATCTAATGGAAGCATGAGAGAATGGAATGGGCGATATCGAGATGATCAAAGGGGGGCTTGCCTGGTTGCTCTGGCAAGGAGGGGTCGTTGTCGACGACGTAGTCGATCACCGGGGTAACAGCGGCCTCGGGGTCTACCGAAGAAAAGAGGGGGAAGAAATAGTAAATACATAGCAAACAGAGGTAACACTAAGCATGACATGACGATATGTAGCGCTAAGTGTGCTCTAACACGGTACTACACGTTGCAGACGAAGGGGGGAAACATCCGAGGGTGAATTCCCGACGTTAGGTGGATTCCGGACAAGGAAAAGAGGGGGAAAGTTCCATGTTCAGCATGCTAGGGGCATGTGACAGATGAACGGACCACGTATTCGGATTCGTTGGATTTTTCTGAGCAACTTACATATAGAAAACATTTTCATCTGAGTTACGGTTTATTTTCTATGAATTTTTAAAGTTTAATAATATTCTGGAATTATTTAAAAAACAGAAAAGGAATATGACGTCATCATGACGTCATAGAGAAGTCAACAGTCAGCAGGGCGGCTGACCAGGTCAAACCTGGCCTGTGGGTCCAGCGGGACCCACATGTCAGCCTCTGTTAGTCTAATAGTGTAATAATCTAACTAATCTAGGTTAATTAGCTACTGGACCCCACCTGTCATAGACTAATTGGCTAAACTAATTAGTTTTAATTATTAAAACAATTTAGTTAGAAAAAGCGGCGGGGCCCGCGTGTCAGTGGCTGGGGCCTGCCCAGTCAGCACAGTTGACCTCGGTCAACTGGCCAGCCCGGGCCCCTGGGACCACCAGGTAGTGACCCTGGGGGGTGGCCCCGGCCGGCCACATCAGCGCGAGTGACGGCGTCTAACCGCCGGTGGCAAAAACCATGGCGGAAGCACGGCCAGCGGAGGGGGGGGGGATTTAGCTACGGGGCATCTCCGGGCTCGTGTCCTAGCTCGTTCGAACGAGCGGACGAAGCCGCATCGTTCTGCGGTGGTGGCCCGGGCGGGGAGTGGCCGGAGTGCCGTCGGTGGTGAGGCAAGGCGGCGGCCGGAGATGAGGGTGGTCGGGCTAGCGGCTAGGGGGCACGGGGAGGCACGTGCTCAGGCTCGTTGGGCTCCTGGGAGCTCCAGGAGTTCAACGGTGGCCTTAGGTGGCGGCGACGTCGACCACAAAGACGGCCACGATCTCGTCGGCGGCGAGCAGGGCACGGAAGCGGCGACAGCTAGCTACAGCGCGGGAAAGAGCACGAGGAGAGAGGGAGAGGGAGGCGGAGGTCCGGAGCTCACTTCCGTTGCTGGGAAGGCCCGAGGAAGAGTCGAGGTGGCCGGAGACGGCGTCGGTGTGCGGCGGCCCGAGGCGGACGGAGGTTGAAGAAGGCGGTGTGACGGTGCTCTAGCGCCTCCGAGCTCTTGCGGATGGCACCAGGGGGCGTAGCGGATGATGGCGAGGAGCTACGTCATGGCGAATACGCGCGTGGTGGCCGGTGGCCATGAGGGCGACGGCGGCCATGGCGGCCGTGGCGTTCTGATGCGATGGGGAGGGGATCTGGGGTGCGAGGGACAGACGAAGCGGGCGAGGGGAAATGGCTGGCGCGAGTGGGGTGCGGTGAGTGGACGGGAGGGCTCGAGGCATCGAGGGGACATCGCCCTTATCCCTTCCCCGACGGGGACGGCGACAGGGTTCGGTGGCGACCAGCGAGCGCGGCCGCTGGGTCGGGTGAACAGAGAGGAGGGAGGCGACCGGGGGAGGTGGGCTGCTGGGTTGGGCCGCCCAGATGACAAAGGCCCAGGGGGGTCAGGGGGGTTTCTTTTTCTTTTACCTCTGCTCTTTTCTTTTTACAGAAAAAGCATGGTAATATTTGGGCTGCCAAATGGATTTTGTAAAATGTGGGACTTGGCCACATAATTACATTGAAATAGTTAGCACTGCCACAAAAGGCTGTGAGGCTTTTGAAATAGTTTGAAATTTTTATAGAGTAAAAAGGCATTTAAACTATTGTTTTAGCCACTGCTTTAAGTAGTTTAGGCCACTTAAACCCTTTGCAAAAATGTTGGTTCACCACCAATATTAGTTGTGGAATATTTGGCACATGATGAACATTTTTGTATTCATGTTTGAGAAATTTTTGAATTTTGGACTTGATGTTTTGAACAAGTGGCAACTAGCAAGGTAATCATGATGACATGGCATGAGAAGTGGGAGATTACTGTGGCATGAATCTCGGGGTGTTACAAATCTCCTCCACTACAAGAAATCTCGTCCCGAGATTTAAGTGGGGAAGTGATGGGTAACTTCAGGAGGACTAAACTTTATAGGGTTAATCATCTCGTGAACAATTCAGGAATGTGACAAAAGTATCTCTCGAGTCGATACTTAAGAAAACATCAAGAGCAAAGTATGAAGGTACAATAGGAAGTTTCATGTGAATGTACAAACGATCGATACCTGAACAGAGTATGAGAAGGGGGGCTCAAAGCATTGGGAATAGATCATCTCTCAGAGGGTGGCTCATGAGAACACACAAGGTTAAGAGCAAAGGATACTTCGGAATTAAGGATGTACAGGAGAGTCAGGTTTCGATCCAGTGGAACTGTGGGTTATGAGCCCACCATGTGGGTTAAATGCAGGAAGGGTGGTGACATCTTGCACGGTCATGAGGGAAATGCATGTCAGGGGATAGTCTGTCAATTATGTCGCCAACAACGTTGGTACCAAGGGCGAGGGACGAAGAGAACCATTTTCCTGCTCGATTAAACGAGGCGGACCAAAAGGCGAAGTTCTCGTCCATCGGTGGTTACCGGAATGTCAACAACAATAATAACAAGGTCTTACTGACCAATTGTACACCGAGGTGTTTACATAAGCCGGGAACTATTACTGCTTAGAACATATGGATCACAAGATAGGTTAACAAAACAATGGGAAGGAATATGTGATTATTATGATAATCAGACCAATGGAAAGGAAAGATGTTTATACCCAAGTATTAGAGTATAACTTTCCCAAAGAAAGGCAGAGCATGATTGGACTCCAAGTATTAAACCGTTAGACAAAGGGGCAAGGAATTTATGAGGTCTACACATACAATGGTGATTGGATAATTAATCAAGAATAGTTAGCATTGCGCTCCCAATGTTCTTGTTGATGACCGGAGTACCACACACATGTTTCGGGATAGTGTTGACATGGTCATCAGGGAAAGGTCGGACTTCAGATACACAAAGGATCCATCGGAAACAACTTAGAAAATAAGTCATGCAATTTCAGCAAAGAAAAGATGAGGGTGTGGCCGACGGGCTCAGCAACAATCCATCGACATGTCAAAAAGGGTGTATTACCAAAATTATGTGAACAAGTTTGTGTTGGGGAAGGCAAGAATGTTGTCGATGATAACTTAAATCATCGAGTGGCAAGGATTGTATTTCTCATCATGAATTTGATTGATATCCTGGAAGAGCTCAGAATGTTGATGATGATCACGAAACATTTGTCGAGAGATTTCATGAAGATGTAATCGATCGGCGATGACATCAAGTCAAAGGAATGATGAAGCGAAAGGTTATTGGAACCACGGGTGTGACACAAACTCGAAATTATGCTTGCTATTCAAGACAAAATGATATGACGAGGAAAGTCGATGTAGGCTTAGCTCATCGTCAAAAATTGTGCTCCGGGAAGAAGGATCAGGTAGCACAGTTAAAAGTTGACATGATAAAAAAATATAGCCGATCAGGCTAGGAATGATGTTATGGGGTATAAAACTTCCCAATATCAGATACTAGGTGTAATGCCGGAAGGTAAGTCGGAGTAGAGGTTGGACGGGGGAATGATTTGCAGAGGATAAGTATTTTAACTTATCCGGTAAATGGAATCAAGGAGGAAATATGGTTGGAACCACGATTGTAAAGGATCAATTCATAGATACAAGCTGAGCTTGTACCAAAGAAATAATTATTTCATGAGCAGCTTCCATGATAAGTTCTACATCGGTTCCATGGGCATGAACACAAAGGTTCAAGGTCGACTCCCACTTCTTCAATAGATAACCTTTCATTCACTCCTCGTTTTCGAAGAATTTGTAGTGCATAGGATTTATCTGGCGAAGTACCAGAAGAGTAAGACTCGTGAGAACTCTCGGGTTCCCACGGATTATGGAAGGCATAAGTTCAACCCATCAGGGCATTTTAGGAACCTATTCCACAACGCCAAGAGTAAATAACACAAGCTCGAAGGCAGAGCATCGTTGAGAAGGCAGAGAATACAATTTATCAAAGGCAATATGTATCAGAGGAAGAGCGCACAAAATTTTGAATATGAAGGAAACTGCCGGATAATAATCCAACAAAGGATTCAGCGGTCCTTAATGGATCTGATGTGAGTATCAGTACTCAATCAGAAGAAGGAAAGAATGCAAAGGCATTCAATTATAGAAACATCTGAATAATTTGATGCTTGAGTACAAGGAGTCACGGATTCAAGACGAAGGATCAGGAGCAGAGGCTCTGATCAAAAGATGAGTAAGTTGAATAGACTTAGAGGTGCACCCGATCAAATCTAGATTGGGCAAGAACCATCCCATATCCAGAGTGATGTCGGAGCCGGAAAGAAAATTTCCAAGGGTTAATTGATGATTGCGAGTATTCACTCACACGTTAAATCCATAGGAATAGAATGACAATCACAAAAAAATTAAAGAATATTGCTAGACATATGGAATTAATCCTATTGCAAGCAGGCAAGGAGAATCAAGAGTAATAGGCTGCAGAGGATTTTTTTTAAGATTGAATAGTATTTGAAGACTTTTGTGAAACACATGAGCAACTGGGGATGGCGGATACTCGGTAAGTGCGAGGAATTATCCGTAGGGGTATTCATGTGGCAAAGTACTGTAAGTCAGTAAGCACAAAATATTCTCGGAACAATAGAGAGGATTTTCATGGTATCTTGTAATAACAAGACCAACGGGGAAATGATTATATGAATGACACGTGTACGTGGTCACCCATAGGGGTTTATTGATGGAAAGGAATTGCAAAAGCGATGGGCACAAGGGTCTCAGAAAAACATCGACAAGTATCTTCATAATCTTTAAGTGACGCAGGCAATCATATGGAATGAGCGGCTCTCCGGGGGGATGTGTTTACGAGAACCTAATGTTAGAGTTTGCAAAAACATTTAACCCGAATAGAAGAGAGATCAGAGTCCCAGAATAAAGATCGAGAAGTAAAAGATCCTAATACCACCCAATGGCGACGTGGGCCCGTAAGACACACAGCCATGTCAGTAAAAGTTTTTCAGTGACTAGACTCAACTTCGGCCAAGGAGTTGAAAAGGGGGCTACCTACAGGCAGTCGGCTCTGATACCAACTTGTGACGCCCTCGATTCAATCGTACACTAATCATACACGCAAATGTGTACGATCAAGATCAAGGACTCACGGGAAGATATCACAACACAACTCTAGACACAAATTAAAATAATACAAGCTTTATATTACAAGCCAGGGGCCTCGAGGGCTCGAATACATCAGCTTGAATACAAACGAGTCAGCGGAAGCAACAATATCTGAGTACAGACATAAGTTAAACAAGTTTGCCTTAAGAAGGCTAGCACAAAAGCATCTACGATCGAAAAGGCAAGGCCTCCTGCTTGGGAGCCTCCTAACTACTCCTGGTCATCGGCGGTCTTCGTCACGTGGTAGTAGACGCCCTCGGTGTAGTAGCAGTCGTCAAAGGTGTCATCTGGCTCCTGGACTCCGTCATCTGGTTGCGTCATCCGAGAAGAATGGAAAAGGGTAAAAAGAGGGAGCAAAGCAACCGTGAGTACTCATCCAAAGTACTCGCAAGCAAGGATCTACACTACAGATGCAACATTATCAAAGGAAGGCTGCATATGTGGACTGGGCTGCAGAAATGCCAGAATAGAGAGAAGGCCTAGTCCTACCGAAGACTAGCATCTTCTGGAAACCACCCTCTTGCAGCAAACAGGAGGGAGTAGAGTAGCATAAAGTAAAGTAGTAGTAGCATTATCAACCTCGGCTAGAGATCCTTTCTCGACTCCCTGCGAGAAAGAAATCCCAGAGCCGTACTATCCAATTATCATCACAATCCAATTCTCATCTCAATCCATTTCTCATCATGAGTATCCAGTTCTAGTTGTATCGATCGGGATACAACTCCAAGTGTCCGTTACCGTAGGACAGGCTATCGATAGATGTTTTCTTCCCTGCAGGGGTGCACCAACTTACCCACCACGCTCGCTTAACTCCGGCCGGACACACTTTCCAGGGTCATGCCCGGCCTCGGCCAAACAATACGCCGCAACCCGACCTAGGCTTAATAGAGAGGCCAGCACGCCGGACTAAACCTATGCCCCCAGGGGTCATGGGCCATCTCCCCGGGAACTCCTGCACGTTGCGAACGCGGCCGGTGAGCAGACCTAGCTACCTCCTTAAAAAGGTAGGTGCTTACCAGTCCAACCCGGCGCGCGCCGCTCAGTCGCTGACGTCTATTAAGCTTCGGCTGATGCATACGACGCAGAACGCCCATACTATGCCCACGTGATGGTTAGTGCTATCAGGCCAGAGGCCCCTCGGATCAAATATCCAAATCGTAGTGGATTAGGAACGCGCGGTAACAAGCAGAGACTCACGAAAGATGTGACCCCGTTGCCCCGTCTCGAGGACTTGCGGCAAGGGCTAAGAATGCCCGGCCACGCCTCGTAATTATCTCACGGGCACCTTCCAGGTCAACCCGACTCCACATCACTCGCAATTATGCTCGCGCGGGTACCCCTCAGGGTCGACCCGTCTTTAGTAACATGGTTCAGTGTAAAGTCATAGTAACCATAGTAACTGTGTGTTTAAACATCAAGGGGAAAATCCGAGGAATCACCCCCGGTGAATTCCACTCAATGTAATCATCAAGGTGAACGTAAGAGGAATCACCCCCGAGGTTCACACTTGAGGGGTTGCACGACAGAGTCATATCGGAAGTGGTTAAGGTGGAATCACCCTCGATGACCACGACCGAATAGCTACACTACAGTGTTAACATCAGAAGTGATGTAGAGGTCTCACCCTCGGCACTCGATAGTAACCCAGCAGTGTCGAACAACTAAGGGGAAAGTGATGTGCGGTGCCGGGGCCTGGTCTTCAATCCCGTTGATCGGGTCTTCAATGATGAAGCAGGGGCAACAAGGACAAGGTGGGGGTCACTGATGGATCACTAACCAACCTATACTAAGCAGTTTAGGATAAGCAGGTAAGGTGCAACAGCAGATACAAAAGCAGGCTATGCATCAGAATAGGAGCAAACAATAACAGTAGCAAAATCTAATGGAAGCATGAGAGAATGGAATGGGCGATATCGGGATGATCAAAGGGGGGGCTTGCCTGGTTGCTCTGGCAAGGAGGGGTCGTTGTCGACGACGTAGTCGATCACCGGGGTAACAGCGGCCTCAGGGTCTACCGAAGAGAAGAGGGGAAGAAACAGTAAATACATAGCAAACAGAGGTAACACTAAGCATGACATGACGATATGTAGCGCTAAGCGTGCTCTAACGCGGTACTACACGTTGCAGACGAAGGGGGGAAACATCCGAGGGTGAATTCCCGACGTTAGGCGGATTCCGGACAAGGAAAAGAGGGGGAAAGTTCCATGTTTAGCATGCTAGGGGCATGTGACAGATGAACGGACCACGTATTCGGATTCGTTGGATTTTTCTGAGCAACTTACATATAGAAAACATTTTCATCCGAGTTACGGTTTATTTTCTATGAATTTTTAAAGTTTTATTAATATTCGGAAATTATTTAAATTAACAAAAAAGGAAATATGACGTCATCATGACGTCATAGAGAAGTCAACAGTCAGCAGGGCGGCTGACCAGGTCAAACCTGGCCTGTGGGTCCAGCGGGACCCACATGTCAGCCTCTGTTAGTCTAACAGTGTAATAAACTAACTAATCTAGGTTAATTAGCTACTGGACCCCACCTGTCATAGACTAATTGGCTAAACTAATTAGTTTTAATTATTAAAACAATTTAGTTAGAAAAAGCGGCGGGGCCCGCGTGTCAGTGGCTGGGGCCTGCCCAGTCAGCACAGTTGACCTCGGTCAACTGGCCAGCCCGGGCCCCTGGGACCACCAGGTAGTGACCCTGGGGGGTGGCCCCGGTCGGCCACATCAGCGCGAGCGCCGGCGTCTAGCCGCCGGTGGCAAAAACCACGGCGGAAGCACGGCCAGCGGGGGGGGGGGGGGGGATTTAGCTACGGGGCGTCTCCGGGCTCGTGTCCTAGCTCGTTCGAACGAGCGGACGAAGCCGCATCGTTCTGTGGTGGTGGCCCGGGCGGGGAGTGGCCGGAGTGCCGTCGGTGGTGAGGCAAGGCGGCGGCCGGAGATGAGGGTGGTCGGGCTAGCGGCTAGGGGGCACGGGGAGGCACGTGCTCAGGCTCGTTGGGCTCCTGGGAGCTCCAGGAGTTCAACGGTGGCCTCAGGTGGCGGCGACGTCGACCACAAAGATGGCCACGATCTCGTCGGCAGCGAGCAGGGCACGGAGGCGGCGACAGCTAGCTATGGCGCGAGAAAGAGCACGGGGAGAGAGGGAGAGGGAGGCAGAGGTCCGGCGCTCACTTCCGTTGCTGGGAAGGCCCGAGGAAGAGTCGAGGTGGCCGGAGACGGCGTCGGTGTGCGGCAGCCCGAGGCGGATGGAGGTTGAAGAAGGCAGCGTGACGGCGCTCTAGCGCCTCCGAGCTCTTATGGATGGCACCAGGGTGCGTAGCGGATGATGTCGAGGAGCTACGTCATGGCGAATACGCGCGTGGTGGCCGGTGGCCACGAGGGCGACGGTGGCCATGGAGGCCGTGGCGTTCGGATGCGATGGGGAGGGGATCTGGGGTGCGAGGGAGAGACGAAGCGGGCGAGGGGAAATGACTGGTGCGAGTGGGGTGCGGTGAGTGGACGGGAGGGCTCGAGGCATCGAGGGGACGTCACCCTTATCCCTTCCCCGACGGGGACGACGACAGGGTTCGATGGCGACCAGCGAGCGCGGCCGCTGGGTCGGGTGAACAGAGAGGAGGGAGGCGACCGGGGGAGGTGGGCTGCTGGGTTGGGCCGCCCAGATGACAAAGGCCCAGGGGGTCAGGGGGGTTTCTTTTTCTTTTACCTCTGCTCTTTTCTTTTTACAGAAAAAGCATGGTAATATTTGGGCTGCCAAATGGATTTTGTAAAATGTGGGACTTGGCCACATAATTACATTGAAATAGTTAGCACTGCCACAAAAGGCTGTGAGGCTTTTGAAATAGTTTGAAATTTTTATAGAGTAAAAAGGCATTTAAACTATTGTTTTAGCCACTGCTTTAAGTAGTTTAGGCCACTTAAACCCTTTGCAAAAATGTTGGTTCACCACCAATATTAGTTGTGGAATATTTGGCACATGATGAACATTTTTGTATTCATGTTTGAGAAATTTTTGAACTTTGGACTTGATGTTTTGAACAAGTGGCAACTAGCAAGGTAATCATGATGACATGGCATGAGAAGTGGGAGATTACTGTGGCATGAATCTCGGGGTGTTACAGAGCGCAGCCCCGTGGTGCGCCTGATCCGAAGCCGCGCCGGCCGACTGTGGACGCAGGAAGGAGTGCAGGTCCACTGCCGCCAGGCCAAAGCCGCCCCAGCTGGGGGGAGGGGTGGGTGGTGAAGCTCACGCGCAGCCAAAATCCCCGGCCGACGCACTGCAGGAAGCAGCAGTCACTGGGCACAACCCTGCGCCACCACAGCCGCCTCATCGGGTGGCAGACTTGGAGCCGAGCAAGGGGTGAGGGTGGTGGGGGTCGGGGGGAGAAGGGCGCGGTGAGGAGGGCGCGTCGGCCGCTACGGAGAGACACTGTGGAGGCTGTCGTCGCCACTGGTGGAGACCGCCGGTGAAGGAAATATGCCCTAGAGGCAATAATAAAGTTATTGTTTATTTCCTCATATCATGATAAATGTTTATTATTCATGCTAGAATTGTATTAACCGGAAACATAATACATGTGTGAATACATAGACAAACATAGTATCACTAGTATGCCTCTATTTGACTAGCTCGTTGATCAAAGATGGTTGTGTTTCCTAGCCATAGACATGAGTTGTCATTTGAGTAACGGGATCACATCATTAGGAGAATGATGTGATTGACTTGACCCATTCCGTTAATTTAGCACTTGATCGTTTAGTATGTTGCTATTGCTTTCTTCATGACTTATACATGTTCCTATGACTATGAGATTATGCAACTCCCGTTTACCGGAGGAACACTTTGTGTGCTACCAAACGTCACAACGTAACTGGGTGATTATAAAGGAGCTCTACAGGTGTCTCCGAAGGTACTTGTTGAGTTGGCGTACTTCGAGATTAGGATTTGTCACTCTGATTGTCGGAGAGGTATCTCTGGGCCCTTGAGGGAGTCCTGGATTAGGGGGTCCTCGGACAGCCGGACTATATGCTTATGCCGGACTGTTGGACTATGAAGATACAAGATTAAAGACTTCGTCCCGTGTCCGGGTGGGACTCTCCTTTGCGTGGAAGGCAAGCTTGGCAATTCGGATATGTAGATTTCCTTCCCTGTAACCGAGCCTGTGTAACCCTAGCCCCCTCCGGTGTTTATATAAACCAGAGGGTTTAGTCCGTAGGACAAGGACAATCATAATCATAGGCTAGCTTCTAGGGTTTAGCCTCTGTGATCTCGTGGTAGATCAACTCTTGTAATACTCATATCATCAAGATTAATCAAGCAGGAAGTAGGGTATTACCTCCATAGAGAGGGCCCGAACCTGGGTAAACATTGTGTCCCCCGCCTCCTGTTACCATTAGCCTTAGACGGACAGTTCGGGACCCCCTACCCGAGATCTGCCGGTTTTGACACTGACATTGGTGCTTTCATTGAGAGTCCCACTATGACGTCGAAAAAAGGTTTGATGGCTCGCCTTGTTATCAAGAACAACATCCCTCTGGGGGAGCCCTGGCTTTAGGCCTAACCCTCCGACTAGGCGGCTTCATCATGACCGCCCGTTCGGCCGCCGTGCCGACGATGACTTCTCGGGTCATCGAAAGCAGGCTCCACGTCAGCTCGGAATTCGCCGAGCGGATGGATCCAATGGAACTTTCATCCTTAAACGAGCTCTTGGATCACACCGCCGCCCTGGGAGTCACTACGGACTATGACCGGATTGGGCTTAAACCCGATCAAAGAGAGATCAACTCTCCGTCGGTCACCCATCAAATAGCGGTGGTGGAGGAGCAATGCAACGATTCTTCCTCTATTTCGAGGATGAAATATGTCCGGATTCCCGAGCTCTCTGAGCCGGATACCCGTTCGCGGGAGGACATGACCCAAACTCTGAACTTAGAATCGGACAGCGAGCCAGAAAAATTGGGCAACATCTCGGAACCCGAACTGCCAAGTTCGGAAGTTCCTCTGCCCCTGGGTCTCAGATCGGGTCACGGTTCGGACTTAAATCCACCCACCCACCCAGATATAAGCGATCTTTCCCACATTATACAACAATCCCAAGAGACAGTACATCACTTTTGGGCCAGATTCCTCCTTGTAATGAGCAAGATCAAGGATTGTCGTGAGGAAGATGCAATTTCATTCTTTTGCAAAAATTGCACGGACAAGGGAATTCTTAACGCCATAACTCGATGTGACATATCACACTTCGATGACTTGGCGGCCATAGTACAGAAGTGATGTGCGATGGAAAGCACCTGGAAAACCCAGGCATAATTCTGGGATCCTCCGGCTCTCACTAAACCCCTCGTCCGAACCAAAAGGGTGCACTCTCGCAAGTCACTCGATCCAATCACAAAGAAACCAAAGCAGGGCATGGAACCGTATTGGAGGGATGGCTCAATGGGCCATGCAAAATTCACACCACACTGGATACCGTACCAACACACATCCTTAGAGCATGTTGGATACTTCGGAAGGTGGCCAACAGCGGCGAGGATCTCCTCATTAACAACATCGCAGAGCATCATCCCACAGAAAACAACAATATAGTGTTGACAGTCTTTGAGACTTTCGCCTCGAATAACAGGCGCAAGAGAGCACTCCGCGGCCTCGCCGAAGTCTGCCATGTTGCAGCAATAAATCCCTGGAACGATGCGGCTATAACCTTCAATGCCAGTGATGAACCTCAATTCCGAACAGTCCGAGCACCAGCCGCTTTGGTCCTTAGTCCAACTGTGGACGGCTTCCGGCTTACTAAAGTGCTCATGGATGGTGGCAGCGGATTAAACCTCATCTACGAGGAAGCTCTCAACAAAATGGAAATAGACAAGAGCCGCACTGAGCAAAGCAGCACGACCTTCCGAGGGATTATCCCTAGTCGGGAGGCACGATGTGCGGGAAAAATCACACTCGATGTGGTATTCGGCACGTCGCAAAATTACAGGTCCGAAGAGATAACATTCCAAGTGGCCCCGTTCAGTAGTGGATACCACGCCCTTTTAGGGCGGGACGCATTCGCGATCTTCCAAGCTATACCCCACTATGGTACATGAAGCTCAAGATGCCCGGGCCCAACAGAATCATCACTCTAGCCAGTGATACGGACATAGCACTTCGCGCCAAAAATAAAACCGCCGCCTTGGCCCTTGAGGCATTATCTGAAGCCCTCGCGGCCAAAGAATTAACTGCATTTACGCTCCAACGTGCACATGGACGACATGATACTCGATAAGCGATCCAAGTCCACCTCTTTCAAACCTGCGGACGAAATCGTCAAATTCCAAGTCCACCCAACAGACTCTACAAAAACAGCAGCCATCGGGGCACAGTTGAACCCCACAACCGACGCTGCACTGAGGGCGTTCTTACGCGAGAATTGGGACATCTTCGCCTGGCACCCTTCAGATATGCCAGGGATCCCACGCAGGCTGGCCAAGCATAGCCTCAACATATTGAAGGGATACAAGTTGGTCAAGCAGACACTACAACGCTTTTCAGAGCCTAAACGACGGGCTATGGGAGAGGAGCTAGCCAAGTTACTTGAAGCCGGATTCATCAGAGAAATAAAACACTGGGACTGGCTAGCAAACCTGGTGATGGTACCAAAGAAGGATAAATCCTGGCGCCTATGTGTCGATTTCAAGGACCTCAATATGGCTTGCCCCAAGGATCCCTTCCCCCTCCCACGCATCGATCAAATCATCGACGCTACAACAGGACACGACTCATTGTGTTTCCTCGACGCATACTCCGGATACCATCAAATAAAGATGGCGGAGTTTGATCAAGCCGCAACGGCATTCATCACCCCATACGGCCCTTTTTGTTTCAACACCATGCCTTTCGGGCTCACAAACGTCGGTGCAACCTACCAACGCATGATTCAGACATGCCTGGAAAAACAAATTGGCAAAACCGTTGAGGCATATGTGGACGATGTGGTCATCAAGACCAGACACGTCGAATCTTTAATAGACGACCTGAGGCTCATGTTCGACAACCTCCGAACATATGACATCAAGCTCAATCCAGAAAAATGTGTTTTCGGCGTTCCCGCCGGAAAGCTCTTGGGCTTCATCGTTTCCAATAGAGGAATTGAAGCAAACCTGGCTAAAATCCGAGCTTTGTCACAGTTGGCTACCCCAATAGACCTCAAGCAAATCCAGAAATTAACTGGATGCGTGGCCACATTAAGCCGCTTTATCTCCCGATTGGGAGAAAAGGCACTACTTCTCTATCGCCTTCTTCGACGCATCGAACACTTTGAGTGGACGGATGCGGCCACGGCCGGACTAGAAGAAATAAAGGCCCTCTTGGCCAACAACTCAATCCTGGCCGCACCGAACATAAGTGAACCCATGCTATTATATATAGCTGCAACACACCAAGTTGTAAGCGCAGTGCTTGTTGTCGAACAAGAGGAGGACGGACATAAGTTCCCGCTTCAAAAGCCGGTATACTATGTATCCACTGTCCTCACACCATGAAAATCACGGTACCCACATTATCAAAAGATAGCATACACGGTCTTCATGGCATCCCGGAAACTACGACACTACTTTCAAGAGTGTTCAATCACGGTGGCCTCCGAAGTACCACTCAACGATATAATAAATAACCGCGATGCCACGGGCCGGATTGCTAAGTGGGCCATCAAGCTCCTCCCGTTCGACATTATATATAAACCATGGTGAGCCATTAAGTCGCAAGTACTGGCTGACTTCGTCACCGAATGGACAGAAGCCGAACTCCCTAAAGAGTACGGCGCATACTCCAATTGGATCATGCACTTTGACGGCTCTAGGATGCTGGCTGGTCTGGGAGCGGGCATGGTCCTGACATCCCCCACCGGAGATACAGTCCAATACGTACTCCAAATACTATACACATACTCCAACAATGGAGCCGAATACGAGGCTCTGTTGCACGGTCTTCGGATGGCAGTCTCCATGGGCATTCAATGCCTAGAAGTGTGTGGGGATTTGAACCTCGCAATATCTCAAATAAATGGAGACTTTGATGCCAAGGACCCGAAAATGGCGGCTTACCATAATGTCGTCCTCAAAATGTCAGCTCGGTTCGAGGGGCTTGAATTTCATCATGTGGTCCGAGAAAACAATCAAGCGGCGGATATCCTTGCCTGCATCGGTGCTAAGCGCGACCCTATCCCACCCAACATCTTCTTGGAAAGGTTGTTCAAGCCATCTGTGGCGTGGCAAGGGGAGACCGACAATACTAGTCCGGATCCGACCACAACCCCAGATCCCGAACACACTGACATAATCGGAGGCTCCGCCACCAAAATAACACCTTCGACCCATCTAATCATGGCTGTCATCGCCCCGTGGACCGAACCCTTCTTAGCCTACCTAAATAGGCAAGAAATCCCCGAGGACCAAAATGAGGCACGCTACATTGTGCGGCGCTCTAAAGCCTACAAGGTCCACGAGAGAGAGCTTTATAAGAAAAGTGCTACCGGAGTACTTCAAAGATGTATCTCCGAAGAGGAAGGGCGGCAGCTCTTGGCCGAAATTCATGCTGGACTCGGCGGTCACCACGCCGCAGCTCGGGCCCTTGTAAGCAAGGCCTTCCGTATAGGTTTCTACTGGCCGACAGCCCGAGCAGACGCACAGGACCTCGTCCAACATTGCGTCGGTTGCCAGCTCTTCGCCAACCAAAGACACATGTCGCCCACCGCACTCCAAACAATCCCCATAACTTGGCCCTTTGCAATCTAGGGGCTCGATATGGTTGGACCCCTTAAAGGCGGAAGCCATAAGAAAAAAATACCTGTTGGTCATGGTGGATAAATTCACCAAATGGATAGAGGTCAAACCAGTTAAAACGGCCGAATCTGGACTGGTGATAGACTTCATATCAGGGGTTGTGCACCGTTATGGCGTCCCCCCACAGCATCATCACCGATAACGGCTCCAACTTCACAGCCGACGAGGTGAAAACTTGGTGCGGCAACATGGGCATTAAGCTCGATTACGCCTCTGTCTATCACCCCCAAACAAACGGTCAAGTCGAACGAGCAAATGGTCTTATTATGAGCGGCATCAAACCCAGACTAGTGCGATCTTTGAAGGAATCAGACACGCACTGGGTCGAGGAGCTCGACTCCGTACTATGGGGGCTGCAGACCATGCCAAATCGCACTACCGGATACACACCATTCTTCATGGTGTATGTCGCAGAGGCGGTATTGCCCTGCGATATCATTCATGACTCACCTCGAGTGCACATGTATGAAGAGAGAGAAGCCGAGCTTGATCGGCAGGACAGTTTAGATGCCCTGGAGGAGGAGCGCGATGTCGCAAAAGCCCGTTCCGCATTCTATCAGCAACATGCTCGCAGGTATCAAAGCAGAGAAGTACGTGCCAAAACTTATAACGTTGCCGAACTCGTTCTACACCTACCGGAGAAGAAAAAGGACAAGCTCAAGCCCAAGTGGGAGGGTCCCTTCATCATTGATAAAGTTCTCACTGGAGGAACATACCGCCTGCGTGATGCATCAGATAATCGACTCGAGCCGAACCCATGGAACGCGGCCAGACTCCGAAGATTCTACGCCTAGCGCCGAACTCTGTGTTCGTCCCCTTCCCTCCACCCCTTTTTTAGTTATATCCTCTCTCTTTCTTTTTATGGCTCTAAGGCTTTAAGTGTGACTCGACTACACACTCTTGACGTGCTAAATCCTCAAGTATGCGCGCTCACTATACTTGGGGGCTTCTTATATACAAGCTTAATATAATTATCTCCCGGGCATCATGCCCACTGCATATATGTCAATTTTCCATATGTACCTTTTCTTCACCATTATATGCATCGATATGACTTAAGTTTTGGCCAAGCTGGGTTGCTTGGCTCATGTGTTTATGCCCTACGTTCCCGTTAGTTCGGCTAGGGCATAAGGGGAGCACCTCTGCAATTGTTACTGTCGGGTACTCCGGACGTGTACCTCAGACTGGGTGAAGCTGGAAGCTAGCATTCTTAAGGGAATATTCGGTCGGTGAACTAAAGATGTTTCTTACCTATTACAATACAAACCCCCAGATGTTGCATATATTGCATCTCTGTTCGCAGTCCGTACATGCACATTAATGCATCCGTACCCAGGGAAAGGAACCCTTAACGGAACTATTCTCGCTGGAAGATGTTTCTTACTATCCATGTAATATAACATAGCTAGTTGGGTACTTGTCCGTTCAAGCAATTATGACCCCTACGCCTGGTCTCCACGCGTACCCCGGGTTACATAACTGAGCGGGTATTCGGAAACACTCCGGACTGTTGGATCATGAGGCTGAAGCAAAAATGTCCGCCATGACAAATGATTTACAATCCGGCTAGGGAGAAAATATGTCCATTGAAGTACACAGTCACTTTGACCCACATACTTCTTCTTCTATGCCATCCAACAGGCTGTCTAGCCTATAATCCTGTTGGGAATACTTTGCGGCTAATCCTACCTGGTCATATACCAGACTAACGGGAATCTCTTTCCCATCTGACCCTACACGTCCAACCAGGGACATGTGATTCGGATCGAGCTTGGTGTACCGTGTTTTTAGCATGGCCCAAGCTTCCCTCGCACCTTGTCGACAGGAAGATATCTTCCATAATCAGAAGCGCCGCCGTGCTCCCTTGAGAAGTTGTACAAGCTCCCACATGCTTCCTGGCAGGGAGGCAGATGGCCACAAGGCCTTGGCAATACCCCGCACCACCTGCCGAACTTTTTCGTGCAATTGTGAAAGCTCCTGCGGAAGATCACCTGAGGATCCGGGCATCTCCTCTTCAGGACGACCAGTCAGTATACCTACATACATAACTTTGTTAGCCTGTTTCTACGCCGAACTATATAAAGGTCCGTTTGAGCACATACTAAAAATGCCGCATTGAAACCTATTGTTCTCCTTCATGGAGTCCGCAAGCTGGGCCCGAACATCTTTTAATTCCACGCCTGATATGTATCCAACGTATCTATATTTTTTGATTGTTCCATGCTATTATATTACCCGTTTTGGATGTTTTATGGGCTTTACTTTACACTTTTATATCATTTTTGGGACTAACCTACTAACCGGAGGCCCAACCCGTATTGCTGTTTTTTTTGCCTATTTTAGTGTTTCGAAGAAAAGGAATATCAAACGGAGTCCAAACGCGATGAAAGCTTCGGGAACGATCTTTTTGGAACAAATGCCAACCTGGAGCATTGGAGTGGAAGTCACGCAACAATCAAGGCAGCCACGAGGGTGCCCGGCGCACCCCCTAGGGCTGGGCGCGCCCCAACCCTCGTGGGCCCCTTGGGCGTCCACCGACCTACTTATTCCTCCTATATATACCTACGTACCACGAGAACATCAGAACAGACCAGGAAAACCTAATTCCACCGCCTGAACCTTCTGTATCCGCGAGATCCCATCTTGGAGCCTTCGTCAGTGCTCCGCCGGATGGGAATCGATCACGGAGGGCCTCTACATCATCTCCAAGGCCTCTTTGATGAGTTGTGAGTAGTTTACCACAGACCTTCGGGTCCATAGTTATTATCTAGATGGCTTCTTCTCTCTCTTTGAATCTCAATACAAATTTCTCCTTGATCTTCTTGGAGATCTATTCGATGTAACTCTTTTTGCGGTGTGTTTGTCGAGATCCGATGAATTGTGGGTTCATGATCAAGTTTATCTATGAGAAATATTTGAATCTCCTCTGAATTCTTTTATGTGTGATTAATTTATCTTTGAAGTCTCTTCGAATTATCAGTTTTGTTTGGCCTACTAGATTGATCTTTCTTGCAATGGGAAAAGTGCTTAGCTTTGGGCTCAATCTTGCGGTGTCTTTCCCAGTAACAGCAGGGGCAGCAAGGCACGTATTGTATTGTTGCCATCGAGGATAAAAAGATGTGGTTTATATCATATTGCATGAGTTTATCCCTCTACATCATGTCATCTTTCTTAATGCGTTACTCTGTTCTCTATGAACTTAATACTCTAGATGCATGATGTATAGCGGTCGATGTGTGGAGTAATAGTAGTAGATGCAGGCAGGAGTCGGTCTACTTGTCACGGACATGATGCCTATATACATGATCATGCCTAGATAATCTCATAATTATTCGCTTTTCTATCAATTGCTCGACAGTAATTTGTTCACCCACCGTAATACTTATGCTATCTATAGAGAAGCCACTAGTGAAACCTATGGCCCCGGGTTCTATCTCTTATTATATAAGATTTCAATCTACTTTTATTTGCATCTTTACTTTTCCAATCTATATTATAAAAATACCAAAAATATTTATCTTATCATATTATCTCTATCAGATCTCACTTTCGCAAGTGGCCTTGAAGGGATTGACAACCCCTTTATTGCGTTGGTTGCGAGTTCTTGTTTGTTTGTGTAGGTGCGTGGGACTTCTGAGGAGCCTCCTACTGGATTGATACCTTGGTTCCCAAAAACTGAGGGAAATACTTACGCTACTGTGCTGCATCACCCTTTCCTATTCAAGGAAAACCAACGCAAGCTCAAGATGTAGCAAGAAGGATTTCTGGCGCCGTTGCCGGGGAGGTCTTTGCTCAAGTCAAGACATACCAAGTACCCATCACAAACTCATCTCCCTCGCATTTACATTATTTGCCATTTGCCTCTTGTTTTTCTCTCTCCACTTCACCCTTGCCGTTTTATTCGCCCTCTCTTTCCCAATCTCCTCTCTCTTTCGCTTGCCTTTTTGTTTGCTTGTGTGTTGGATTACTTGTCGCGATGGCGCAAGATAATACCAAATTGTGTGACTTCTCCAATACCAATAATAATAATTTCCTTAGTCCTCCGATTGCTCCTCTTAATGATGTTGAGTCTTGTGAAATCAATGCTGCTTTGCTGAATCTTGTTATGAAACATCAATTCTCCGGCTTCCTAGTGAAGATACCGCTACCCATCTAAACAACTTTGTTGATTTGTGTGATATGCAAAATAAGAAAGATACGGATAATGATATTGTTAAATTGAAGCTATTTCCGTTTTCACTTAGAGATCATGCTAAAGTTTGGTTTTCGTCTTTGCCTAAGAATAGTATTGATTCATGGAATAAGTGCGAAGATGCTTTCATCTCTAAGTATTTTCCTCCCGCTAAGATCATCTCTCTTAGAAACGATATTATGAATTTTAAACAACTTGATCATGAGCATGTTGCCCAATCTTGGGAAAGAATGAAATTGATGATTCGCAATTGCCCTACTCACGGTTTGAATTTATGGATGATCATACAAAAATTTTATGTCGGATTGAATTTTGCTTCTAGAAATCTTTTAGATTCGGCCACGGGAGGCACGTTTATGGAAATCACCTTAGGAGAAGCTACTAAACTCCTTGATAACATTATGGCTAATTATTCTCAATGGCACACCGAAAGATCTACTAGTAAAAAAGTGCATGCTATAGAAGAAATTAATGTTTTGAGTGGAAAGATGGATGAACTTATGAATTTTTTTGCTACTAAGAGTGCTTCTATTTATCCCAATGATATGCCTTTGTCTACTTTGATTGAGAATAATAATGAATCTATGGATGTTCATTTTGTTGGTAGGAATAATTTTGGTAACAATGCTTATAGAGGAAACTTTAATCCTAGACCGTTCCCTAGTAATTCCTAAAATAATTATGGAAATTCCTACAATAATTCTTATGGTAATTTTAATAAGATGCCCTCTGATTTTGAGAATGTTGTGAAAGAATTTATGATCTCTCAAAAGAATTTTAATGCCATGCTTGAAGAAAAATTGCTCAAAGTTGATGATTTGGCTAGGAACATTGATAGACTTTTGCTTGATATTGATTCTTTAAAACTTAGATCTACTCCTACTAAGCATATCAACGAGTCTCTCAAGGCTATGAGAATTTCCATTAATGAGTGCAAAGAAAGAACCGCTAGATTGCGTGCTATGAAAGATTGCTTTGTAAAAGCGTGTTCTTCTAGTTTCCATGAAAATAATGATGAAGATCTAAAAGTTATTGATGTGTCCCCTATTAAATCTTTGTTTTTCAATATGAATCTAGATAATGATGGGACTCGAGATGAGTCAACTTTAGTTAAAAGGCATCCTAATGATTCAGAGTTCTTTGATCTTGATGCTAAATTTGGTAAAAGTGGGATTGGAGAGGTCAAGACTTTAAATAGCATTGAACCCACTATCTTGGATTTCAAGGAATTTAATTATGATAATTGTTCTTTAGTAGATTGTATTTCCTTGTTGCAATCCATTGTGAACTCTCATCATGCTTATAGTCAAAATAAAGCTTTTACCAAATATATTGTTGATGCCTTGATGCAATCTTATGATGAAAAACTTAACTTGGAAGTTTCTATACCTAGAAAACTTTATGAGTGTTATGAGTGTTATGCTTTGTGTGATTTGGGTATTAGTGTTTCCACAATTCCGAAAACTTTATGCGATATTCTAGGGTTCCATGATCTTGATAATTGTTCTTTAAATTTGCACCTTGCAGATTCCACCATTAAAAAGCCAATGGGAAGGATCAATGATGTTCTCATTATTGCAAATAGGAATTTGGTGCCCGTAGATTTTATTGTTCTTGTCATATATTGCAATCTTTCATGTCCTATTATTCTTGGTAGACCTTTCCTTAGAACGATTAGTGCAATTTATTGATATGAAGGAAGGGAATATTATATTCCAATTTACATTAAGGAAAGGCATGGAGCACTTTACAAGAAAGAAATTTAAATTACCTTATGAATCTATCATGCAAGCTACTTATGAATTTAGTGCCAAAGATGGCACTACTTAGATATATCCTCGCTTTTATGCCTAGCTAGGGGCGTTAAACAATAGCGCTAGTTGGGAGGCAACCCGATTTTATTTTAGTTTTTTGCTTTTTGCTTCTATTTAGTAATAAATTTTGCATCTACCTTATGTTTAGATGTGTTTTCTTGTTTTATTTAGTGTTTGTGCCAAGTAGAACCTATAGGATAACCTATGGTGATAGTTAATTTGATTCTGCTGAAAAACAGAAACTTTGCACGCACGAAAATAATTTTAGTAATTCACAGAAACGTGATTTTGCGTTGATTCTTTTTTCTGTAGATCAATAGACAAATTTACCAGGACTTCCTATTTTTGTAGGATTTTTAGTGTTCCAGAATTATTCGAGAGTTACAGATTGCTACACACTGTTCTGTTTTTGACAGATTCTGATTTTCGTGTGTTGTTTGCTTATTTTGATGCATCTATGGCTAGTATGTAGGGGTATGAACCATAGAGAATTTGGAATACAGTAGGTTTAACACCAATATAAATAAAGAATGAGTTCATTACAGTACCTTATGTGGTGGTTTTTCTTTCTTGCACTAACGGAGCTTATGAGATTTCCTGTTGAGTTTTGTGTTGTGAAGTTTTCAAGTTTTGGGTAAAGATTTGATGGACTATGGAATAAGGAGTGGCAAGATCCTAAGCTTGGGGATTCCCATGGAACCCCAAGATATTCAAGGATAACCAAAAGCCTAAGCTCGGGGATGCCCCGGAAGGCATCCCCTCTTTCGTCCTCGTCTATTGGTAACTTTACTTGGAGCTATATTTTTATTCGCCACAAACATCCTTGTTGTACACACCTTTTGGGAGAAGCCCACTTGATTAGAATTTATTAGAATATGCTATGTGCTTCACTTACATATTTTGAGCTAGATAGTTTTTGCTCTAGTGCTTCACTAATATCTTTTAGAGCACGGCGGTGGCTTAATTTTGTAGAAATTGTTGATCTCTCATGCTTCACTTATATTATTTTGAGAGTCTCTTAGAACAGCATGGTATTTTCTATGGTTATAAAATTGTTCCTAGAATGATGGGCATCCAAGTTGGGTATAATAAAAACTATCATAGAAAGTGAATTGGATGCTATGATCAATTTGATACATGATAATTGTTTTGAGATATGAAGGTGATAATATTAGAGTCATGCTAGTTGGGTGATTATGAATTTAAAGAATACTTGTGTTGAAGTTTGTGATCCCCGTAGCATGCACGTATGGTGAACCGCTTTGTGATGAAGTTCGAGCACAATTTTGTTTATTGATTGTCTTTCTTATGAGTGGCAGTCGGGGACGAGCGATGGTCTTTTCCTACCAATCTATCCCCCTAGGAGCATGCGCGTAGTACTTTGTTTTGATGACTTGTAGATTTTTGAAATAAGTATATGAGTTCTTTATGACTAATGTTGAGTCCATGGATTATACGCACTCTCACCCTTCCACCATTGCTAGCCTCTCTTGTGTCGCGCAACTTTCGCCGGTACCATACACCCACCATATACCTTCCTCAAAACAGCCACCATACCTACATTTTATGGCGTTTCCATAGCCATTCCGAGATATATTGGCATGCAACTTTCCACCGTTCCATTTATATGACACGCATCATCATTGTAATATTGCTCTTTGCATGATCATGTAGTTAACATCGTATTTGTGGCAAGGCCACCTTCATAATTTTCATACATGTCACTCTTGATTCATTGCATATCCCGGTACACCGCCGGAGGCATTCATATAGAGTCATATTTTGTTCTAAGTATTGAGTTGTAATCTTGAGTTGTAAATAAATAAAAGTGTGATGATCTTCATTATTAGAGCATTGTCCCAGTGAGGAAAGGATGATGGAGACTATGATTCCCCCACAAGTCGGGATGAGACTTCGGACTTTAAAAAAGAGGAAGGCCAAATAAAAAACAGAGAAAGGCCAAATAAAAAAATGAGAGAAAAAGAGAGAAGGGATAATGCTAATATCCTTTTTACCACACTTGTGCTTCAAAGTAGCACCATGGTCTTCATGATAGAGTCTCCTATGTTATCACTTTCATATACTAGTGGGAATTTTTCATTATAGAACTTGGCTTGTATATTCCAATGATGGGCTTCCTGAAAATGCCCTAGGTCTTCGTGAGCAAGCGAGTTGGATGCACACCCACTTAGTTTCTTTTGTTGAGCTTTCATACATTTATAGCTCTAGTGCATCCGTCGCATGGCAATCCCTACTCACTCACATCGATATCTATTAATGGGCATCTCCATAGCCCGTTGATACGCCTAGTTGATGTGAGACTATCTTCTCCTTTTTTTGTCTTCTCCACAACCACCATTCTATTCCACATATAGTGCTATGTCCATGGCTCTCGCTCATGTATTGCATGAAAGTTGAAAAGTTTGAGATTACTAAAGAATGAAACAATTGCTTGGCTTGTCATCGGGGTTCTGCATGATTAAATACTTTGTGTGATGAAGATAGAGCAACAGCCAGACAATACGATTTTGTAGGGATAACTTTCTTTAGCCATGTTATTTTGAGAAGACATGATTACTTTGATTAGTATGCTTGAAGTATTACTATTTCTTCTGTCAATATGAACTTTTATTTTGAATCATTTGGATCTAAACATTCAGGCCACAATAAATAAAAATACATTGAGAATTATGTTAGGTAGCATTCCACATCAAAAATTATATTTTTATCATTTACCTACTCAAGGACGAGCAGGAATTAAGCTTGGGGATGCTTGATACGTCTCTAACGTATCTATAATTTTTGATTGTTCCATGCTATTATATTACCCGTTTTGAATGTTTATGGCCTTTATTTTACACTTTTATATCATTTTTGGGACTACCCTACTAACCGGAGGCCCAGCCCGTATTGCTATTTTTTTTGCCTATTTCAGTGTTTCGAAGAAAAGCAATATCAAACAGAGTCCAAACGTGATGAAACCTTCGGGAACGATCTTTTTCGAACAAATGCAAACCTGGAGACTTGGAGTGTAAGTCATGCAACAACCGAGGCGGCCGCGAGGGTGCCCGGTGCGCCCCCTAGGGCTGGGCGCGCCCCCACCCTCGAGGGCCCCTCGGGCGTCCACCGACCTACTTCTTCCTCCTATATATACCTATGTACCCCGAGAACATCAGAACAGACCACGAAAACCTAATTCCAGCGCCGCAACCTTCTGTATCCGCGAGATCCCATCTTGGAGCCTTCGCCGGTGCTCCGCCGGAGGGGGAATCGATCACGGAGGGCCTCTACATCATCTCCAAGGCCTCTCTAATGAGTTGTGAGTAGTTTACCACAGACCTTCAGGTCCATAGTTATTATCTAGATGGCTTCTTCTCTCTCTTTGAATCTCAATACAAAGTTCTCCTTGATCTTCTTGGAGATCTATTCGATGTAACTCTTTTTGCGGTGTGTTTGTCGAGATCCGATGAATTGTGGGTTTATGATCAAGTTTATCTATGAGAAATATTTGAATCTCCTCTGAATTCTTTTATGTGTGATTAAGTTATCTTTGCAAGTCTCTTTGAATTATCAGTTTGGTTTGGCCTACTAGACTGATCTTTCTTGCAATGGGAGAAGTGCTTAGCTTTGGGTTCAATCTTGCGGTGTCCTTTTCCAGTGACAGCAGGGGCAGCAAGGCACGTATTGTATTGTTGCCATCGAGGATGGGGTTTATATCATATTGCATGAGTTTATACCTCTACATCATGTCATCTTTCTTAATGTGTTACTCTGTTCTTTATGAACTTAACACTCCATATGCATGCTGGATAGAGATCGATGTGTGGAGTAATAGTAGTAGATGCAGGCAGGAGTCAGTCTACTTGTCACGGATGTGATGCCTATATACATGATCATGCCTAGATAATCTCATAATTATTCGCTTTTCTATCAATTGCTCGACAATAATTTGTTCACCCATCGTAATACTTATGCTATCTTGAGAGAAGCCACTAGTGAAACGTATGGCCCCGGGTCTATCTCTTATCATATAAGCTTTCAATCTACTTTTATTTGCATCTTTACTTTTCCAATTTATATTATAAAAATACCAAAAATATTTATCTTATCATATTATCTCTATCAGATCTCACTTTCGCAAGTGGCCTTGAAGGGATTGACAACCCCTTTATTGCATTGGTTGCGACTTCTTGTTTGTTTGTGTAGGTGCGTGGGACTTCTGAGGAGCCTCCTACTGGATTGATACCTTGGTTCTCAAAAACTGAGGGAAATATACTTACGCTACTGTGCTGCATCACCCTTTCCTCTTCAAGGAAAACCAACGCAAGCTCAAGACATAGCAACGCCCAGCCGGGTATTGGCATCCTAGAGATCGTTTTTTTTCTCGCCTGACCCATGTAAGTACACGCTCGCCAGCCTCTAGCTGTCGTTGAGCTCGTTGTTCATCCTCTTGTAGGAGCTCGTTGTTCATCCATTGTTAGATTTGCAAACATGCCTAACACCAAATGGCACACGTAATTACATTTTCTATCGATCGAGAAAAATATTACTAGATGAGGCCCTCTTGGATTCCTCCATTTCGGCAGCTGCGGCCCTTAGCTGGGCCTTACACTCCTCCAGCTCTTGAGACAAATGGGTATTCTTCTCTGTAAGAACCTATTCATACAATGACCCTTAAATCAGTTGTACCAACTGTTTCAAGTCTCAGGGGCTACTGATATACATAATTATTAGATTTTGCTTACCCATATATCTTTTAAATACTGGTATGTGGCTCTAGCAAGCCCATCTTGAGCAGCTTGGATGTACGCGTCTCCCGAGTTAAAGGCATTGAAAGCCTCTTCGGAAAAATTAGGGTCGCGGAGTGCGGCCCACCGACGCCGATGATTCATAGCGCTCTCCACCTCGGAATTTGTAGCGGATATTTTATCTACATCCTTTGTAAGAGAACCGTCTGGTGTTGTCCCCATGTTAGCCTCCACCCTCGAGGCCTGTTCTGGAGTCTGGCTGGTAGAGGCGTGACGGGCAGGATCCCTGGATACAGTCCGGTGAATACTCTTTCTGCCAGGACAAAGTGGACATTGTTATATTTTAAGATAACAATCATGAAGCATGTTTTAAACTATACCTCTTCGATGGCGGCTCGGACCTGTTCGCTTTCCTTCTAATCCTACCCGGCTTGGGCGCCCCTTGTTGGTGAGTCGCTGTGGGTTCGGCATGGAGCACCGATGACTTTCCCTTTATAGCATAATATATGTGCGGTGGGTATGGTGGAAAGAGGGAATCCTTTTAGAAGGGTAAGTCTCCTGTTTACTTACACGTGGTGCCGGGAGGAGACCAGGATAATTGGCGATGATGGCCACCAAGGTGTCGTCGCAGCTCACCTGGTAAAACACCCTGCCGTCAAACTCCACAAATATGTCCGGATCTTCTTCGAGTCCGGGGTCGAGGGCCCGGTCGTGATCCTCCGGCTGTGGAGGCAGGCTGTGTACCTCCCTCATAGCTTTCCGCAGTTCCTGTTATGGACTAGCGAGGTAAATATTTGTGATGAAGGACTGCGGGAATGAATAGAGTTGAGTAAAAGATAGCAACTCATCCAGCTAGGGGGGTTGTACATGGAAAATCCATTCCATGGCTTAATGCGGATGAACTCCTCTTCTTCTCCTTTGTATAAATCGGACAATATTTTCGGCAGAGCGGTGGCGGAGTCCGGACCTTTCCAACCGCAGCGGGTGGCATCGTCTTCTCCATTGAAGTGACACATGGGACGCCCCTGATACTGGAGTGGCTGCACCCCCTGCATCATGCATATTGACATGACCTCGATTATTGTCAATCCAGATTTGGCAAGCGTTTTTATCCTGCCCATCAACTGAAGGACCTCTCTGCTATCTTCCTCCTTGGGGCTCCGAGGACGCCAGCTACGGCGTTTATTCAATGGGGCATTTGTGAACTCAGGAAGGCCCATCCGGATAGGGTCAGGAAGGGAGACGTCCTCTACATAAAACCACTCGGAAGGCCAATCTTCGGATGTCTTCTTCGGAGTGCCGGACAGGTATCCGGTCCCGGTGATGCGCCATATTTCGGCTCCGCCCACTTGGAATATCGATCCCTCCTGATTGCGAGGGACGAGGCAGAACAACCTCTTCCATAGCTCGAAATGAGCTTCGCAACCCAGAAATAACTCACAAAAGGCAACATAACCTGCGATGTGCAGGATGGAGGCGGGGGTGAAATTGTGCAGCTGGAGGCCGTAGTGCTCCAGGAGCCCGTGAAGGAATGGATGGATTGGAAATCTGATGCCCCTCAGCAAGTAAGGGACAAGGCACACTCGCTCCCCCCTAGATGGGTTGGGAAAACTCTTCGCTTGCTCCCCGCCGTCAAAAGTGGCTAATCCGGCTCGAACGGGGACAAGGTATGAAGGTGGAAGAAACCCCTGGGTCTGTAACTTAACCAATTGGCCGTGGGATACGGTACACTTCTCCCAATCACCTGGCTTGGCGCTATGGGGGCGGGAGGAGGAGCTGCGATGGCCGGCCATGATGGGATGGTTTTTTCGGGCGCGCTTTGATGAATCCTCGCTTGGGGAAGATGGTGTGATTTGGATCTTTAATAGATGATTTATTTACATGGTCAGGGTGGCAAGTGTAAAAATGCCCTGGCTTCTCGCATTCGCTCGACACGTGGAGACTGACATTATTAAAGTACATAAGTCGATGAGTGCAACATTAAATGGGAAGCCGGACACTGCTCGTTACAACAGGTACTCTGGAGAATTCGGAGAAGAACCCGCCTTGCAATGCCAAAGACGATCTGCGCGCCGGACTCATCATCATTGAAGCCTGGTTCAGGGGCTACTGAGGGAGTCCTGGATTAGGGGGTCCTTGGACAGTCGGACTATATGCTTATGCCGGACTGTTGGACTATGAAGATACAAGATTGAAGACTTTGTCCTGTGTGCGGGTGGGACTCTCCTTTGCGTGGAAGGCAAGCTTGGCAATTCGGATATGTATATTTCCTTCCCTGTAACCGACTCTGTGTAACCCTAGCCCCCTCCGGTGTATATATAAATCGGAGGATTTAGTCCGTAGGACAAGGACAAACATAATCATAGGCTAGCTTCTAGGGTTTAGCCTCTACGATCTCGTGGTAGATCAACTCTTGTAATACTCATATCATCAAGATCAATAAAGCAGGAAGTAGGGTATTACCTCCATAGAGAGGGCCCGAACCTAGGTAAACATTGTGTCCCCCGCCTCCTGTTACCATTAACCTTAGACGCACACTTCAGGAACCCCTACCCGGGATCAGTCGGTTTTGACACCGACAGCCCTCTCGGTAATACACATCACTATAAGCCTTGCAAGCAATGTGACTAATGAGTTAGTTGCGGGATGATGTATTACATAACGAGTAAAGAGACTTGTCGGTAACGAGATTGAACTAGGTATTGAGATACCGACGATCGAATCTCAGGCAAGTAACATACCGATGGCAAAGGGAACAATGTATGTTGTTATGCAGTTTGACCAATAAAGATCTTCGTAGAATATGTGGGAACCGATATGAGCATCCAGGTTCCGCTATTGGTTATTGACCGGAGACATGTCTCGGTCATGTCTACATAGTTCTCGAACCCGTAGGGTCCGCACCCTTAAAGTTTGGTGAAGATTGGTATTATGAGTTTTTGTGTTTTGATGTATCGAAGGTAGTTCGGAGTCCCAGATATGATCACGGACATGACGAGGAGTCTCGAAATGATCGAGACATAAAGATCAATATATTGGATGACTATGTTCGGACACCGTGTAGGATCAAAAGTATGTCTAGAGGCGGGATGATTAGACTACTTGACCAAATAAAAGTCTATCCTTTTCACAATTTTAGTTATTGGCAGATTTTAGCAACTTAGCACAATTCAAGCAATCTTAACACAATTCAAGCAAGCATGCAAAGAGTATATGAGCAGCGGAAAGTAAAGCATGCAACTTGCAAGAATGTAAAGGGAAGGGTTTGGAGTGTGCAAACGCAATAGGAGACATGGATGTTTTTGTCGTGGTTCCGATAGGTGGTGCTATCGTACATCCATGTTAATGGAGACTTCAACACACGAAGGGTAAGGGCTGTGCCAGTCCACGGAGGGCTCCACCCACGAAGGGTCCACGAAGAAGCAACCTTGTCTATCCCACCATTGTCGTCGCCCACGAAGGACTTGCCTCACTAGGGTAGATCTTCACGAAGTAGGCGATCTCCTTGCCCTTACAAACTCCTTGGTTCAACTCCACAATCTTGTCGGAGGCTCCCAAGTGACACCTAGCCAATCTAGGAGATACCGCTCTCCAAGAAGTAACAAAATGGTGTGTTGATGATGAACTCCTTGCTCTTGTGCTTCAAATGATAGTCTCCCCAACACTCAACTCTCTCTCACAGGATTTGGATTTGGTGGAAAGAAGATTTGAGTAGAAAGCAACTTGGGGAAGGCTAGAGATCAAGATTCATATGGTAGGAATGGAATATCTTGGCCTCAACACAAGTGTAGGTGGTTCTCTCTCAGAAAATGTAGGTTGGAAGTGTAGGCATGTTCTGATGGCTCTCTCCACGAATGAAGAGTGGGTGGAGGAGTATATATAGCCTCCACACAAAATCTAACCGTTACACACAACTTGCCAATCTCGATGGGACCGAATCGTCAAACTCGGTCGGACCGATTTAGCAAATAATGTGACCGTTAGGGTTTTTGGTGGGACCGACATGCAACTTGGTAGGACCGATATGGTTAGGGTTAGGGCATAACATAATCTCGGTGAGACCGATTACACAAAATCGGTGAGACCGATTTTGGTAATGGACACACAGAGGATTGGTCAGGCAAACTTGGTGGGACCGATTCGCTCATCTCGGTTGGACCGAAACGTTACGAAAAGGAAAGAGAGAGTTCACATTGCAATCTCGGTGGGACCGATCGCTCATCTCGGTTGGACCGAAACGTTACAAAGGGAAACAGAGAGATTACAATCCCATCTTGGTGTGACCGAGATCCCTATCGGTGAGACAGATTTGCCTAGGGTTTGTGGCAGCGGCTAAGACATCTAAACTCTGTGGCGCCGGATAGAAAGAATCGGTGGGGCCGAGTTTGACTTTTGGTTTAGGTCATATGTGGATATGAGAAATTAGTTGAGGGCTTTGGAGCATATCACTAAGCACTTTGAGCAAGAAAGCCATTAAGCAACACCTCATCCCTCCTTGATAGTATTGGCTTTTCCTATAGACTCAATGTGATCTTGTATCACTAAAATAGAAAATGTAGAGTCTTGTGCTTTGAGCTTGAGCCAATCCTTTGGTCCTTAGCATTTTGAGGGATGAAATTTTCTCATCCATGCCATGCCAATCATTGAGCTTTCCTGAAATATTTATCTTGAAATAGCATTAGCTCAATGAGATATATGTTGTTAGGAATTACCAAAACCACCCAGGGATAGTTGCACTTTCACATCGGAAGTGTTTCGGGAGGTTTCGGACATTTACCGGAGCACCGGGGGTTATCGGAACCCCCCGGGGAGTATATTGGGCCTAATGGGCCTTGGTGGGAGAAGAGGAGGGGCGGCGAGGGCAGCCGCACGGCCCCTCCCCCTCTAGTACGAATTGGACAAGGAAGGGGGGCGGCACCCCCCTTCTTTCCTTCTCCTCTCTCCCTTCCTTCCCTTCTCCTACTCCAACAAGTAAAGGTGGAGTCCTACTCCTGGTGGGAGTAGGACTCCCCCCCTTGGCGCGCCCTCCTCCTGGCTGGCCTCCCCCCCTTGCTCCTTTATATACGGGGGCAGGGGGCACCTCTAGACACACAAGTTGATCTGTTGATATCTCCCAGCAGTGTGCGGTGCCCCCTCCACCATATTCCACCTCGGTAATATTGTAGCAGTGCTTAGGCGAAGCCCTGCATTGGTAGCATCATCAACACCGTCATCACGCTGTCGTGCTGACGGAACTCTCCTGCAAAGCTCTGCTGGATCGGAGTTCATGGGACGTCATCGAGCTGAACGTGTGCTGAACTCGGAGGTGTCGTACGTTCGGTACTTGGATCGGTCGGATCGTGAAGACGTACGACTACATCAACCGCGTTGTGCTAACACTTCCGCTTTCGGTCTACGAGGGTACGTGGACAACACTCTCCCCTCTCGTTGCTATGCATCACCATGATCTTGCATGTGCGTAGGAATTTTTTTTAAATTACTATGTTCCCCTACAGTGGCATCCGAGCCAGGTTTATGCGTAGATGTTATATGCACGAGTAGAACACAAGTGAGTTGTGGGCGATACAATCATACTGCTTACCAGCATGTCATACTTTGGTTCGGCGGTATTGTTGGATGAAGCGGCCCAGACCGACATTACGCGTACGCTTACGCGAGACTGGTTCTACCGACGTGCTTTGCACATAGGTGGCTGGCGGGTGCCAGTTTCTCCAACTTTAGTTGAACCGATTGTGGCTACGCCCGGTCCTTGAGAAGGTTAAAACAACACTAACTTGACGAAATATCGTTGTGGTTTTGATGCGTAGGTAAGAACAGTTCTTGCTCAGCCCATAGCAGCCACGTAAAACTTGCAACAATAAAGTAGAGGATGTCTAACTTGTTTTTGCAGGGCATGTTGTGATGTGATATGGTCAAGACATGATGCTAAATTTTATTGTATGAGATGATCATGTTTTGTAACAGAGTTATCGGCAACTGGCAGGAGCCATATGGTTGTCGCTTTATTGTATGCAATGCAATCGCCCTGTAATTGCTTTACTTTATCACTAAGCGGTAGTGATAGTCGTAGAAGCAATAATTGGCGAGACGACAACGATGCTACGATGGAGATCAAGGTGTCACGCCGGTGACGATGGTGATCATGACGGTGCTTTGGAGATGGAGATCAAAGGCACAAGATGATGATGGCCATATCATATCACTTATATTGATAGCATGTGATGTTTATCTTTGATGCATCTTATTTTGCTTTGATTGACGGTAGCATTATAAGATGATCTCTCACTAAATTTCAAGGTATAAGTGTTCTCCCTGAGTATGCACCGTTGTGAAAGTTCTTCGTGCCGAGACACCACGTGATGATCGGGTGTGATAAGCTCTACGTTCAAATACAAAGGGTGTAAGATAGTTTTGCACACGCAGAATACACAGGTTAAACTTGACGAGCCTAGCATATGCATATATGGCCTCGGAACACTGAGACTGAAAGGTCGAGCGTGAATCATATAGTAGATATGATCAACATAGTGATGTTCACCATTGAAAACTACTCCATCTCACGTGATGATCGGACATGGTTTAGTTGATTTGGATCATGTGATCACTTAGATGATTAGAGGGATGTCTATTTAAGTGGGAGTTCTTAAGTAATATGATTAATTGAACTTTAATTTATCATGAACTTAGTACCTGATAGTATTTTTGCTTGTCTATGTTATTGTAGATAGATGGCCCGTGCTGTTGTTCCGTTGAATTTTAATGCGTTCCTTGAGAAAGCTAAGTTGAAAGATGATGGTAGCAATTACATGGACTGGGTCCATAACTTGAGGATTATCCTCATTGCTGCACAGAAGAATTACATCCTGGAAGCACCGCTGGGTGCCAGGCCTGCTGCAGATGCAACCGACGATGTTAAGAACGTCTGGTCGAGCAAAGCTGATGACTACTCGATAGTTTAGTGTGCCATGCTTTACAGCTTAGAACCGGGACTTCAACGATGTTTTGAACGTCACAGAGCATATGAGATGTTCCAGGAGTTGAAGTTAATATTTCAAGCAAATGCCCGGATTGAGAGATATGAAGTCTCCAATAAGTTCTATAGTTGCAAGATGGAGGAGAATAGTTCTGTCAGTGAACATATACTCAAAATGTCTGGGTATAATAATCACTTGATTCAACTGGGAGTTAATCTTCCTGATGATAGTGTCATTGACAGAATTCTTCAATTACTGCCACCAAGATACAAGAGCTTCATGATGAACTATAATATGCAAGGGATGAACAAGACTATTCCCGAGCTCTTCGCAATGCTAAAGGCTGCGGAGGTAGAAATCAAGAAGGAGCGTCAAGTGTTGATGGTCAACAAGACCACCAGTTTCAAGAAAAAGGGTAAAGGGAAGAAGAAGGGAAACTTCAAGAAGAACGGCAAGCAAGTTGCCGCTCAGGAGAAGAAATCCAAGTCTGGACCTAAGCCTGAGACTGAGTGCTTCTACTGCAAAGGGACTGGTCACTGAAAGCGGAACTGCCCCAAGTATTTGGCGGATAAGAAGGATGGCAAGGTGAACAAAGGTATATGTGATATACATGTTATTGATGTGTACCTTACTAATGCTCGCAGTAGCACCTGGGTATTTGATACTCGTTCTGTTGCTAATATTTGCAACTCGAAACAGGGACTACGGATTAAGCGAAGATTGGCTAAGGATGAGGTGACAATGCGCGTGAGAAATGGTTCCAAAGTCGATGTGATCGCGGTCGGCATGCTACCTCTACATCTACCTTCGCGATTAGTTTTAGACCTGAATAATTGTTATTTGGTGCCAGCGTTGAGCATGAACACTATATCTGGATCTTGTTTGATGCGAGACGGTTATTCATTTAAATCAGAGAATAATGGTTGTTCTATTTATATGAGTAATATCTTTTATGGTCATGCACCCTTGAAGAGTGGTCTATTTATCTTGAATCTCGATAGTAGTGGTACACATATTCATAATATTGAAGCCAAAAGATGCAGAGTTGATAATGATAGTACAACTTATTTGTGGCACTGCCCTTTAGGTCATATTGGTGTAAAGAGCATGAAGAAACTCCATACTGATGGACTTCTGGAATCACTTGATTATGAATCACTTGGTACTTGCAAACCATGCCTTATGGGCAAGATGACTAAAACGCCGTTCTCTGGAACAATGGAGCAAGCAACAGATTTGTTGGAGATCATACATACTAATGTATGTGGTCCGATGAGTGTTGAGGCTCGCGGCGGGCATCATTATTTTCTCACCTTCACAGATGATTTGAGCAGATATGGTTATATCTACTTAATGAAACATAAATATGAAACATTTGAGAAGTTCAAAGAATTTCAGAGTGAAGTAGAAAATCATCGTAACAAGAAAATAAATTTTCTATGATCTGATCATGGAGGAGAATATTTGAGTTACGAGTTTGGTCTTCATTTGAAACAATCCGGAATAGTTTCGCAACTCACACCATCCGGAACACCACAGCGTAATGGTGTGCCCGAACGTCGTAATCGTACTTCACTAGATATGGTGCGATCTATGATGTCTCTTACTAATTTACCGCTATCATTTTGGGGTTATGCTTTAGAGACGACTGCATTCACGTTAAACAGGTCACCATCGAAATCCGTTGAGACGATGCCTTATGAACTGTGGTTTGGCAAGAAACCAAAGTTGTCGTATCTTAAAGTTTGGGGCTGCGATGCTTATGTGAAATAACTTCAACCTGATAAGCTCGAACCCAAATCAGAAAAAATGTGTATTCATAGGATACCCAAAGGAGACTGCTGGGTACACCTCATCCGAAGGCAAGACATTTGTTGCTAAATTTGGATCCTTTCTAGAGAAGGAGTTTCTTTCGAAAGAAGTGAGTGGGAGGAAAGTAGAACTTGCTGAGGTAACTGTACCTACTCCCTTATAGGAAAGTAGTTCATCACAGAAACCAGTTCCTGTGATACCTACACCAATTAGTGAGGAAGCTAATGATATTGATCATGAAACTTTAGATCAAATTACTACCGAACCTCATAGGTCAATGAGAGTAAGATCCGCACCAGAGTGGTACAGTAATCCTATTCTGGAGGTCATGTTACTTGACCATGGCGAACCTATGAACTATGAGGAAGCGATGATGAGCCCAGATTCCACAAAATGGCTTGAGGCCATGAAATCTGAGATGGGATCCATGTATGAGAACAAAGTGTGGACTTTGGTTGACTTGCCCGATGATCGGCAAGCCATCGAGAATAAATTGATCTTCAAGAAGAAGACTGACGCTGACGGTAATGTTACTGTCTACAAAGCTCGACTTGTTGCGAAAGGTTTTCGACAAGTTCAAGGGGTTGACTACGATGAGACTTTCTCACCCGTATCGATGCTTAAGTCTGTCCGAATCATGTTAGCAATTGCTGCATTTTATGATTATGAAATTTGGCAAATGGATGTCAAAACTGCATTCCTGAATGGATTTCTAGAAGAAGAGTTGTATATGATGCAACCAGAAGGTTTTGTCGATCCGAAAGGTGCTAACAAAGTGTGCAAGCTCCAGTGATCCATTTATGGACTGGTGCAAGCCTCTCGGAGTTGGAATAAACGTTTTGATAGTGTAATCAAAGCATATGGTTTTATACAGACTTTTGGAGAAGCCTGTATTTACAAGAAAGTGAGTGGGAGCTCTGTAGCATTTCTGATATTATATGTGGACAACATATTGTTGATTGGAAATGATATAGAATTTCTGGATAGCATAAAAGGATACTTGAATAAAAGTTTTTCAATGAAAGACCTCGGTGAAGCTGCTTATATATTGGGCATCAAGATCTATAGAGATAGATCAAGACGCTTAATTAGACTTTCACAAAGCACATACCTTGATAAAGTTTTGAAAAAGTTCAAAATGGATCAAGCAAAGAAAGGGTTCTTGCCTGTATTACAAGGTGTGAAGTTGAGTCAGACTCAATGCCCGACCACTGCAGAAGATAGATAGAAAATGAAAGATGTTCCCTATAGTTCAGGCATAGGCTCTATCATGTATGCAATGTTGTGTACCGGACCTGATGTGTGCCTTGCTATTAGTTTGGGAGGTACCAAAGTAATCCAGGAGTGGATCACTAGACAGCGGTCAAGAACATCCTGAAATACCTGAAAAGGACTAAGGATATGTTTCTCATTTATGGAGGTGACATAGAGCTAGTCGTAAATAGTTACGTCGATGCAAGATTTGCCACTGATGTGGACGATTCTAAATCGCAAACCGGATACGTGATTATATTGAACGGTGGAGCTGTCAGTTGGTGCAGTTCTAAACAAAGCGTCGTGGCGGGATCTACGTGTGAAGCGGAGTACATAGCTGCTTCAGAAGCAGCAAATGAAGGAGTCTGGATGAAGGAGTTCGTATCCGATCTAGGTGTCATACCTAGTGCATCCGGTCCAATGAAAATCTTTTGTGACAATACTGGTGCAATTGCCTTGGCAAAGGAATCCAGATTTCACAAAGGAACCAAGCACATCAAGAGACGCTTCAATTCCATCTGGGACCAAGTCCAGGTGGGAAACATAGAGATTTGCAAGATACATACGGATCTGAATGTTGCAGACCCGTTGAGTAAGCCTCTTCCATGAGCAAAACATGATCAGCACCAAGACTCCATGGGTGTTAGAATCATTATTGTGTAATCTAGATTATTGACTCTAGTGCAAGTGGGAGACTGAAGGAAATATGACCTAGAGGCAATAATAAAGTTATTATTTATTTCCTCATATCATGATAAATGTTTATTATTCATGCTAGAATTGTATTAACAGGAAACATAATATATGTGTGAATACATAGACAAACATATTGTCACTAGTATGCCTCTACTTGACTAGCTCGTTGATCAAAGATGGTAGAGTTTCCTAGCCATAGACATGAGTTGTCATTTTATTAACGGGATCACATCATTAGGAGAATGATGTGATTTACTTGACCCATTCCGTTAGGTTAGCACTTGATCATTTAGTATGTTGCTGTTACTTTCTTCATGACTTATACATGTTCCTATGACTATGAGATTATGCAACTCCCGTTTACCGGAGGAAAACTTTGTGTGCTACCAAACGTCACAACGTAACTGGGTGGTTATAAAGGAGCTCTACAGGTGTCTCCCAAGGTACTTGTTGAGTTGGCGTATTTCGAGATTAGGATTTGTCAAGATTGTCAGAGAGGTATCTCTAGGCCCTCTCGGTAATACACATCACTATAAGCCTTGCAAGCAATGTGACTAACGAGTTAGTTGCGGGATGATGTATTACATAACGAGTAAAGAGACTTGCCGGTAACGAGAGTGAACTAGGTATTGAGATACCGACAATCGAATCTCAGTCAAGTAACATACCAATGACAAAGGGAACAACGTATGTTGTTATGCGGTTTGACCGATAAAGATCTTCGTTGAATATGTGGGAACCAATATGAGCATCCAGGTTCCGCTATTGGTTATTGACCGGAGACGTGTCTCGGTCATGTCTACATAATTCTCGAACCCGTAGGGTCCGCACGCTTAAAGTTTGGTGACGATCAGTATTATGAGTTTTTGTGTTTTGATGTACCGAAGGTAGTTCGAAGTCCTGGATATGACCACGGACATGAAGAGGAGTCTCAAAATGATCAAGACGTAAAGATCGATATATTGGATGACTATGTTCAGACACCGGAAGTGTTTCGGGAGGTTTCGGACATTTACCGGAGTACCGGGGGTTACCGGAACCCCCCAGTGAGTATATTGGGCCTAATGGGCCTTGGTGGGAGAAGAGGAGCGGCGGCCAGGGCAGCCGCGCGCCCTCTCCCCCTCTAGTCCAGATTGGACAAGGAAGGGGGACGGCGGCCCCCTTCTTTCCTTCTCCTCCTCACTCCCTTCCTTCCATTCTCCTACTCCAACAAGGAAAGGTGGAGTCCTACTCCCGGTGGGAGTAGGAATCCCCCCTTGGCGCGCCCTCCTCCTGGCCGGCCACCTCCCCCCTTGCTCCTTTATATACAGGGGCGGGGGGGCACCTCTAGACACACAAGTTGATCTATTGATATCTCGCAGCCGTGTGCAGTGCCCCCCCCCCCCTCCACCATATTCCACCTCAGTAATATCATAGCGGTGCTTAGGCGAAGCCCTGCGTCGGTAGCATCATCAACACTGTCATCACGCCATCATGCTGACAGAACTCTCCCGCAAAGCTCTGCTGGATCAGAGTTCGTGGGACGTCATCGAGCTGAGCGTGTGCTGAACTCGGATGTGTAGTACGTTCAGTACTTGGACCAGTCGGATCGTGAATACGTACGACTACATCAACCGCGTTGTGCTGACGCTTCCGCTTTCGGTCTATGAGGGTACGTGGAAAACACTCTCCCCACTCATTGCTATGCATCACCATGATCTTGCGTGTGCGTAGGAATTTTTTTGAAATTACTACGTTCCCCTATAGCCGGCGCTGCCAGGGGCTGGATCTAGGTGGGGGGAGGGAAAGGGGGCGATGGGGAAGAGGAAAACAGCCCCACCGCCACCGTCCCGAGGCCCAGCGCAGCTTCATCAGCCAGCCCTTAGGCGGCAGCGACGCGGGGGTGGATTGGAGGTGGTGGGCCCGGCGGCCGGCGGCTAGAGTTCCCCCGAGTCGCCCGGCTCAGGCGACGCGAGGGACAGGAGGTCTTGTATTCTTAAGGTTGTCCCAATTCTTTCAACATGCAGTGTGCACCTTAACGTCCCACTATGTAATGCATTTAAGTCTTGTCTCTCACTAAACCATGCAAAATCTGCCACATAAGTGAGTCATGCATTTAACTTGTAAATTATAATTATTTTTGCATTAGTCTTTGCATGTAACGCTGCCACATCATATATTCATGTTATTCATCCTTCACATTATTATTCAAAATGACACTTTTTACTGTAATTCAAAAGCTTTTATTCTATTTTTAGACTTTTTGTTTTAATGATTTTCAAGCTTATACTTTCTTTGCATTAGATTTTTGTCAACTAATTACACATTTTTAACAAAGTTACCACAGTAACACACGGGGAGAGAGTCATCCTCACTGCTCTATTTCACAGCTACACATCAAATCCAAGTCATCTTCTGCTGCAAAATATTTCTTATTATTTTTCTCATTACCGTGTGCCCCTCTAGTTTAGACAGTTTGATTGATAGTGGTAACATTTTTCCAGTGGTTGAAGTATTGGTTAGGCGACCCATTTCGTTCGCCCATGTCCGTTTGGATCGCCGCAAACAAAAACGTTGGCCCAACGCACTGACCCAAAGCCAAAATATGTCCGTCAATTCGGGCCGGAAATGCGTCGGCGCGGATGATACATCTCCAACGTATCTATAATTTTTGATTGTTCCATGCTGTTATATTGTCATTCTTGGATGTTTTATAATCATTTTAACAATCATTTTATATCATTTTTTGGACTAACCTATTAAAAAGTACCCACTGCCAGTTGCTGTTTTTTTTGCTTGTTTTTACATCGCAGGAAATCAATATCAAACGGAGTCCAAATGCAGCGAAACTTTTTCTGGATTTTTTTCTGGACCAGAAGACACATGTTGGGCCAAGAAAGTACCAGAGGGGAGCTCCAAGGGGAGGACAA
Source organism: Triticum aestivum (assembly GCF_018294505.1). Taxonomy (NCBI): domain Eukaryota; kingdom Viridiplantae; phylum Streptophyta; class Magnoliopsida; order Poales; family Poaceae; genus Triticum; species Triticum aestivum. Next base: position 422,664,516 of record NC_057810.1, read on the forward strand.
CCCACCAGGGCGCGCCTGGGGGCCTAGGCGCGCCCAGCTGGGTTGTGCCCACCATGGTGGCCCCCCGCACCGCCTCTTTGCTCTATAAATACCTCAATATTACAGAAACCCTGGGGGAGACGACGAAAATCACTTCCAGCCGCCACTAGTTCCAGAACCACCAAATCCAATCTAGACAACATCACGGAGGGATTCATCATCCTCATTGGTGCCTCTGCGATGATGCATGAGTAGTTCACTGTAGACCTACGGGTCCGTAGTTAGTAGCTAGATGGCTTCTTCTCTCTCTCTCCTGATTCTCAATACCATAGTCTCTTCGAGATATATTTTATGTAACTCTTTTTGCGATGTGTTTGTTGGGATCCGATGAACTTTGAGTTTATGACCAGATCTATGTCTTTATCCATCAAAGTTATTTGAGTCTTCTGATCTACTATATGCACGATTACTAATAGCCTCATATTTCTTCTTCGAATCTTTGGTTTAGTTAGGCCAACTAGATCAATTTTTCTTGCCATGGGAAGTGGTGCTTTGTGATGGGTTCGATCTTACGGTGCTTTATCCCAGTGACAGAAGGGGAACCGACACGTATGTATCGTTGCCATTAAGGATAACAAGATGTGGTCTATTTCTACATAAATAGATCTTGTCTACATCATGTCATCATGCTTATTGCATTACTCCGTGAATTTAATACACTAGATGCATGCTGGATAGCGGTCGATGTGTGGAGTAATAGTAGTAGATGCAGGCAGGAGTCGGTCTACTAATCTGGGACATGATGCCTATATAATGATCATTGCCTGGGTATTGTCGTGATTATTTGCAGTTCTATCAACTACCAAACAGTAATTTGTTTACCCATCGTATGCTATTTTTCTCAAGAGAAGCCACTAGTGAAATCTACGGCCCCCAGGTCTCTTCTTTATTATATTTGCCTTCGAGATCTATTTTTATTCTCTTTTATTTTCAGATCTATTAATCCAAAAATAAAAAATACCTTGCTGCAATTTTTATTTATTAATTTTATCTCGCGTTTCTGCGAGATCTATTTATCCAATATACTACAATTTTACCTATCTTTTTACCCGTGAGGGATTGACAACCACTCTCTTACGTCAGCTTGCAAGTATTTGTTCTTTGTGTCCAGGAGCTGTTTACGTTGTGTTGCGTGGTTCTCCTACTGTTTCGATAACCTTGGTCTCATCACTGAGGGAAATACCTACCGTTGTTGTGCTGCATCATCCCTTCCTCTTTGGGGAAATACCGACGTAGTTCAAGCCAACATCATTGGACACCAAGCGAACGCGCGGCGCGTTTCCTTCGTGTCCGCCACGGCCTGCTACGTCTTGAGCTTGTGTTGGTTTTCCTTGAAGAGGAAAGGGTGATGCAGCAATAGTAGCGTAAGTATTTCCCTCGGTTTTTGAGAACCAATGTATCAATCCAGTAGGAGGCTCCTCAAAAGTCCCACGCACCTACACAAATAAACAAAGAACTCGCAACCAACGCAATAAAGGGGTTGTCAATCCCTTCACGGCCACTTGCGAAAGTGAGATCTGATAGAGATAGTATGATAAGATAAATATATTTTTGGTATTTTATGATATAGATTGGAAAAGTAAAGATGCAAATAAAAGTAGATTGAAAGCTTATATGATAAAAGATAGACCCAGGGCCATTGGTTTCACTAGTGGCTTCTCTCAAGATAGCATAAGTATTACGGTGGGTGAACAAATTACTGTCGAGCAATTGATAGAAAAGCGAATAATTATGAGATTATCTAGGCATGATCATGTATATAGGCATCACGTCCGTGACAAGTAGACCGACTCCTGCCTGCATCTACTACTATTACTCCACACATCAACTGCTATCCAGCATGCATCTAGAGTATTAAGTTCATAAGAACAGAGTAACGCATTAAGAAAGATGACATGATGTAGAGGGATAAACTCATGCAATATGATATAAACCCCATATTTTTATCCTCGATGGCAACAATACAATACGTGCCTTGCAACCGCTATTGTCACTGGGTAAGGACACCACAAGATTGAACCCAAAGCTAAGCACTTCTCCCATGGCAAGAAAGATCAATCTAGTAGGCCAAACCAAACTGATAATTCGAAGAGACTTGCAAAGATAACTCAACCATACATAAAAGAATTCAGAGGAGATTCAAATATTTCTCATAGATAAACTTGATCATAAACCCACAATTCATCGGATCTCGACAAACACACCGCAAAAAGAGTTACATCGAATAGATCTCCACAAGAGAGGGGGAGAACATGGTATTGAGATCCAAAAAGAGAGAAGAAGGCATCTAGCTAATAACTATGGACCCGAAGGTCTGTGGTAAACTACTCACAACTCATCGGAGGGGCTATGGTGTTGATGTAGAAGCCCTCCCTGGTTGATTCCCCCTCCGGCGGAGCGCCGGCGAAGGCTCCAAGATGGGATCTCGCGGATACAAAAGGTTACGGCGGTGGAAATTGTTTTTCGTCGGATCCCTTGATGTTTTCGGGGTACGTGGGTATATATAGGAGGAAGAAGTAGGTCGGTGGCCGCCCGAGGGACCCATGAGATAGGGGGCGCACCCTGTAGGAGTGGGCGTGCCCTCCACCCTCGTGGCCGTCTCGGTTGCTTCTTGGCTTGCACTCCAAGTCCTCTGGATCACGTTCGTTCCAAAAATCACGCTCCTGAAGGTTTCATTCCGTTTGGACTCCATTTGATATTCCTTTTCTTCGAAATACTGAAATACGCAAAAAAAACAGCAATACGGGTCGGGCCTCCGGTTAGTAGGTTAGTCCCAAAAATGATATAAATGTGTAAAATAAAGCCCATAAACATCCAAAACGGGTAATATAATAGCATGGAACAATCAAAAATTATAGATATGTTGGAGACGTATCAAGCATCCTCAAGCTAATTCCTGCTCATCCTCGAGTAGGTAAATGATAAAAAAATAGAATTTTTGATGTGGAATGCTACCTAGCATAATTCTCAATGTAATTTTCTTTATTGTGGCATAAATGTTCAGATCCAAATGATTCAAAATAAAAGTTCATATTGACATAAGAAATAGTAATACTTCAAGCATACTAATAAAAGCAATCATGTCTTCTCAAAATAACATGGCTAAAGAAAGTTCATCCCTACAAAATCATATAGTTAGGCTATGCTTCATTTTCATCACACAAAAATGTTCCCAAATTCTACACCCCCAATAACAAGCCAAGCAATTGTTTCGTACTTAAATAATCTCGAACTTTTTCAACTTTCATGCAATACATGAGCGTGAGCCATGGATATAGCACCATGGATGGAATAGAATATGATGATGGGGATTGTGTGGAGAAGACAAAAAAAAGGAGAAAGTCTCACATTGACGAGGATAATCAACGGGCTATGGAGATGCCCATCAATTGATGTCAACATGAGGAGTAGGGATTGCCATGCAACGGATGCACTACAGCAATAAATGAATGAAAGCTCAACAAAAGAAAACTAGTGGGTGTGCATCCAACTTGCTTGCTCACGAAGACCTAGGGCATTTTGAGGAAGCCCATCGTAGGAATATACAAGCCAAGTTCTATAATAAAAAATTCCCACCAGTATATGAAAGTGACAACATATCACACTCGCTATATGAAGAACATGGTGCTTCTTTGAAGCACAAGTGTGGAAAAGAGATAGTAACATTGCCCCCTTTTTATTTTTTTATTTTTTGGGCCTTTTTTTCCTTTTGGCCTTTCTTCTTTTTTTTCTTTTTTTTCTTTGGCCTTTCTCTTTTTTTTCTTTGGCCTTTCTTCTTTTTTTGCTTTTTGGCGACAATGCTCTAATAATGATGATCATCACACTTTTAATGATTTACAACACATGAATTACAACTCAAAACTAGAACAAGATATGACTCTATATGAATGCCTCCGGCGGTGTACCGGTATGGTGCAATGAATCAAGAGTGACATGTATGAAACATTATGCACGGTGGCTTTGCCACAAATACGATGTCAACAACATGATCATGCAATGGCAATATGACAAAAGTAATGCGTGTCATGATGATAAACGGAACGGTGGAAAGTTACATGGCAATATATCTCGGAATGGCTATGGAAATGCCATAGTAGGTAGGTATGGTGGCTGTTTTGAGGAAGATATAAGGAGGTTTATGTGTGATAGAGCGTATCATATCACGTGGTTTGGATGCACCGGCGAAGTTTGCACCAACTCTCAAGATGAGAAAGGGCAATGCACGGTACCGAAGAGGCTAGCAATGATGGAAAGGTAAAAGTGCGTATAATGCATGGACTCAACATTAGTCAAAAGAACTCATATACTTATTGCAAAAATTTAGAAGTCATCAAAAACTAAGCACTACGCGCATGCTCCTAGAGGGATAGATTGGTAGGAAAAGACCATCGCTCGTCCCCGACCGCCACTCATAAGGATGCACAATCCAAGGACACTTCATGTTTCAAATTTGTTACACAACTTTAACCATACGTGCATGCTAGGGGACTTGCTAACATCAACACAAGAATTATTTTAATTCATAATCACCCAACTAGCATGACTTTAATATCACTACCTCCATATCTTAAAACAATTATCAAGTATCAAATTGATCATAGCATCCAATTCACTTCCTATGATAGTTTTTATTGTACCCAACTTGGATGCCTACCATTCTAGGACCAATTTTATAACCATAACAAATACCATGCTGTTCTAAGAGACTCTCAAAATAATATAAGTGAAGCATGAGAGACTAGCAATTTCTACAAAATTAAGCCACCGTCGTGCTCTAAAAGGTATAAGTGAAGCACTAGAGCAAAAACTATCTAGCTCAAAAGATATAAGTGAAGCACATAGAGTATTCTAATAAATTCCAATCAAGTGGGCTTATCCCAAAAGGTGTGTATATCAAAGATGATTGTGGTAAACTAAAAAGAAAATACTAATATCATACACGACGCTCCAAGCAAAACACATATCATGTGGCGAATAAAAATATAGCTCCACGTAAAGTTACCAATGAACGAAGACGAAAGAGGGGATGCCTTCCGGGGGCATCCCCAAGCTTAGGATTTTGGCTACTCTTGAATATCTTGGGGTGCCATGGGCATCCCCAAGTTTAGGATTTTTCCACTCCTTATTCCATAGTCCGTCAAATCTTTACCCAAAACTTGAAAACTTCACAACACAAAACTCAACAGGAAATCTCATAAGCTCCGTTAGTGAAAGAAAGCAAAACCACCACATAAGGTACTTTAATGAACTCATTCTTTATTTATATTGGTGTTAAACCTACTGTATTTAAAGTTCTATATGGTTCATACCACTTAATACTATCCATAGATGCATTAAAATAAGCAAACAACACACGAAAAACAGAATCTGTCAAAAACAGAACAGTCTGTAGCAATCTGTAACTAACGCAAACTTCTGGAACTCTAAAAATCCTACCAAAACAGGAAGTCCTGGACATTTTGTCTATTGATCTACAGCAAAAAGAATCAACGCAAAATCACGTTTCTGTGATTTAACAAAACTAATTCGTGCGCGCAAAGTTTCTGTTTTTCAGCATAATCAAATTAACTATCACCATAGGTTATCCTATAGGTTCTACTTGGCACAAACACTAATTAAAACATAAAAACACATCTAAACAGAAGGTAGATGCAAAATTTATTACTAAACATAAACAAAAACAAAAACACAAATAAAATTGGGTTGCCTCCCAACTAGCGTTATCATTTAACGCCCCTAGCTAGGCATAAAAGCGAAGATAGATCTAAGTAGTGCTATCTTTGGCACTCAATTAATAAGTAGCTCGCATGACAGATTCATAAGGTAATTTAATTTTCTTTCTTGGAAAGTGTTCCATGCCTTCCTTAATGGAAATTGGAATCTAATGTTCCCTTCCTTCATATCAATAATCGCACCAATCGTTCTAAGGAAAGGTCTACCAAGAATAATAGGGCAAGAAAGATTGCAATCTATATCAAGAACGATAAAATCTACGGGCACCAAATTTCTATTTGCAACAATGAGAACATAATTGATCCTTCCCATTGGCTTTTTAATGGTGGAATCCGCAAGGTGCAAATTTAAAGAGCAATCATCAAGATCATGGAAACCTAGAATATCACATAAAGTTTTCGGAATCGTGGAAACACTAGCACCAAAATCACACAAAGCAAAACACTCATGATCTTTAATTTTAATCTTTATAGTAGGTTCCCACTCATCATTAAGTTTTCTAGGTATAGAAACTTCCAAATTAAGTTTTTCATCATAAGATTGCATCAAGGCATCAACGATATGTTTGGTAAAAGCTTTATTTTGACTATAAGCATGAGGAGAATTAACAACGAATTGCAACAAGGAAATACAACCTTCTAAAGAACAATTATTATAATCAAATTCCTTGAAATCCAAGATAGTGGGTTCAATGCTATTTAAAGTCATGACCTCTCCAATCACACTTTTACCAAATTTAGCATCAAGATCTAATAACTCTGAATTATTGGGACGCCTTTTAACTAAAGTTGACTCATCTCCAGTCCCATTATTATTAAGATTCATATTGCAAAACAAAGATCTAATAGGGGACACATCAACAACTTTAAGATCTTCATCATTATTTTCACCTAATATTTCTGGTTTGGCAGCCATCTTATTGACTAAGGTAACTTGGTTATCAGACATTTGGGCTATAGAATTTTCAAGCCGGGTAATTTGAGAGTTCAAACCATAAAATTCTTTAGACATGTCATCAAGCTCCTTGTTCATAAACCCCAAAATACCTTTTTGTTCTTTAAGCTCTTTTCTGAAGAAGTTATTGTGCTCAAATTGTAAAGTCATAAAACTTCTAATGTTTGATTCAATTTCTTCCAACCTTCTAAGAAGGAGGTCGGTACTCTTAGGCAAAGCCATAAGGATAAACAGGCACACAAAAAGACAAGCGAGAGAGAGAGGAGAAGATTGGGAAAGAGAGGGCGAGTAAATCGGCAAGGGTGAAGTGGGGGAGAGGAAAATGAGAGGCAAATGGCAAATAATATAAATGCGAAAGAGATGAGTTTGTGATGGGTACTTGGTATGTCTTGACTTGAGCGAAGACCTCCCCGGCAACGGCACCAGAAATCCTTCTTGCTATGTCTTGAGCTTGCGTTGGTTTTCCTTGAAGAGGAAAGGGTGATGCAGCAATAGTAGCATAAGTATTTCCCTCAGTTTTTGAGAACCAAGGTATCAATCCAGTAGGAGGCTCCTCAAAAGTCTCACGCACCTACACAAACAAACAAAGAACTCGCAACCAACGCAATAAAGGGGTTGTCAATCCCTTCACGGCCACTTGCGAAAGTGAGATCTGATAGAGATAGTATGATAAGATAAATATATTTTTGGTATCTTATGATATAGATTGGAAAAGTAAAGATGCAAATAAAAGTAGATTGGAAGCTTATATGATAAAAGATAGACCCGGGGGCCATAAGTTTCACTAGTGGCTTCTCTCAAGATAGCATAAGTATTACGGTGGGTGAACAAATTACTGTCGAGCAATTGATAGAAAAGCGAATAATTATGAGATTATCTAGGCATGATCATGTATATAGGCATCACGTCCGCAACAAGTACACCGACTCCTGCCTGCATCTACTACTATTACTCCACACATCGACCGCTATCCAGCATGCATCTAGAGTATTAAGTTCATAAGAACAGAGTAACGCATTAAGAAAGATGACATGATGTAGAGGGATAAACTCATGCAATATGATATAAACCCCATCTTTTTATCCTCGATGGCAACAATACAATACGTGCCTTGCAACCCCTATTGTCACTGGGTAAGGACACCGCAAGATTGAACCCAAAGCTAAGCACTTCTCCCATGGCAAGAAAGATCAATCTAGTAGGCCAAACCAAACTAATAATTCGAAGAGACTTGCAAAGATAACTCAATCATACATAAAAGAATTCGGAGGAGATTCAAATATTTCTCATAGATAAACTTGATCATAAACCCACAATTCATCGGATCTCGACAAACACACCGCAAAAAGAGTTACGTCGAATAGATCTCCACAAGAGAGGGGGAGAACATGGTATTGAGATCCAAAAAGAGAGAAGAAGCCATCTAGCTAATAACTGTGGACCCGAAGGTCTGTGGTAAACTACTCACAACTCATCGAAGGGGCTATGGTGTTGATGTACAAGCCCTCTGTGGTCGATTCCCCCTCCGGCGGAGCACCGACGAAGGCTCCAAGATGGGATCTCGCGGATACAAAAGGTTACGGCGGTGGAAATTGTTTTTCGTTGGCTCCCTTGATGTTTTCAGGGTACGTGGGTATATATAGGAGGAAGAAGTAGGTCGGTGGCCACCCGAGGGGCCCACGAGATAGGGGGGCGCGCCCTGTAGGGGTGGGCGCGCCCTCCACCCTCGTGGCCGCCTCGGCTGCTTCTTAGCTTGCACTTCAAGTCCTCTGGATCATGTTCGTTCCAAAAATCACGCCCCCAGAGGTTTCATTCTGTTTGGACTCCGTTTGATATTCCTTTTCTTCGAAATACTGAAATAGGCAAAAAACAACAATACGGGATGGGCCTCCGGTTAGTAGGTTAGTCCCAAAAATGATATAAATGTGTAAAATAAAGCCCATAAACATCCAAAATGGGTAATATAATAGCATGGAACAATCAAAAATTATAGATACGTTGGAGACATATCACGGCCCCACCTATCGGCCAGCCAACCACCGCACGCGGTCGTATTTAACGCGACCACCTACCACAGGCCCACGCGTCAGCGCGGGAGGCGTCCTTTTTTAGTCCATGCATGCAGAGAGCGGCCTCATCCACTTCCACTTTGGCTTCCCGTCCACATCTAACTGTGTGCTCCCTCGTCGGTGACACACCAAACCCTAGCCATGGGGAGGAACAAGGGAAAGCTCAACCCTGGCGCTTTGCCGCTGCCGTTGCCTGCCTGCCCCACCAGGCAGCGGATGCTTATTCCGGTGCACCAAGCGCGGTGGCACTGGCAATACAGATAGTCGTTGTTGTACCTGGACATGACTCTATCGCACGACTGACATCTGGATCTGTGGCGGATCCCGGTGCCGGCGGTGCCACGGACGTAGCGGCCGAATGCGAAGGAGGGGCGCAACCGGTGCGAGCTGCTCACACCAGAGCAGCTTCGTATTCCGGAGTACGCACTGGACTCTCTCGATTGGGAGGTCTAGTTTGCCCTCGAACACGAGGAGCAACAGTGTCGCAACGTCCAGCACCACCACACCAAGTCCCTCCTCTCCTAGTCATTAAGCCGGACGAGGAGGAGGTTGCCTACCAGATGGCGCTGGCAGCGGCCATGTAGACCTCTGCTACTTCTTGAGTTTGCGTTGGTTTTTCCCTTGAAGAGGAAAAGGTGATACAACAAAGTTGAGATAAGTATTTCCCCCAGTTTGAGAACCAAGGTATCAATCCAGTAGGAGAAGAACGCACAAATTACCAATACATGCACAAACAATCAAACAACTTGCACCCAACGCGATAAAGGGGCTGTCTATCCCTTCACGTTCACTAGGAAAAGTGAGATCTGATAGAGATAGATAAACAAAAGATAAAATATTTTTTTATAGATCTGAAAATAAAAGATTGCAAAATAGTAGATCGGAAACTAATATGATGGAAAATAGACCCGGGGGCCATAGGTTTCACTAGAGGCTTCTCTCTTCAAGGCAAATAATACGGTGGGTGAACAAATTACTGTCGAGCAATTGATAGAAAAGCACAAAGTTATGACGATATCCAAGGCAATGATTATGCAATATAGGCACCACGTCCGCATCAAGTAGACCGACTCCTACCTGCATCTACTACTATTACTCCACACATCGACCGACTCTTGCCTGCATCTAGAGTATTAAGTTCATAAAGAACAGAGTAACGCATTAAAGTAAGATGACATGATGTAGAGGAATAAACTCAAGCAATATGATGTAAACCCCATCTTTTTATCCTCGATGACAACAATACAATACGTGCCTCGCTACCCCTACTGTGTCACTGGGTGAGGACACCCCAAGATTGAACCCAAAGCTAAGCACCTCTCCCATTGCAAGAAAAACCAATCTAGTTGGCTAAACCAAACCGATAATTCGAAGAGAAATACAAAGATACCAAATCATGCATATAAGAATTGAGAGGAGATTCAAATAATATTCATAGATAAGTTGATCATAAATCCACAATTCATCGGATCTCGACAAACACACCGCAAAAGAGTATTACATCGGATAGATCTCCAAGAACATTGAGGAGAACATTGTATTGAGAATCAAAGAGAGAGAAGAAGCCATCTAGTTACTAGCTATGGACTCGTAGGTCTGTGGTGGACTACTCACGCTTCATTGGAAGGGCAATAGAGTTGATGTAGATGCCCTTCGTGATTGAATCCCCCTCCGGCAGGATGCCGGAAAAGGCCCCTAGATGGGATCTCACGGGAATAGAAGGTTTGGGAATATTTGCAAATATATAGGGGGAAGATCTAGGTCAAGGGGTCACCGAGGGGCCCACGAGGTAGGGGGTGCGCCCTACCCCTGGGCACGCCCTCCACCCTTGTTACCGCCTCGTGTCTCTTCTGACTTGCACTCCAAGTCTCCTAGGTGTCTTCTGGTCCAAGGAAAATCATCGTGAAGTTTTATTCTGTTTGGACTCTGTTTAGTATTCCTTTTCCGTGAAGCTCAAAAACAAGGAAAAAACCAGAAACTAGCACTGGGCTCTAGGTTAATAGGTTAGTCCCAAAAATAATATAGAATAGCATATTAATGCATATAAAACATCCAAAACAGATAATATAATAGCATGGAACAATAAAAAATTATAGATACGTTGGAGACGTATCAAGCATCCCCAAGCTTAATTCCTGCTCGTCCTCGAGTAGGAAATGACAAAAACAGAATTTTTGATGTGGAATGCTACCTAACATATTTATCCATGTAATTTTCTTCATTATGGCATGAATGTTCAGATCCATAAGATTCAAAACAAAAGTTTAATATTGACATAAAAACGGTAATACTTCAAGCATACTAATAAAGCAATCATGTCTTCTCAAAATAACATGGCCAAAGAAAACTATCCCTACAAAATCATATAGTCTATCTATGCTCTATATTCATCACACAAAATATTCAAATCATGCACAGCCCTGATGATAAGCCAAGCAATTGTTTCATACTTTTGATGTTCTCAAAAAACTTCAACTTTCACGCAATCCATGAGCATGAGCCATGGACATAACACTATAGGTGGAATAGAATATAGTGGTTGTGGAGAAGACCAAAAGAAGGAGATAGTATCACATCAACTAGGCGTATCAACGGGCTATGCAGATGCCCATCAATAGATATCAATGAGCGAGTAGGGATTTCCATGCAACGGATGCACTAGAGCTATAAGTTTATGTAAGCTCGAAAAGAAACTAAGTGGTTGTGCATCCAACTTGCTTACTCATGAAGACCTAGGGCATTTGGGGAAGCCCATCATTGGAATATGCAAGCCAAGTTCTATAATGAAAAATTCCCACTAGTATATGAAAGTGAGAAAATAGGAGCTCTCTATCATGAAGATCATGGTGCTACTTTGAAGCACAAGTGTGGAAAAAGTATAGTAACATTGCCCCTTCTCTCTTTTCTCTCATTTTTTTGTGGGCTTCTTTGGCCTCTCTTTTTTCATCCGGAGTCTCATCCCGACTTGTGGGGGAATCATAGTCTCCATCATACTTTCCTCACATGGGACAATGCTCTAATAATGAAGATCATCACACTTCTATTTACTTACAACTCAAGAATTACAACTCGATACTGAGAACAAAATATGACTCTGTAAGAATGCCTTTGGAGGCGTACCGGGATGTGCAATGACTCAAGAGTGACATGTATAAAAATTATGAATGGTAGCTTTGCCACAAATACTATGTCAACTACATGGTCATGCAAAGCAATATGACAATGATGAAGCATGTCATAATAAACGGAATGGTGGAAAGTTGCATGGCAATATATCTCGGAATGGCTATGGAAATGCCACAATAGGTAGGTATGGTTTTTGTTTTGAGGAAGGTACATGGTGGGTGTATGGTACCGGTGGAAGTTGCGCGGTACTAGAGAGGCTAGCAATGGTGGAAGGGTGAGAGTGCATATAATCCATGGACTCAACATTAGTCATAAAGTACTCACATACTTATTGCAAAAATCTATTAGTCATTGAAGCAAAGTACTATGCGCATGCTCCTAGGGGGATAGTTTGGTAGGAAAAGACCATCGCTCGTCCCCGACCGCCACTCATAAGGAAGACAATCAATAAATAAATCATGCTCCGACTTCATCACATAACGGTTCACCATACGTGCATGCTACGGGAACCACAAACTTCAACACAAGTATTTCTACAATACACAATTACTCACTAGCATGACTCCAATATTACCATCCACATATCTCGAAACAATCATAAGGAATCAAACTTCTCTTAGTATTCAATGCACTTTATATGAAAGTTTTTATTATATCCCTCTTGGATGCCTATCATGTTAGGACTAAATTCATAACCAAAGAAAATTACCATGTTGTTTAGAGAGACTCTCAAAATAATATAAGTGAAGCCTGAGAGTTCAACAATTTCTATAAAATAAAGCCATCGCCATGCTCTAAAAAGATATAAGTGAAGCACAAAGAGTATTCTAATAAATCACGATTCATGCGTGTGCCTATCAAAAGGTGTGTACAGCAAGGATGATTGTGGAAAACTAAAAAATAAAGACTCATATCATACAGGATGCTCCACGCAAAACACATAGCATGTGGTGAATAAAAATATAGCCTCAAGTAAAGTTACCGATAGAGGAAGACGAAAGAGGGGATGCCTTCCGGGGCATTCCCAAGCTTAGGATCTTGGTTGTCATTTAATATTACCTTGGGGTGCATTGGGCATCCCCAAGCTTAGGCTCTTGCCACTCCTTATTCCATAGTTCATCAAATACTTACCCAAAACTTGAAAACTTCACAACACAAAACTCAATAGAAAATCTTATGAGATCCGTTAGTATAAGAAAGCAAATCACCACTTTATGGTACTGTTGTGAACTCATTCTTTATTTATATTGGTGTAATATCTATTGTATTCCAACTTCTCCATGGTTCATACCCTCCAATACTACCCATAGATTCATCAAAATAAGCAAACAACACAAAGAAAACAGAATCTGTCAAAAACAGAACAGTCTGTAGCAATCCGAGAACTTTGAATACTTATGTAACTCGAAAAATTCTGAAATATTAGGAAAACCTGGGAAATTTGTATATCAATCTTTTGTAAAAGATTCAGATAAAAAGCACTCTTCTATGAATTATGAAAATTATTTTGCTTGGCGCAAAAGTTTCTATTTTTCAGCAAGATCAAATCAACTATCACCGTATGCCATCCCAAAGGTCTTACTTGGCACAAACACTAATTGAAACACAAAAACACATCTAACCAGAGGCTAGATGAATTATTTATTGAAAAACAGAACCAAAAAAACAAGAACAAAAATAAAATTGGGTTGCCTTCCAACAAGCGCTATTCTTTAACGCCCTTAGCTAGGCATAAAACATAGGTCTAGGTATTGTCATCTTTGGTATGCAATCAATAAGTAGCTCTCATAATAGATTCATATGGCAACTTAATTTTCTTTCTAGGAAAGTGTTGCATGCCCTTCCTTAACGGAAATTGAAATCTAATGTTTCCTTCTTTCATATAAATAATTGCACCAATCGTTCTAAGGAAAGGTCTACCAAGAATAGTAGGACATGTAGGATTGCGATTTATATCAAGAACAATGAAATATACGAGCACATAATTCCTATTTGCAACAATAAGAACATCATTAATCCTTCCCATAAGTTTATTAATAGTGGAATTCGCAAGAAGAAAATTTAAAGAACAAACATCAAATTCACGGAACCTAACACATCACATAAAGTTTTTGGAATCATGGAAACGCTAGCACCCAAATAACACAAAGCATGGCACTCACAATCTTTAATCTTAATATTAATAGTAGGTTCCCACTCATCGTAAAGTTTTCTTGGGATCAAAACTTCCAATTCAAGCTTTTCTTCAAAAGATTTCATCATAGCATCAACAATATGTTTAGTAAAAGCTTTATTTTGATTATAAGCATGAGGAGAATTCAACATGGATTGCAACATGGAAATGAAATCTATCAAAGAACATTTATCATAATTAAAATCCTTGAAATCCAAAAGAGTAGGTTCATCACTACTTAAAGTCTTGCCCTCTCCAATCCCACTTCTATCATTTTTTTGCATCTCGATCTATAAACTCCGAATCATTGGGACGCCTTCTAACTAAAGTTGACTCATATCCAGTCCCATCTTTATCAAGATTTACATTGGAAAACAAAGATTCAATAGGAGTCACATCAATCACTATAAAATCTTCATCATTATTTTCACAAAAACTAGAAGAACACACTTTTACAAACCAATCTCGTTCAGCACGCATCTTAGTGGTTCTTTATTTACACTCATCGATGGAAATTCTCATAGCTTTTAGAGACTCATTAATATCATGATTGGATGGAATAGATCTAATTTTTGAAGAATCCATCTCAAGAGAAATTCTATCCACGCTCCTAGGCAAATCATCAATCTTAAGCAATTTTTCTTCAACCAAAGCATTGAAAATTTTGTGAAATAATAAATCCTTTAACACTATTCTTAAAATCAGAGGACATATTATTATAATTTACATAAGAATTGTTGTACGAATTACCATAATTATTAGAGAAATTACTAGAAAACGGCCTAGGATTAAAATTGCCTCTATACGCGTTATTACCAAAATTGTTCCTACCAACAAAATTCACATCCATAGATCCATTATTATTATCAATCAAAGTAGACAAAGGCATATCATCAGGATCAATATGAGCACTCTTGCTAGCAAATAATTTCATAAGTTCATCCATCTTTCCACTCAAAACATTAATTTCTTTAATCGCATGCACTTTTTACCTAGTTGAAGATCTTTCGGTGTGCCATTGAGAATAATTAACCATAATATTATCTAGGAGGTTAGTAGCTTCTCCTAAAGTAATTTCCATAAAAGTACCTCCCGCGGCCGAATCTAAAAGATTTCTAGAAGCAAAATTCAATCCGGCATAAAAAATTGTATGATCATCCATAAATTTAACCATGGGTAGGGCTATTTCGTATCATCAATTTCATACTCTCCCAAGAATTGTGCAACATGTTCATGATCAATTTGCTTAAAATTCATAATCTCGTTCCTAAGGGAGATGATCTTAGCGGGAGGAAAATACTTAAAAATAAAAGCATCTTTACACTTATTCTATGAATCAATAATATTTTTAGGCATAGATGAAAACCAAGTTTTAGCACGACCTAGTAGTGAGAACGGAAATTGTTTAGATGGGATGCGGCATCTTCACCAGGAAGGCCAGAAAATTGATCTTTCATAACAAGATTCAGCAAAGCAGCATTAATTTCACAAGATTCCGCACTAGTGGCAGGAGCAATCAGAGTACTAATAAAATCATTATTATTAGTATTGGAAAAGTCACACAGTTTGGTATTCTCTTGAGTCATCGTGACAAAGCAAGCAATCTAACACACGAGCAAAGAAAAAGCAAACGAAAAGACGAACGAAAGAAGGGCGAAGGAAAAGGGGAAAACTTTTCAAAAAGCATTTTAGAAATGGGGGAGAGGAAAACGAGAGGTGAATGGCGAATAATGTAATGCAAGAGATGAGAATTTTATGATGGGTACTTGGTATGTCTTGACTTGGCGTAGATCTCCCCGGCAACAATGCCAGAAATTCTTCCTGCTACTTCTTGAGCTTGCGTTGGTTTTTCCCTTGAAGAGGAAAGGGTGATGCGGCAAAGTAAAGATAAGTATTTCCCTCAGTTTGAGAACCAAGGTATCAATCCAGTAGGAGAAGAATGCACAAATCACCAATACCTGCACAAACAATCAAACAACTTGCACCCAACGCTATAAAGGGGTTGTCAATCCTTTCACGGTCACTTGTAAAAGTGAGATCTGATAGAGATAGATAAACAAAAGAAAAAAATATTTTTTTTGGTTTATAGATCTGAAAATAAAAGATTGCAAAATAGTAGATCTGAAACTAATATGATGGAAAATAGTAGATCGGATACTAATATGATGGAAAGTAGACCCGGGGGCCATAGGTTTCACTAGAGGCTTCTCTCTTGAAGGCAAATAATATGATGGGTGAACAAAACTGTCGAGCAATTGATAGAAAAGTGCAAAGTTATGAATGATATCCAAGGCAATGATTATGCAATATAGGCATCACGTCCGTATCAAGTAGACCGACTCCTGCCTGCATCTACTACTATTACTCCACACATCGACCGACTCATGCCTACATCTAGAGTATTAAGGTCATAAGAACAAAGCAACGCTTTAAGTTAATACACTAGTCACAAATATAATAGATAATATAAAATAGCATATTAATGCATATAAAACATCCAAAACAGATAATATAATAGCATGGAAAATCAAAAATTACAGATACATTGGAGACATATTGCTACGTCTTGAGCTTGCGTTGGTTTTCCTTGAAGAGGAAAGGGTGATGCAGCAAAGTAGCGTAAGTATTTCCCTCAGTTTTTGAGAACCAAGGTATCAATCCAGTAGGAGGCTCCTCAAAAGTCCCACGCACCTACACAAACAAACAAGAACCTCGCAACCAACACAATAAGGGGTTGTCAATCCCTTCACGACCACTTGCGAAAGTGAGATCTGGTAGAGATAATATGATAAGATAAATATTTTTGATATTTTTATGATATAGATTGGAAAAGTAAAGATGCAAATAAAAGTAGATGATAAACTTATATGATAAAAGATAGACCTGGGGGCCATAGGTTTCACTAGTGGCTTCTCTCAAGACAGCATAAGTATTACGGTGGGTGAACAAATTACTATCGAGCAATTGATAGAAAAGCGAATAATTATGAGATTATCTAGGCATGATCATGTATATAGGCATCACATCCATGACAAGTAAACCGACTCCTGCCTGCATCTACTACTATTACTCCACACATCGACCGACTCCTGCCTACATCTAGAGTATTAAGTTCATAAAGAACAGAGTAACGCATTAAGAAAGATGACATGATGTAGAGGGATAAACTCATGCAATATGATATAAACCCCATCTTTTTATCCTCGATGGCAACAATACAATACGTGCCTTGCTGCCCCTGCTGTCACTAGGTAAGGACACCGCAAGATTGAACCCAAAGCAAAGCACTTCTCCCATTGCAAGAAAGATCAATCTAGTAGGCCAAACCAAACTGATAATTCGAAGAGACTTGCAAAGATAACTTAATCACACATAAAATAATTCAGAGGAGATTCAAATATTTCTCATTGATAAACTTGATCATAAACCCACAATTCATCGGATCTCGACAAACACACCACAAAAAGAGTTACATCAAATAGATCTCCAAGAAGATCAAGGAGAACTTTGTATTGAGATTCAAAGAGAGAGAAGAAGCCATCTAGCTAATAACTATGGACCCAAAGGTTTGTGGTAAACTACTGACAACTCATCGGAAGGGCCTTGGAGATGATGTAGAGGCCCTCCGTGGTCGATTCCCCCTCCGGCGGAGCGCCGGCGAAGGCTCCAAGATGGGATCTCACGGATATAGAAGGTTGCGGCGGTGGAATTAGGTTTTTGTGGTGCTCCTCAATGGTTTCAAGGTACGTAGGTATATATAGGAGGAAGAAGTAGGTCAGTGGACGCTCGAGGGGCACACGAGGGTGGGGGCGCGCCCACCCCAAGGGGGCGCGTCGGGCACCCTCGTGACCGCCTCCTCTGTTGCTTGACGTCCACTCCAAGTCCTCTGGATCACGTTTGTTCCAAAAAGATTGTTCCCGAAGGTTTCATTCCGTTTGGACTCCGTTTGATATTCCTTTTCTTCGAAAAACTGAAATAGGCAAAAAAAACAGCAATTTGGGCTGGGCCTCCGGTCAGTAGGTTAGTCCCAAAAATGATATAAAAGTGTAAAGTAAAGCCCATAAACATCCAAAACGGGTAATATAATAGCATGGAATAATCAAAAATTATAGATACATTAGAGACGTATCACATATCAACCTCCATCGAGGAGGAGCGACGCAAGGCGGACTACCAGGCGAGGCTAGTTGAGGCCTTCGCCCTCTCTGTGACCCGTGACTACCTGGTACTATCGTCGCCATCGAGGCTCAACCCCCCTCACCCCCAATCGGTTAAGGCCGAGCCGATCGACCGGTATGTCTGGACTGGCCAATTGCGCGAGCGGGTCTGCTCCACGTCACCGTTTCGCTCGGCGTGACGCCAGCGCAGGAGGCCGCATACCTTGAACATTGGAGGCAGTGCGGTTGACGGAGGAGCATGCCACCAGCGAACGGTTGTGACGCCTCGACATAATTGTGCACTAATCATACATGCAAATGCACACGCTCAAGATCAAAGACTCACGGGAAGATATCACAACACAACTCTAGACACAAATTAAAGTCATACAAGCTTTATATTACAAGCCGGGGGCCTCGAGGGCTCAAATACAAATGAGTCAGTGGAAGCAACAATATCTGAGTACAGACATAAGTAAATAGACTACCTTAAGAGGGTTGGCACAAACATCAACATAGATTGGAAAGGCAAGACCTCCTGCCTAAGAGCCTCCTAACTACCCATGGTCGTTGGCGGCCTCCGTGTAGTAGCAGGCACCCTCGACGTAGTAGTAGTAGTCATCGGTGGTGGCATCTGGCTCTTGGGATCCGTCATCTGATCGAAGCATTCGGGTATAGGGGAAAAGAGGTAGCAAAGCAACTATGAGTACTGATGAAAACTAATCGCAAGACTTATATCAATCTATTCAAAATATGCATCGGTGTCAAAGGAATGGGGCTATATCTTCGGACTGAACTACAGAAATGCCAGAAGAGAAGGGAAAGCCTAGCCTAACAAAGACTAGCATCTTGAAGCATATTGCAGCATTAGAAGAGTGCATATTAGCATAATATAAGTAGCAAGTATATTGTGTTATCGCCCAGAGATCCTTCCTCGACTCCCTGCAAGAAAGCAATCCCGGAGCCATCATATCCATTTCACATCTCCAGTATCCAGTTCTAATTGTATAGATCGGGATACAACTCCGAGCATCCATTACCGTGGACACGGCTATTCGAATAGATTAACTTCCCTGCAGGGATACACAAACTTACCCAACACGCTCGATTAACTCCGACCGAACACACTTTCCTGGGTCATGCCCGGCCTCAGCTGATCGACATGTCGTAGTCCTACCTAGGCTCAATAGAGAGGCCAGCACGCCGGTCTACATCCCAAGCATGAAGGGGTCTTGGGCCCATCGCCCTTTGCGTACACAGCCTGGAGCAAATCCACCCCCTAATACAAGCGCAGGTGGTTCTTGTCCAACCAGGCGAGTGCCGCTCAATCACTGACGTCCGCAGAGCTTTCCGATAATCGTACGACACTGAGTGCCCATACTTATTCCCGCGTGGTGGTTAGTGCGAAAAGGCTAGAGGCCTACTTGGATCACATATCCAACTGTTAGTGTCTTGGGAGCATGCGGAGATGATCAATGATCCATGATCTATGGTCCCGTCGCCCCGTCCCACAGACTTACGGCAAGGGCTAAGAAAGCCGGCAGTGCCGCGTAGTTATATCACGGGTACCCTCCAGGTCAACCCGACTTCACATCACTCATGGGTACCCCTCGCGGCCGACCCGATTTCATCATGGTTCTGGGTAAAGTCAAAGTAACCGTGTGTCCATAACACCAAGGGGGGATCCGAGGAATCACCCTTGATGGATTCCACTTGATGTAACCATCAAGGTGAACTTGGAGGAATCACCCTCGAGGGTTCACACTTGAGGTGTTGCACGACAAAGTCATTATCGGGAGTGGTGAAGGAGGAATCACCCTCTCTAGACCACGATCGATTAACTACACTACAGAGATCTCATCAAAAATGATATACAAGGTATCACCCTCGGCACTTGATAGTAACTCTACAGAGTCATACAAATAAGGGGGTGTGAGGTGATGTTTTGGGCTCTGGACGTCGACCACGTTGATCGAGTCATCGATAACAAGCGGGGGCAACAGGGACAAGGTGAGGGGTCACTGATGGATCACTAACCAACCTCTACTAAGCATATAGGATAAGTATGTAGGTAACAATAGCAGGTTACAAAATGAGGCTATGCATTAGAATAGGATCATACAAAAACAGTAGAAAATTCTAATGCAAGCATGAGAGAGAATGAAATGGGTGATATAGGAATGATCAAGGGGGGTTTGCTTGCTTGGAAGCTCTGTTGTGAGTGGCTGGACATTGGGGGTGTAGTCATACTCTAGAGTAGCGTCAGTCTAGATGTCTACCGGAGAGAAGAGGGGGAAGAAACAATACATATAATGCAAACAAATGCATCACGATGCATGGCATGGTAATCTGCAGTGCTAAGGGTGACCAAACGCAGTGCTACATGATACAGACGAAGCGGGAAAACATCTCGGAATGTTTTTCCAGCGTTTGGCATTTTTAAGACAGATGAATCATAGGGGAAGGATCCATGTTCATCATGCTAGAGGCATGTGACACATGAAGGGATAGTATATTCGGATTTGTTATATTTTTCTAAGCAACTCTCATATATAAATTATTTTGATCTGACTTATAGATTATTTTATATGATTTTTCAAAGATTTCAACATTTACCAAAATTATTACTATTAAATTAATTCGAAAATTAAATTTATTTCGTCGGCATGACGTCAGTAGTCAACCTAGCTAGTCCAGGTCAAACCTGACCGCTAGCTCCCACTTGTCGTAGACAGAAGAGTTAACAGGGGGTTAATTTTAACTAAAAAGGTTAATTAGCCGCTAGGGCCCATATGTCAATGACTGATTAAATTAACCTAATTAATTTAATTAGTTTAATTAGTTTTAGGGGACCCACCAGTCAGTGACTGGGGCTGCCTAGTCAGCACTGTTAACTGGTCGAACCAGTCAATGAGGTCAACTGGGCCCCTAGGGCCCACTACTCAGCAACCCTGGGGGTGGCCCTAGGCCAGGCCACATCAGCGCGGCCGGCATTCAGCCGCCGGCGACACAGAAACATGGTGGAGGCCACTGGCCCCGTCGAAAATCGCCTACGGGCGGGCAGTTTGGCGCGTGGTTGGGCTCGCCCGAACGAGCGGAGCAAGCCACGTCGGATGTGGTGGGGCTAGCGTCGCTGGAGGAGGCAGGCAGTGATGGCAGTGAGCGGCGAGGGCGGTGGCGGCGTTCGGGCTCCATTCGAAAACACGACGAGGCACGTCCTAGAGAGTCGGCGGGGCTCGGGGCTACGCTGCACGTGCTTTGGAGCACGCCTGTGGCAAGCGCGGGCGCTCGGGAGAGAAATTATTGTTTAGAATTTTTATGCTCAGCTTTCTCATAATGATCAATCCATGCTCGATACTTCCTGTACTGGTTCTTTTATGAATAAGACTATTGAATTCAAACGGGTTTTATTGGAAAGAATTAAACGCAACTCTGAAGATTGGGAACTCGGTGAAGGTAAGGAGTCAGGTATAAACCTTAAGTTTGATTGTGTTAAATCTTTTATGGATACCGACGCTTTTCGTGAATTTAGCACTAAATATGGACTTGACTCTGATATAGTAGCTTCCTTTTGTGAATCATTTGCTACTCATGTTGATCTCCCCAAGTAGAAGTGGTTTAAATATCATCCTCTCATTGAATGAAAGTATTAGAACCTATTAAAGTTGAAGAAGAAACCATTACTTATAATGTTGATCCTGTTGTTCCTACTGCTTATATTGAAAAACCACCTTTCCCCGTTAGAATAAAGGAGCATGCTAAAGCTTTAGCTGTGGTTCATAAGAGTTATACTAGAACACCTATACCCCCTGAACAAATTAAAATTGAACATAGTATTGCTATGGTTAAAGATCACTTGGTCGATAATATTGATGGGCATGTTATTTATTTCTATGATGAAGCTGCTAGAATTGCTAGACCTGATGGAAAAGATAAACATAGACCTATTGTTGGCATGCCTGTTGTTTCCGTTAAAATAGGAGATCATTGTTATCATGTCTTATGTGATGTGGGTGCTAGCATGAGTGCAATTCCCTTTACTTTATATCAAGAAATTATGAGTGATATTGCACCTGCTGAGATAGAAGATATTAATGTTACTATCAAGCTTGCTAATAGAGATACCATATCACTAATTGGGATTGTTAGAGATGTTGAAGTCTTGTGTGGGAAAATAAAATACCCTACTGATTTTCTTGTTCTTGGTTCTCCATAAGATGATTTTTGTCCTATTATATTTGGTAGACCTTTCTTGAACACTATTAATGCTAAGACAGATTGCGAGAAAGAAATTGTTACTGTAAGTTTTGGTGATGTGTCTCATGAGTTCAATTTATCTAAATTTCGTAGACAACCCCAAGACAAAGAATTGCCTAGTAAAGATGAAATTATTGGTCTGGCTTCTATTGTTGTGCCTCCTACTGATCCTTTAGAACAATATCTGCTAGACCATGAAAATGATATGTTTATGAATGAAAGGAAGGAATTAGATGAAATATTCTTTAACCAAATGCCTGTTTTGAAACACAACTTGCCTCTTGAGATTGTTGGGGATCCTCCTCCACCCAAGGGTGATCCCGTGTTTGATCTTAAACAATTAAATGATACTCTGAAATATGTTTATCTTGATGAAAAGAAGATATATCATGTTATTGTTAGTGCTAACCTTTCAGAGCATGAAGAAAAGAGAGTATTGAAAACTCTAAGGAAGCACCATGCCACTATTGGATATACTCTTATGATCTTAAGGGCATTAACCTCACTCTATGTCAGTATAAAATTAATATGGAGCCTGATGCTAAACCAGTTGTTGATCGCCAATGATGGTTAAATCCCAAGATGAAGGAAGTGGTAAGAAATGAAATACTAAAGCTTCTGGGGGCAGGTATAATTTATCCTATTGCTGAGAGTAGATGGGTAAGTCCTGTTCATTGTGTCCCTAAGAAGGGAGGTATTACTGTTGTTCCCAGTGATAAGAATGAGTTGATTACACAAAGAATTGTTACATGTTATAGAATGGTAATTGATTTTAGCAAATTAAAAAAGCCACCAGAAAAGATCATTACCCTCTACCCTTTATTGATCAAATGCTAGAAAGATTGTCCAAACATACACACTTCTACTTTCTAGATGGCTATTCTGGTTTTTTCTCAAATACCTGTGTCAAAAGAGGATCAAGAAAAGACTACTTTTACTTGCTCTTTCGGTACCTTTGCTTATAGACGTATGCCTTTTGGATTATGTAATGAACCTGCTGCCTTTCAAAGATGTATGACTGCTATATTCTCTTACTTTTGTGAAAAGATTGTTGAGGTTTTCATGGATGATTTCTCCATTTACGGAACTTCTTTTGATCGTTGCGTAAGCAACCTTGATCGAGTTTTGCAGAGATGTGAAGAAACTAATCTTGTTTTGAATTGGGAGAAGTGCCACTTTATGGTTAATGAAGGTATTGTTTTGGGGCATAAAATATCCGAAAGAGGTATTGAAGTTGATAAAGCTAAACTTGATGCTATTGAAAAGATGTCGTGTCCTAAAGATATCAAAGGTATAAGAAGTTTCCTTGGTCATGTTGGTTTCTATAGGAGGTTTATTAAAGACTTCTCTAAAATTTCTAGGCCTCTCACTAATCTCTTGCAAAAAGATGTTCCATTTGTTTTTATGATGATTGTGTAGAAGCATTTGAAATCCTTAAGAAAGCCTTAATTTCTGCACATATTGCTCAACCACCTGATTGGAAGCTACCCTTTAAAATTATGTGTGATGCTGGTGATTGTGCTATAGGTGTTGTTCTAGGACAAAGAGTTGATAAGAAACTGAATGTTATTCATTATGCTATTAAGATTCTAGACAGTGCTCAAAGAAATTATGCTACTACTGAAAAAGAATTTTTAGCAGTTGTTTTTGCTTGTGATAAGTTTACACCCTATATTGTTGATTCTAAAGTAGTTGTTCACACCGATCATGCTGCTATTAAATACCTTATGAAAAAGAAAGATGCTAAACCTATACTTATTATATGGGTTCATTTGCTGCAAGAATTTGATTTGCGTATTATTAATAGAAAGGGAGCTGAGAACCCAGTAGTAGACAACTTGTCTAGGTTAGAAAATGTCCTTGATAACCCACTACCTATTGATGATAGCTTTCCTAATGAGCAATTAGCTATCATAAATGCTTCTCATAGTACTCCAAGGTATGTTGATTATGCTAATTGCATTGTTGCTAAGTTTATAGCACCTAGTTTCACATACCAGTAAAAGAAAAAAATCTATGATTTAAGACACTACTTTTGGGATGACTCACACCTTTATAAAGAAGGAGTAGATGGTGTTATTAGACGTTGTGTACCTGAGCATGAATAGGAACAGATCCTATGCAAGTGTAACTTCAAGGCCTACGGAGGACACCATGCTGGAGATAGAACTGCACACAAGGTATCACAATCTGGTTTTTCTTGGCCTACTCTCTTCAAGGATGCTCGTAAGTTTGTCTTGTCTTGTGATGAATGCCAGAGAACTGGTAATATTAGTAGATGTTAGGAAATGCCTATGAATTATTAACTTGTTATTGAACCATTTGATGTTTGGGGCTTTGATTAAATGGGACATTTTCCTTCCTCTAATGTATACACATATTTTGGTTGTTGTTGATTACATCACTAAGTGGGTAGAACCTATTCCAACTAGTAGTGATGATCATAAAACTTCCATTAAAATGCTTAAAGAAGTTATTTTTCCGAGGTTTGGAGTCCCTAGATATTTAATGACCGATGGTGGTTCACACTTTATTCATGGTGCTTTCGTAAATTGCTTGCAAGATATGATGTCAACCATAGAATTGCATCTCCTTATAATCCTCAGTCTAGTGGTCAAGTAGAATTGAGCAATGGAGAAATTAAATTGATCTTGCAAAAGACTGTTAATAGATCTAGAAAGAATTGGTCTAAGAAACTTGATGATGCATTATGGGCTTATAGAACTGCTTATAAAAACCCTATGGGTATGTCTCCATATAAAATGGTTTATGGAAAAGCATATCACTTACCTCTTGA
Organism: Triticum aestivum; assembly: GCF_018294505.1. Classification (NCBI taxonomy): domain Eukaryota; kingdom Viridiplantae; phylum Streptophyta; class Magnoliopsida; order Poales; family Poaceae; genus Triticum; species Triticum aestivum. Next base: position 422,689,821 of record NC_057810.1, read on the forward strand.
ACTAGAACATAAAGCTTATTGGGCAATTAAAGAGCTCAACTATGATTTCAAACTTGCCAGTGAAAAGAGGTTATTTGACATTAGCTCACTTTATGAATGGAGAACCCAAGCTTATGAGAATGCGAAGTTGATTAAAGAAAAAGTTAAAAGATGGCATGACAAAAGGATACAAAAGCGTGAGTTTAATGTAGGTGACCATGTCTTGCTATACAATTCTCGTTTAAGATTTTTTTTGCAGGAAAGCTTCTCTCTAAATGGGAAGGTCATTACATTATCGAGGAGGTCTATCGTTCCGGTGCCATCAAGATCAACAATGTCGAAGGTGTTGGGGAACGCAGTAATTTCAAAAAAAAATCCTACGATCACGCAAGATCTATCTAGGTGATTTATAGCAACAAGAGGGGAGAGTGTGTCCACGTACCCTCGTAGACCGAAGCGGAAGCGTTTCAATAACGCGGTTGATGTAGTCGAACTTCTTCGCGATCCAACCGATTAAGTACCGAACGCATGGCACCTCCGTTTTCATCACACGTTCAGCTCAATGACGTCCCTCATGCTCTTGGTCCAGTTGAGGATGAGGGTGAGTTCCGTTAGCACGACAGCGTGGCGACGGTGATGATGATGCTACTGGCGCAAGGCTTCGCCTAAGCACTACGATGGTATGATTGAGGTGTGTAACTGTGGAGGGGGCACCGCACATGGTTGGGAGAGAAACTTGTGTGTTCTGGGGTGCCCCCTGCCCCCGTATATAAAGGAGCAAGGGGGAGGCCGGCCGGCCGTCCTAGGGCGCGCCAGGAGAGGGGAATCCTACTAGGACTCCAAGTCCTAGTAGGTTTCCACCTAAGGAAGAGGGGGAAGAAGGAAGGTAGAGGGGGAAGGGAAGGAAAGGGGGGCGCCGCCCCCTCCCCTAGTCCAATTCGGACCCAAGGGGGGGGGCGTGCGACCAGCCCCTCCTGGCCCTTCCTCTCTTCCCACTAAGGCCCATCGAGGCCCATTAGTCTTCCCGGGGGGGAGGGTCCGGTAACCCTCCGGCACTCCGGTTTTATCCGAACACTTTTGGTGTCCGAATATAGCCGTCCAATGTATCAATCTTTATGTCTCGGCCATTTCGAGACTCCTCTTCACGTCCGTGATCTCATCCAGGACTCCGAACAAATTTCGGTCATCAAAAACACATAATTCATAATACATATCGTCATCGAACGTTAAGCGTGCGGACCCTACGGGTTCGAGAACTATGTAGACATGACCGAGACACGTCTCAGGTCAATAACCAATAGCGGAACCTGGATGCTCATATTGGCTCCTACATATTCTACGAAGATCTTTATCAAACAAACTGCATAACAACATATGTTGTTCCCTTTGTCATCAGTATGTTACTTGCCCGAGATTCGATCGTCGGTATCATCATACCTAGTTCAATCTCGTTACCGGCAAGTCTCTTTACTCATTCCGTAATACTTCATCCCGCAACTAACTCATTAGTCACAATGCTTGCAAGGCTTATAGTGATGAGCATTACCGAGAGGGCCCAGAGATACCTCTCCGGAACACAGAGTGACAAATCCTAATCTCTATCTATGCCAACCCAACAAATATCTTCGGAGACACCTGTAGAGCATCTTTATAATCACCCATTTACGTTGTGACATTTGATAGCACACAAGGCGTTCCTCCGGTACTCGGGAGTTGCATAATATCATAGTCTAAGGAACATGTATAAGTCATGAAGAGAGCAGTAGCAATGAAACTGTAACGATCATAATGCTAAGCTAACAGATGGGTCTTGTCCATCACATCATTCTCCTAATGATTTGATCCCGTTCATCAAATGACAACACATGTCTATGGATAGGAAACATAACCATCTTTGATTAACGAGCTAGTCAAGTAGAGGCATACTAGGGACACTATGTTTTGTCTATGTATTCACACATGTACCAAGTTTCTGGTTTAATACAATTCTAGCATGAATAATAAACATTTATGTGACGCCCTCGATTCAATCGTACACTAATCATACACGCTAATGTGTACGATCAAGATCAAGGACTCACGGGAAGGTATCACAACACAACTCTAAACACAAATTAAAATAATACAAGCTTTATATTACAAGCCAGGGGCCTCGAGGGCTCGAATACATCAGCTTGAATACAAACGAGTCAGCGGAAGCAACAATATTTGAGTACAGACATGAGTTAAACAAGTTTGCCTTAAGAAGGCTAGCACAAAAGCATCTACGATCGAAAAGGCAAGGCCTCCTGCCTGGGAGCCTCCTAACTACTCTTGGTCGTCGGCGTCCGTCACGTGGTAGTAGGCACCCTCGGGGTAGCAGCAGTCATCAAAGGCGGCATCTGGCTCCTGGACTCCACCATCTGGTTGCAACAACCATAAAGAAGAAAGAAGGGGGAAAAGGGGGAGCAAAGCAACCGTGAGTACTCATCCAAAGTACTCGCAAGCAAGGATCTACACTACATATGCAACATTATCAAAGGAAGGCTGTATATGTGGACTGGGCTGCCGAAATGCCAGAATAGAGAGAAGGCCTAGTCCTATCGAAGATTAGCATCTTCTCGAACCCACCATCTTGCAGCAGCAGGAGGGAGTAGAGTAGCATAAAGTAAAGTAGTAGTAGTGTTATCAATCTCGGCCGGAGATCCTTTCTCGACTCCCTGCGAGAAAGCAATCCCAGAGCCATACTATCCGGTTCTCACCTCATCACAATCCAATTCTCATCACAAGTATCCAGTTCTAGTTGTATCGATCGGGATACAACTCCAAGTGTCCGTTACCGTAGGACAGGCTATGCATAGATTAGTTCTTCCCTGCAGGGGTGCACCAACTTACCCACCACGCTCGCTTAACTCTGGCCGGACACACTTTCCAGGGTCATGCCCGGCCTCGGCCAAACAATACGCCGCAACCCGACCTAGACTTAACAGAGAGGTCAGCATGCCGGACTAAACCTATGCCCCCAGGGGTCATGGGCCATCTCCCCGGAAACTCCTGCACGTTGCGTACGCGGCCGGTGAGCAGACCTAGCTACCTCCTTCAACAAGGCAGGCGCTTGCGCAGTCCAACCCGGCGCGCGCCACTCAGTCGCTGACGTCTATTAAGCTTCGGCTGATGTATACGACGCAGAACGCCCATACTATGCCCACGTGATGGTTAGTGCTATCAGGCCAGAGGCCCCTCGGATCAAATATCCAAATCATAGTGGATTAGGAACGCGCAGTAACAAGCAGAGACTCACGAAAGAGGTGACCCCGTTGCCCCGTCTCGAGGACTTGCGGCAAGGGCTGAGAATGCCCGGCCACGCCTCGTAATTATCTCACGGGCACCTTCCAGGTCAACCCGTCTCCACATCACTTTCCAAGTAACAGTTGTAAAGTCCAAGTATCCGTGTGTCCAAACATCAAGAGGAAAACCCAAGGAATCACCCCGGCGGGTTCCACTCAATGTAATCATCAAGGTGAACGTAGAGGAATCACCCTCGAGGTTCACACTTGAGGGGTTGCACGACAGAGCCGTATCGGAAGTGGTTAAGGAGGAAATCACCCTCGATGACCACGACCGAATAGCTACACTACAGGTTAACATCAGAAGTGCTGTAGAGGTCTCACCCTCGGCACTCGATAGTAACCCAGCAGTGTCGAGCAACTAAGGGGAAAGTGATGTGCGGTGCCGGGGCCTGGTCTTCAATCCCGTTGATCGGGTCTTCAATGATGAAGCAGGGGCAACAAGGACAAGGTGGGGGTCACTGATGGATCACTAACCAACCTATACTAAGCAATTTAGGATAAGCAGGTAAGGTACAATAACAGGTACAAAAGCAGGCTATGCATCAGAATAGGTGTAAACAATAACAGTAGCAAAATCTAATGCAAGCATGAGAGAATGGAGTGGGCGATATCGGGATGATCAAAGGGGGGGCTTGCCTGGTTGCTCTGGCAAGGAGGGGTCATCGTCGACGTAGTCGATCACAGGGGCGGCATTGGTCTCGGGGTCTATCGGAGAGAAGAGGGGGAAGAAACAGTAAATATAAAGCAAACAAAGCATCACAAAGCATAACGTGGCAATATGTTGTGCCGGGAGTGACCTAACGTACGGCTACACGATATAGGTGAAGGGGGAATTCAACCGGGAATGTTTTCTCGGTTCCGGACCTGTGTCAGACAGATGACCGGAGGGGAAAAGTTCCATGTTCAGATAGTTAGAGGCATGTGACAGATGAACGGACCGCGTATTCGGATTCGTTGAATTTTTCTGAGCAACTTTCATATAGAAAACATTTTCATCCGAGTTACGGTTTATTTTCTATTAATTTTCAAAGTTTAAACAATTTTCTGGATTTATTTAAAATAACAGAAAATGAAATATGACGCCAGCAGAGTGTCAGCATGACATCAGCAGGTCAACAGACCCGCTGACTGGTCAAACTGACCAGTGGGTCCTACCTGTCATACACAGAGGGCTAATAGTGGGTTATTTTAATTAAACATGGTTAATTAGTTGTCGGGCCCCACATGTCAGTGACTATTTAGCTTAACTAATTATTTTTATTTGTAAAAACGTTTATTTAACAAAAAAATACGGTGGGGCCCGCGTGTCAGTAACACTGTGTGCCCAGTCAACAAGGTCAACTGGGGCCAGGGGGCCACGGGCAGTGACCCAGAGGCGGGCCCCAGGTGTGCCACGTCGGCGGCGTCGGGGTTTCACCGACGGCGACCAAAACAGCGGCAGGGCTCGCCGGACTTCGCCGGAAAACGCCACAGGGGGCCGTTTCGAGCGCGGCCGGGCTCGTTCGGACGCGGGAGGAGCGGCGCATCCAACTGTGACCTTAGCTCAGGCGGGGGCGGGCTGCAACGACGACGGCGTCGAGCGGGGCGGATGCCGGACTTCGGTCATCGTCGGGATCGGTGCTGGGGTGCGTTTGCGGGCAAACCAAGCGGCTAGACGAGGCCTACGCGGTGCGGTGAGCGCGCTGGGCACTGGCCCGTGACCATTTGGTCACCGGAGTCTTGCCGGCGATGAGATCCGCGACGGAGAGTTCGGGCATCTCCAATGCGACCACTACGGTGACGGAAACGCGCGGGGAGAGAGGGAGAAGGACGACGACTGCTCACCGGGCCCTGTAGTTGTGCTCAAATGGGCTCGGGGAGGCATGTCGTCACCGGAATCATCGCCGGAGTTGAAGATGGCCGTAGGGGAAGAAGAGGTCGTCGGGCTCGTCTCAGTGGCTTCCGGCTCCAATGGCTTGGATAGGATGACGCAGAGGACGACGGCGGAGCGCTACGTCATCGGGGCGAGGCGAGAGGTCGACAGGGAGCGTGGGATCGACGGCGCGCGGCAGCGGCTCCCTCGGTGAGGGAGGAGAAGGGGGAGGGGGAGCAAGGAGGAATCTGGTGGGGAGAGGGAGAGGCGGAGCGGGGCAAGTGGGGAGGTGAGTGGGAGAGGCACCCGAGGCGTCGGGGGCGTAGAGGCCTTATCCTTCCCCTCGTTGTCGACGGCGAGGCGGTCCGGGGCGACCGCGCCCCTGTAGCGACGGGGTCGGTCGAACAGGGAAGGCGACCCGGGGTAAGGTGGGCCGGCCAGTGTAATGGGCTAAAGCCCAGGGAGGCAGGGGGCTCTGGGCTGGCTCGGGTAGGTTAGGTGGGCCGGTCCAGGCGGGTTGGGTCCAGGGGGGTTGTTCTCTCTCTCTCTCTCTCTTTTCTTGGTTTTCCCTTTTTTTTAACTTCAGAAAGCAAAATAGTTTTATAAAAACCAATCTTGCACCTAAAATACCATTTTAACTTAGGCCATTGCTACAATTAACTTGGCACCAAAATAAAGTAGTATTTTATTTTTATAACTTAACAAGCATTTAATTTATTTGCTTTAGCTACTGTTTTAAAGTGGTTTAGGGCATTTGGACATTCTGGAAAAATGTTAGTTCACCTCCTATATTAACAAGTGATTATTGGACACAAGATGAACATTTTAGTTTTCATATTTGAGAAGTTTTGTATTTCGACATTAACTTGGATTTGAATTTGAATTGGTTTGAATGCAAATGAGGACTAGCAACAGTAAGAGTGATGACATGGCACCATCAGCAGGGGATTACTGTAGCATGATCCTCGGGGTGTTACAATTTATCATGAAATAAGGAAATAAATAATAACTTTATTATTGCCTCTAGGGCATATTTCCTTCAGAAGGCACCAACCCGAAGGTGGTAAACGGGCAAATAATCAAACATTATATCTCAAGTACTCCCATAAATGTTGAAACTAATATAATTAATACCATAGCACCGGAGGAGTACATAAGGGAGACCTACCGGAACGTTTCACACTCCAAAAAGGAATAGGTATGTGGTACGGTAAGTAAAGCGACTCCAAAACTTTTCCAATGGAATTTTTTCTCCGTTTTGCAATATTTAAAAAATTAGGAAAAATTAAAAGTGGTCCGAAAAGTGCACGAGGAGGTGACAAGCCTGGGGGCATGCCCTACCCCCCCCCCCCCGGGCGCGCCCCTGTGGCTTGTGGCCACCACGTGTGCCCTCCGGACTCCGTTTTCTTGTAGAATACTCCTTTTGGTTAGTAAAAATTCATTGTACAATCTCCCGAAGGTTTTGACCACCGTACCAAGACAAAATCCTTTGTTCTTGTGTTTAGCTAATTCTGCAGCAGATTCGAAGCAAGATGTCTTTGCAAGAGTTGGTCAGGGATAGTCATGTCTCTCACCCGGCACAAGAACCAAGGGCCTACAGCCAAGCTGAACCCTTTGGATGGTTAACGGACGAAGAGATGGAGGCCGGCCTTAAAAGAGTAGACGCCATGGAGGAGGTAAAGAAGCGACTTCCCGCCTTCAACCAAGAGTTCTGCTTGAGGAGCTTCAGAGCTCAGCAATGCCGGATTCGGTCATACCTCCTAATGCTCGATTTCTCTCTTATGATAACATGAAAAAGAGTGTTGCCTTTTTCCCCGCAGCCAGGCAGCATCCATGGGTGATCGGAGCTCTAGCCGTCACAGGAAAACTCCGTAAGGAAATAATGGATCTCAAACAGCAAGTCAATAAGCTCGAGGAAGAAAATCACATTCTGAAGGGTATTATTGCCAAGAATATTGCATCATCACCTCTAAAGAAAGAGATCTAAATACATGGGTATGGGTACTCCCCTTGGCTTGTGCCAAGCTTGGGGGGAGGTGTCCCTGTATCATATCACTGTCACACCTTTACCTTTATCATTTTGCTTAGTTCGATCCTTTTTGTTACATCTTTATCCAGTAGAATAAAAGTTTTTAGTATGATCTAGCTTTGAGTTTTACTTTATGTTCCCTCTATGTAATCGAGTCCGTGAGTTATATAACAAAGATTAGCTTTGAGTTGAGGGCTTTGTTTTCTTGCTATGATCATGAGAAAAATAAAAATAATAAATAAATAAAAAGATTATATAATGATCTTATGGGAAGTGACGACTTCACATATCAGGAGTATGCCACATGAAACTTGTTGTAAGTTGACAAACATAGTTTTGGTCATTGTTGCAATTAATAGGAAGTAATAAAGAAGGAGAGGTCTCACATATAAATACACTATCTTGGACATCTTTTGTGATTGTGAGCACTCATTAAAATATTACATGCTAAAAAGTTGAGTGTTGGACAAGGAAGACAACCTAATGGGTTCTGATCCATTATATCCGAATAGAAGTTATATTATTATGGATCCTCCAACATGTTGAGCTTGTTTTTCCCTCTTATGCTAGCCAAATCATTTGCACCAAGTAGAGATACTACTTGTGCATCCAAACATCCTTTAACCCAGTTTTGCCATGAGAGTCCACCATACCTACATATGGATTGAGTAAGATCCTTCAAGTAAGTTGTCATCGGTGCAAGCAATAAAAATTGCTCTCTAAATATGTATGATCTATTAGTGAGAAGAAAATAAGCTTTATACAAACTTGTGATATGGAAGAAATAAAAGCGACGGACTGCATAATAAAGTTCTTTATCACAAGAGGCAATATAAAGTGACATTCTTTTGCATTAAGATTTTGTGTATCCAACCATAAAAGCGCATGACAACCTCTGCTTCCCTCTGCGAAGGGTTGTCTTTTACTTTTACCTTCTACCTCTATATAAGAGTCATGGTGATCTTCACCTTCCTTTTTACACTTTTTCTTTTTGGCAAGCACTTTATGTTGGGGGGAGATCCAAGTATATATATCCACTTGGATGTAGATATTCATAAGCTATTATTGTTGACGTTACCCTTGAGGTAAAAGGTTTGAAGGTGAAATTATAAGCCCCTATCTTTCTCTATGCCCGATTGAAACTTTAATCTCATAAGTATCGCGTGAGTGTTAGCAATTGTAAAAGACTAAATGATAGTTGAGTATGTGAACTTGCTGAAAAGCTCTTATATTGAATCTTCCTTACGTTATGATAAATTGCAATTGCTTCGATGACTGAGATCATAGTTTGTTAGTTTCCAATAAAGTTCTTGTTTCATACTTTACCTTGTGAATGAATTGTTACTTTAGCATAAGAAGTTATATAACAATATGTTGTTGTTCTAAAGATGATCATGATGCCTTCATGTGCATATTTTATTTTATCGACATCTCTATCTCTAAACATGTGGACATGATTTTCCATTGCGGCTTTCGCTTGAGGACAAGCAAGGTCTAAGCTTGGGGGAGTTGATACGTCCATTTTGCATCATGATTTTATATTGATATTTATTGCATTATGAGTTGTTATTATCTATTTTGGTACAATACTTATGCATTTTCTCTCTTATTTTAGAAGGTTTACATGAAGAGGAAGAATGTCGGCAGCTGGAATTCTGGACTGGAAAAGGAGCAAATCTGAGAGACTTATTCTGCACAACTCCAAAAGTCCTAAAAATTTATAAAGAATTATTTTGGAATATATAAAAAATATAGGGCGAAGAAAATACTAGAGGGGACTCACCAGGAGGCCACAAGCGTGGGGAGCAAGCCCTACCCCCCCCTAGGCATGCCCCTGTGGCTTGTGGGCCACCGGGCAGGCCTCCGGTGCCCATCTTCTGCTATATTATGTGTTTTGACCTGAAAAAAATCATAAGGGAGCTTTGAGGATGAAGCGTCACTGTCTCAAGGCGGAACCTGAGCAGAAGCAATATAGGGCTCCGGTGGAGCTGTTCTGCCGGGGAAACTTCCCTCTCGGAGGGGGAAATTGAAGCCATCGTCATCACCAACGATCCTCTCTTCGAAAGGGGGTCAATCTCCATCAGCATCTTCACCATCTCCTCTCAAACCCTATTTCATCTCTTGTATCCGATCTTTGTCTCAAAACCTTAGATTGGTACCCGTGGGTTGCTAGTAGTGTTGATTACTCCTTGTAGTTGATGCTAATTGGTTTATTCGGTGGTAGATCATATGTTCAGATCATTGATCATAATTATTACTCCTCTGATTATGAACATGAATATGCTTTGTGAGTAGTTACATTTGTTCCTGAGGACATGGGAGAAGTCTTGTTATAAGTAATCATGTGAATTTTGTATTCGTTTGATATTTTGATGAGATGTATGTTGTCTTTCCTCTAGTTGTGTTATGTGAACGTCGACTACAAGACACTTCACCATTGTTTGGACCTAGGGGAAGGCATTGGGAAGTAATGAGTGGATGATGGGTTGCTAGAGTGACAGAAGCTTAAACCCTAGTTTATGCATTGCTTCGTAAGGGGCTGATTTGGATCCATATGTTTCATGTTATGGTTAGATTTATCTTAATTATTCTTTCGTAGTTGCGGACTTGCGAGAGGGGTCAATCATAAGTGGGAGGCTTGTCAAGTAAGGACATCACCCAAGCATCGGTCCACCCACATATCAAATTGTCAAAGTAACGAACACGAATCATATGAACATGATGAAAACTAGTTTGAGAGTACTTCCCATCTGTCCTCGGGAGCGCTTTGCTTTATATAAGAGTTCGTCCAGGATTGTCCTTTTCTACAAAATGGATTGGGCCACCTTGCTTCCCCTTTGTTACACCTGTTACTTGTTACCCGTTACGAATTATCTTATCACAAAACTATCTGTTATCGATAATTTCAGTGCTTGTAGAGAATACCTTGTTGAAAACCGCTTGTCATTTCCTTCTGCTCCTCGTTGGGTTTGACACTCTTAATTATCAAAAGGACTATGATAGATCCCCTATACTTGTGGGTCATCACTCGCGTGGCTCGGCGGAGAGGCAGAGGAGCTTGCGGTGGAGCTTGTGGATGCGTCGGAGGGGAACGAGGCGGCGGTCGCCGTGATGGTGGCAGACGGCGGCGTCGCGGGTGCTCGAGCGAGGCATATCTAGAGAGAGGAGAGGGGTGAGAGGGAGAGCGAGGGGGCGAGTGGGAGTGGGCAGTGGAGGATGGGAGCCCGAGGCGCCTGGGGCGTCCTTATCCCCTCCGGGGCGTCGCCGGCGAGGTGGTCCGGCAGGGTCATGTGCACACTCGCACTGTAGTGGTGCGGCTCGACAGGTGGAGGGGAGAAGGTAAGGTGGGCTGGGCCGGTGCACTATGCACTTACGCCCAGTGCCCAGGTTTTTTTTCCTTTTTCTTGTTATTTTTGTTTTTATTTTTATTTTTTTATTTTTAAAACAAAAGTACTTTAGTTTTGTAAAATATAAAACTTGCACCTTATTTAGCAAAATAAATTAGGCCACTGCCACAAAAAGTTTGGCACTTATTTAAATTAGTTTAGGATTTTTATAATTTAAAAAGCATATATGTTATTGTTTTGCCCTCTGTTTTAACTGTGTTAGGGCATTTAAACACTTTATAAAATGTTGGTTTCACCATGACAATTATTTAGGGATTATTTGCAATACTTTTAATATATTTTTTTTCATGTTTCTGAATTTTTTTTATTTCACTTATAATTTGAATTTGAATTCAAAATGGAATTTGAAATGAGATATGGAATCAAGGTGATCAAACACCGTTTAGCAAAATGATTTAGCTTAATCATGGAGGTTACTGCAGCTCAAAACATAGGGGCATTATAGCTGCGCATGCAGAGGGAGCGCGAGGAGGAGAAGGAGGAGGGCCGCCAGAAGGAGGAGGAGGAGCGTGCCAGCCTCGCCGCAGTACCACCGCAGCAGCGGACGCTGGAGGAGGTTGCCCTTGCGGCCTATCAAGCCGCATTCAGGTGGGCTAGGCTGCCTCCCGTCTTCATCGACCTCACCTGTGGCGACCACAACGGCAAGGGCAAGGCGGATGACTAGGACAGTGTGCGGACACTATTAGGGATTTTAATGTTTAAGTGGGTTTTGGCCAGCGGTTGACCGACCATTTATTATGTTTTATTAAGTTTATTTTAGCCACATGGGCAAAAGTGGGTATGCCTCTTGTTGGAAGCATCAGCCAACCAAAATCAAAAGGCAGACATGCACGTCCATCTGGTCGACCTAAACGGACAAAAAGCGGACAAAATACGAGTCGGCGCATTGGAGTTGCTTTTAAGTTAGTTAGAGCATCTCCAATAGATGATGTATATTTTGGTGCTCCAAACCGGTGATATAAAAATTTGGAGCACCAAAAAGTGCTTTTTACATCTCCGAAAAAGGCTCAACTCCAACAGATGGTCCAAAACTGAGATGAGCAACACCAACGGATGGTCCAAAACAAAGATGTAAAATTCTGAAAACGACCAACTAGTACTTCATCTCAACATAGTTCAAACATCAAATTCAACATAGTTCAAACATAGATGACATAAATTTAAACTAGCAGAACTACTCGTCATCCGAGAGCATCCAGTATGACTCTTCGGAGTCATCCAAGAGCCCCCAGAACTTCCCGTCCTCCTCCTCCGACGATGGCTCGATGGGGATCACCGTCGAGGGGTCGGCTTCGTCCTCCTTCTTCTCCTCCTCCTCAGCATCACACTTCCAGAAGAACTCCTGCTCGGCCTGGACGTACTCGGGATGCTCTCGCGCAAACCGGGCCATCACCGCCTCATCGCTCTCGCCGGGAGTGACGACAACTGCCAGTCGCTTCTTCTTCTTCGCCGTCATCTCCTCCATCTGGATGCACTGCGGCATGAGACACTCCGCCACTGCCCGGGACTCGATCTCCGAGAAGTTGAGGTCCGTCTTCGGCCGTCCGGCACGCCACACTGCCACGTCGTAGGCATGCGCGGCCTCATCGACAATGGGATACGTGCCGAGCCACCAACGCCGCCAGATGTCGGAGAACTCCACTCCGAAGTTCCCGGAGGACTTCGCCCGCACGCCGAAGAAACCCGACTTGCCCTTCGACGTCAACGGGGAGCGGACGGTGGACAAGCGGGGAGCGGCGCGGAGGCGTGCGGCGCGGAGCGGCGGTGTACAACGCGGGGCGGAGGCGAACAGAGCGGAATGGAGGAGGCGGACGGAGGCCCGAGCGGAGGCGGAGGTGGCCGGAGAGGAGGCGGACGGGGTCGGGGCATGGTGGAGGCGGACGCGATTGGCCGCGTGGTGGCAAGCGGCGGCCCAGACTAGGTGGAATCGGCGGCGGTGGGCTTGATCTACGGCGAGGCGGCGTCGGGGAGCTGCGGCGGGGCGGTGGGGCGGCGGGTGGAAGAAGGGGGGAAAGGAAATGAAGAGATGTTGGGCGTTGGGCGCAACTGCGATTTTTACATCTCCTATCTCTGGAGATGTAAATTTGCATCGCGAGGTGTTGAATTTTACATCTCCGGAAGGCAGAGATGTAATTTTTTTTTTACATATGGACCATCTGTTGGATAGCTGTTTTTTTACATATTGGATGTTTTAGTTCATCTTCATTAGTTCTCTGCGATGAAGAATTGCTTTTTGGGTGACTCGCTCCCACCGCGCCCTCTCACCGCGCCCCTCGCTCCCACGCCGGCGGCCACTCCGGCCTCGGTGTCGGCCACTCCGACCACGCCGCGCAGCTCGCCGTCATGGCTTCCTCCCCCTCCCCCTCCCCCTCCCCCCCCTCCCCCGTCAGGCGCTCTCGCAAGGATCGCTGGCTCGAGTCCAGCCCCTCCGCCGAGGGATCCCCCCTCTCCTACCGCCAGGCCCTGTGCCGATCTCCGGCTCCGGCGCCCCGCGGCTCGTCTCCCCCGTCGGCGACATGGCCCTCGTCCTCCCCGCTGGCTGCGCGCCCTTCGCCGCCCGCCACTCTCCCCCCCCCCCAGTCCGCTCCGAGATGTGCCGGATGCCTACGGGCTTGGCAGGCTCGCACGACGCATGGCAGGTTGCCAGGGGCCGCAAGCGCCCGCGCCCGCGTGATCCCCGCCGCCAGCGCCGGGGCGCCGAGGCCCGACCTCGCCCCCGCCCCTCCTGGCTGCGTGAGGGGGACTGCCCGCGCTGCCTCGACGCCCACCCGCGGTCGGAGTGCCGGAAGGATATCCGCTGCACAATGTGCCGTTTTTTCGGCCACATCGCTAGGCAGTGCCATCTCCCCCGGGCCGCCCCTCCCTCCGCCGACAGTCGCTCCCCCCCTCCCCTACGGCGTCGAGTCCCCTCCCCATCGACGGTCAGCGACCGCCCTGCGTCGGATGGCTCGGCAGCGTCCACCCGCTCTTCGTCCGGGCTGCTCACGCCCGCGTCCCCCGGGCACGCATGCGCCACCAGCCAGCGCCCCTCGTCGGCTTCCCCCGCGTCCTCCGGGTGGTCCGCGATGGGCCCGCTCGACGACCCCTCGCCGGCGACTACGGCGCCTATGACGTCCGCGCGCCCCTCCTCGCCGGCCTCGGTTGGTTCCTCCGTCGCCACCCCGCTCTCCGGCCACCCCGCTTCCCGCCCAGCCGCAGCTGTGTGCTACTTGCCCCGCTGACGTCGAGCGCGCTCTGGAGCGCGCGCTCCTCATCATCGTCGCGGGTCGGCGCACTGGTGTTTCCCGCGAAGAGATTGCTGAGGCCCTTCGCTCCCAGTGCGGCCTGGCCGACGGCGACTTCTCGGTCCACCGCCACGCCCTGGAGGACTTCCTTGTCCGCTTCACCGACCCCTCGCTCCGTGCCCGCATCGCCACCAGCCGGGTGTGCACGCCCCGCTTCCGCCTGATCTTCCACACCTGAGGCCGGACCGCAGGCTCGGAGCCGGTGAAGGCGCGGTTCCTCGTCTCTCTGGAGTTGTTCGGTGTCCCGGACCACGCCTGGCACCGCTCCGCCGCCGAGACCCTGCTCTCCCCGTTCTGCAAAATCGAGCACCTCGCGCCGGAGACACGGGACATGTCTGACATGTCCGTCTTCAAGCTCACAGCCTGGACCATCAACCCCGACGCGATCCCGTGCTCCTCCGAGCTGCTTGTGCAGGACGACGACGCGGTGGACCTCGACGCCGACCCGGATCGTGCGGAGCGCCTTGTGCTCGGGCTCGTGCGCTTCCCCGTACGCATTCATGTCGCCTCCTGCCTCGACTACCGCCGCCCATCTCCGCCCCCGCCCTCGCCGCCCTCCGCCGGTGATGCAGGCTCGGGCCCGAGCTCTCCCCCGCTCCCCCCACGTTGGCCGCGCCAACATGACTTCCCGCCCGTGCAGCCGGACAGTGAGCGCCCTCCTCCTCCTCGTCGGGACGGCCGCCGGCATGGTCGCCGCCGAACGCACGCGCCTCCACCGTGCCGTGTTTCGGACGGGATCCTGGGACCCCACCCCGGCAGCATCCCACCTTTTGACCGGGTCCCCGCACGTCAAAGGCTGGGCTCCTCCGTCGTCACCACTTTGTCCACGTTGTTGGCCCACCCCAACAACCCTCCGCCTGCTGCTGCGGCCCACCCATCCACTCCTGTGCTTTCCTGCGGGACCCAGGGGGATGGAGATGTGGGTGATTCAAACGAGCCAATCGCGGCTGAGCCTTCTCCACGAAGACTACTGGATCGCGTCGTTGTGTCCCCCCCCAACCGCGCCTGTCTCTAGCTGCCACCCCTCCCCGCCCTTGGATCCCGCGCCGATCCCGCCTGGCTCGGATTGGGTGGTCGGCTTGGCCTTGGATGCCACGACTGGCGAGGCCCCAGCCTTGGATACCGCTGCTATCACTGATCGGGCCCCTGGGGCCAACGTGCATGCCCCTGTCGCTTCCCCTGGGCCCGCGCCCGTCCCGTCGCTGCATGGCGAGCCCCCCTGCACGGCGATCACCCTCTCTCCTGCTGCCTCCAACCCTGGCACCAGGTCCACCCCGCCCGACGCTAGTTTTGAGGCTCGGCCAACCAACCAGGAGCCATCTACAGCTGGGAAGGATGACCTGGCCATGCAACCCATGCAGGCTGCCGTGAGCGACGCGCCCCTTACCGCCTTTGTTGATGCGATTTCCGTCAAGGCATCCTCCATTTTGCCTGCCCCCAAGCCATGGCGTAGGAAGAAAGAGCTGCCAGCTAACTTTACACCGAGGCGCAGTTTCCGGATCGCCCGCGCTAATCTTGGCCTCAGCTCCGAGATGAAGGCGAAACGGGTGCTTCTCCGGCGTCTTGGCCTCATTGCGAACGATGACGCTCCCATTCCCAACGACGTCCTCGACAAGTATGCCCTTCTCTTCGAGCAGCCCCTGGCCGTGGATGTCCTGCAGGACTTCGCGGACTTCTTTGGTTGGCAGCTTCCCTCTTCGCTGCCCGAGGCGACCCGTGCGGCAAACGCACTTCTCATCGAGGCTTAGCGCCCTTCACCTTGTATCTCGAACGCCTACATCCTCTTTCTATGGATTACAACCTTAAAGCAGTCTTTTGGAACGTTCGTGGCCTCAACTTCGGTGCCAAGCGAACGGCTGTTCGCAGTGTGATCACCGCTGCCGCCCCGTCCATTGTTTGTCTGCAAGAAACTAAGCTAGCGACCGTCACCGATTCCATTGTGCTTGACACGCTTGGCCCACTCTTTGAGGATTACTTCTTCCTCCCCGCCACCGGCACCCGTGGGGACATCTTGCTTGCCTGGCGACGATTGGACCTCTCCCTCTCGAACCCTCTCATTGGCACGCACCATGTCACGGCACTGGTCACTCCCCAGGCTAGCGATGGCCACTGGTGGATCACTGGGGTCTACGGACCACAGGACGACGGGGCCAAGCTCGAGTTCCTGGCCGAGCTGCACGACGTGCGCGAATCCCGCATAGGCCCGTGGCTCATTGGTGGGGACTTCAACATGATCCTCTCGGCGGCCGAGAAGAGCAATGATAATCTCAACCACCGCATCATGAGCAGGTTTCGACGATTTATTGCCGATGAGGAGCTTCGCGACTTATACATGCACGACCGCTGTTATACATGGTCTAATGAGCGCGACCACCCGACCCTGGTCCGCAACGACCGCATCCTATGCACCTCTGGATGGGAGTCTGCTTACCCACACTGCCTCCTGTAGTGCCTCTCCTCGGCAGCATCGGACCACTGCCCGCTCCTAGTCGACTGTGTGGCGCGGCCACCCGGAGCTAGACGCTTCCATTTTGAGAGATTCTGGCCAAAGCTTCAGGGCTTCCATGACGTGGTTTCTGAGGCGTGGACTTCCGTTGTGCCTGACGCCGATCCTTTCCGGAGGATCGTGACACGTCTCAAGGCTACGGCGAGACAACTGTAGCGCTGGAGTACGCGCACGATTGGTAACGTTTCCCTGCAGCTCAAGGTTGCGCGGGAGCTCATCGCGCGCCTAGACGCGGCGCAAGACTCCAGACCACTCTCCCATCTCGAGACCTGGCTACGACGGAGGCTCAAGGCTTCGTACCTGGGCCTCGCCTCCCTTGAGAGATCGATCGCGCGGCAGCGGGTGCGCCTTTCCTGGCTTCAGAGCGACGACGCTGTGCTATCCTTCTACAAAATCCATGCGGCCCACCGTAAGCAGGGCAACCTCATGACGAGCCTCCAAGTGAGCCCCAACACTATCACCAATCATGACGCCATGGTTGACGCCGCCTTCGACCACTTCTCTGAGGTGCTCGGTACCGCTTCCGAGCGAGATATCACGCTCGATTTCCATGCCCTTCAAGTCGCACAGTTCGACCTGCTTGTGCTTGACGAGCCCTTCACTCATGATGAGATTTGGGACGCCGTCAAAAGCCTGCCGGCCGGCAAGGCGCCCGGCCCAGATGGCTTCACTTCCGAGTTCTTGGTGGCTTGTTGGGACACGATCAAACATGACTTCCGCGAGGCTTTCGACAATCTATACTCCTTGAACGGCCGCAGCTTCGAAAAACTCAACGAGGCTTTGCTTACTTTTCTCCCGAAGCGTGCGGACGCGAGATCGCTTTATGACTACCGGCCGATTAGTCTCATCCACATTTTCGCCAAGCTTGTCGCGAAGCTGCTCTCCCTTCGGCTGGCACCCCACCTACGGTCCATGGTCTCTACAAACCAGAGTGCTTTCATCAGTGGACGGTGCATCCACGACAACTTCATGCTCGTGCAGCAAACGGCCCGTCTCCTACACAACCTCAAGGCGCCACGTATGCTCCTCAAGCTTGATATCACGCGGGCTTTCGACAGCGTGTCCTGGCCTTTTCTCCTCCAGGTCTTGACGCACCTTGGCTTTGGGCCACGCTGGCGCGAGTGGATTTCTATCCTTCTCTCCACGGCCTCGACGAGGGTGCTCATCAACGGTCACCCAGGCCCCCCGATTGATCATGCCCATGGCCTTAGACAGGGTGATCCGGTATCCCTCATGCTTTTCACGATCGTGATCGACGTCCTCAACACCATGCTGTTACGGGCTGTGGACACCGGCCTCCTGCACCGCCTCACCACCCGGCACGCGGCATCCAGCATATCTCTATACGCGGACGACATCATCGTTTTTTGTCATCCGGACAGCCATGACATCGCTGCCGTGCGCACCCTACTCCAAGTCTTTGGGAGGGCTTCTGGGCTGCACACAAACTTCAACAAATGCTCAGTAACCCCGATCCAGTGCACTGACCAGCACATCGCTACGATCACCTCCGAGATGCAGTGCCCTGTGGCCCACTTCCCCATCACCTACCTCGGGCTACCTCTCGCCGTCCGCAAGACCTGCTCGACGAGTCTGGAGCCAATCATCGACAAGCTCGGCCGCAAGCTCTCCACCTGGCGAGCCTCCATGCTTTCTCAAGGCGATCGCCTTGCCCTAGTGTGGCACGTCCTCTACGCCATCCCCACGCATTTCCTCACGGCCATCGCCTTCAACAAAACAGCTATCAAGAAGGTGAATCGGATCATCCGCGGATTCCTTTGGGCGGGCCACAAGGAGGCCAACGGAGGCCAATGCCGCGTCAACTGGCAGCGGGTGTCCCGCCCCATCTCCCTCGGAGGCCTTGGCATACGCGACAGCTATCGCACGGGCCTGTCCCTGCGCGTCCGCTGGCTGTGGCTCCAGCGCACAGACCCCTCACGACCTTGGAGCAACCTTCCTATCCCCCACGACGCCGACGCAAACGCCATCTTCCGCGCCTCCACAAGCTGGTAGCTTGGCTCAGGCGACACCTGTCGCTTTTGGACTGACCACTGGATCAACGGCAAGTCCGTGGCTGAGATCGCCCCTCTTGTCTACACCCTCGTCCGACGGCGCCTCCGCAAGGACCGCAGCGTGCGCGACGGTCTTCACCTGCGCTCTTGGGTCCAGGACATACGAGGCGCACTTGGCCCGGCGGCCATGGTGCAATACGTTGACCTGTGGCGCCTGGTGCGACACACACCGCTTTCCTCCACGCCGGACGTGCTCTCCTGGTGTTGGACTGCTTCCGCCTCTTACTCGGCGAGCTCCTGCTACAAGGCACTCTTCTTTGGTGCTTGCGAAGACCCCCACTGGCGACTCACCTGGCGTCCATGGGCGCCTCTCCGCGTCAGGTTCTTCCTTTGGCTTGCCATGCAAGACCGCTGCTGGACCGCGGAGCGACTTGCCCGCCACGGCTTGCCACACGAGGACACGTGCGCTCTTTGTGATCAGGAGCTCGAGTCCATGCACCACCTCCTCGCGGCCTGTCCGTTCTCGCGTCAGGTTTGGCACGAGGTTCTCGGCTGGGCTCGCATGGCCGTCGATCTTCCATCTGCGGACACACCTTTCCAAACTTGGTGGACTTCCTGCATCGACCGCTCGCCGGCCCCCGTGCGAAAGGGCCTCTCCTCCCTCATCATACTCACGGCATGGTGGCTCTGGAAACACCGCAACGCGTGCATCTTCGACCAAGCCAATCCCTCCATCACCCTCGTCTCCGGCACCATTAAGGATGAGGCGCGCCTATGGGCAAAGGCAGGCGCCAAAGGGCTGCATAACATCATCCCCGGCGAGTAGCTGCTAGGTTAGACTTTAGGGCTGAGTAGACCCTTGGTTCCACTCTGCTCCAACGCTCGTGCACCATGCCTTCGGCGTACATGGCCTTGTAAGCGTTGTAATCCCATGCTACATTCTCCTTCTATCAATACAAAGATTCGCAGCTTGCGTATTCGTGAAAAAAAATCCAAAAATTGATTGTTTTTACAAATGATCATCTATTGGAGATACTCTTGCTGCACCCACTGGGCATGTTGAAACTGGGGAGACAACGAAAGCTCTGTTATTCCATCCAGTGCATGATTCCTTGTCTCGCTACCGCTGCATGTGGCTTTACCCTGTATGTAAACTCACAACGGGTTTCCACAAAAGAGGTAGCACCATTACGATGAGCCGCGACCAGAGCTAAAAGCACAATCCGGCAAAAGTGTTGAGGTTGCATGAGTAGTACGAGCCTGAGACCCAAAAGCTCGCTCCGGCAGCGTCCAAACCTGGCTCCCCAGGCCAGCGCATAAAATTATTATTTTTTTCTAAAATTGGCAACATAAATAAACTGTTGAAACATGGCGTCACAAAAATGTAGGGGAAAACCCCAAGTTTCTCCGGCTGGACACGCGGTAACTTGTAAGGCAGGGATACGCGATCGCCGACCAACCGGGAACGTCGTCAGACCGCTCAAAAAAAAAAAAGGAAACATCGTCAGACTCTAGCATTTACAAAGGAAATATCGGCAGAATTGGTTTGACTCAACCTTGAAAGCATATCACTTGTGGGCCGAGAGAGTCCGCATGGACGTTTGGACACCTGTGCCCTGTGGAAGCATTCTTGGTCTTCTTTTACATCCTTTTCAGGTCAACAAAACACACACGATGGCATGGCGCCAAGGCTAGGCCGAGGATATGCATCGGAGTGAAGCAACCACACCGTACGTCCACGCGCACGATCAATTCACGCCGGCCGCGCCCGCGCCGCGTTTCGGATTATCTACAACTCCCATGTTTGACTGGTACGCGGCTACCGTAATCCGTCAATCGGTGGAAGGACAAACGCTCACATGCATGCCGTATGGCACGCAAGGGTACATGCATGCACGATCACTTTCTTTTTCCGTGTGGTGATTGAGACGAGTTCGGCGCTGTCGCCTGTGATCAAGGACCAAATTTCAAGGAGCCGTTCTCCGCACATGGACATGTACCCGGGGACAGGCCGCTCACATGGAGCCAGCACTTCTATACTCCCGTTCCTAAATATTTGTCTTTTTAAAGATTTCAAATAGGCTATCACATACGGATGTATATAGACATATTTTAGAGTATAGATTCACTCATTTTGTTTCGTATGTAGTCATTTGTTAAAAATTTTAGAAAAACAAATATTTAGAAACAGAGGGAGTAGTATACTCCAAGTCCCTGTATATGCATGCATGGATTTTTCAAATTCCAGTTGTCGGCTAAGGCCTCCTACCTAACCAAATCACATGGGCGTAGTGTGAGCGAGGGAACGCGTAGCTACGTTTCGATCTGACTGTGCAGTCCATCGCCTTAAATAGCAAGGGCCGTGATAGCGCAGAGACTTGATCCTCAACTGCATCGCAGTAATTAAGGGCGTCCAGTTCCTGACGCGGCACGGCGCGCCCGGGTACGGTACGTGGTGCCCAAAGGGCGATACAGAACTTGGGTCGTCCGATGAATCACGCATTTGCTTGTTCGACCCGGTCACTACCTCGTCGCTATGTTAATGCTGCATATGCATGTCGCTGCTTGGTGATTTCCATGGAAACTTTTTTCAACAACAACCACTAATATCAATGAGGTGCGACCTTGATTAGATTTGAGTTACGCCTCTTTCAATATAAAGGTGCTTAGATGCCTTAGTAACTTAAGTCTTCAATGCATAAAGGTGCTAAGCTTTTGATGCTAAGTTTTCTTCATTTAATTAGTTATAGACAATTATGCTTCCATCTAGATACACGCGCTTAGCACCGTTTTTTTTTTGGGGTCATCAAAATATTCTCTTTCTTCTTAATTAGCATGCCACATCAAATTTTATGACTATATGACAGCCATAGCACATATACATGATGGAGCATTTGGAGGGGCTATCACAAGATTAATCTGTGATACTCTAGTTTTGGGCTGTTACCGTATAATGTGTAACCTGGGCTTGGGTCGTGTGTTGTTTTAGTGTTGGTTGGCTGCATAAGTATATATGCCTACTTTTTATTTATTTTTTTAGTAATAAAGGGATTAATGCTTCTGCCAGTCCATCCTAAAAGTACTCATAAAATTGTCATAAATTATCCATTATGCCACGCATAAATTTAAAAATGATTTTTTTCTTCGCAAGACGCGTTCGTTTTGGTTCATTTACAGCAAACCCCTCATGTACCATAAGAACATAAGTGGTGCAGTGGCTAGAGCCTCAATCTTGCACACGGGAGACATGTGTTCCATTTTTCCACCCTTTTTTCGGTAGCTACTGATAGGTGTAGGATATAACTGCTCGCTCAAGCGTCACTTAGCAGATGGGCTGCACGCAGTTCCAGCCCAGCTACTCTATATTTAGCCATTCTTTCTCTGGGCAGATTCAAATGTTTTTTAGAAAAATCATAACTTTCAAATCTAACATTTTATATATGAAAGTCTCTCAAAAAATGTGTAGATTTCAAATATGTTATTATATTGCATGTTAATCATTTCTAAAATTGTTTTAGAATGCAATCTTAATTAATATTTTCTCTATATGGGTATTTTGGAAATGCCTATTATACATGTTTTCTACCCCTTTTAAATTTAGTAAATATGACAGCTTGATGCTCTCATAAAATTTATTATTTGCACCATGGGGGATTTTGATTCCTATCAACAACCATATGCTAAAGGTTAAAACAAGTACATAATCATCATCTCTATTTCGCGTAGTGCACTATCAACCCCTATACGATGATGCACACTAAGCTGCCAATACAAGCTTAATGTAAACAAGTGGCTTAACATTGTTTTTCATATTGTTTAAAATTGTACCCATAAAGATTTTTAAGAATATTGTTTGTTGATGTTGTCGAGTGTGTGTATTAGGGATGTTTTTATTCCTCCCGTTGCAATGCACGGCATGTTTTGCTAGTATATCATCGAAAAAGCACGGACACCGAAAATAGTGACTTCTCCGACTGCAAAAGTGTGGTGAATGACATTCTAAGAAGCACGGGTGGTATGCATGCTAGTATCATCAAGGAGATCAATCTTACATCTACACAAATACCTTGGTGTTCCTTCATCTTCGAAGGAAGAGAGACAACTATTGAGGCACATAGTCTCACTAAACACACTTTAGGCGTTTCTTTGAGACGCCATGTGTGGCTCCTTAATACTCCAGACCTAAGTTGTATTCCCATGATTTTTTTAATTATCAACAAAGTGGAGTGTGTTTAGATTTTAAAAATAAATATATATCACTCAATTTTGGGAGCAACTATCTAAGAATTGCCCCTCAAAAAACATATCTAAGGATTACCTCTTGTGGGGCTCACGCAAGGGTCACTTTCTTGACATGTGAGGGCGTCAAGTGGTGCGCCCAGCCGCCTCTATATTTTTCTGTACACGTTTTCGTATATTAGATGTTCCTCTTTTGGCTTTTTGATTTTCGACTGGTTTTCGAAAAAAGAAGTAAGAAAAATCTGTTGCATGGTGTGCTTCTGGGAAAAGAAATATGTGCTTCTCGAAAAGGTAAACAAAAGAAAAAATTCACAACCATTGTGATGTAACACCTTACTCCTACTTGTGTTCTCGATGTTCTAATAGATGCTGGATTACAAGTCTTGCTTTTTCTCTTTCCTTTTCCCCCAAGTGATGAGTGCTAGTTTTCTCTATGCCTCTATGGTCAGGTCAGGATGCATCTTCCTGAAAGGTTGAGCGAGGAAGCACATAGAAATCCGTATCTTAATCCTGCCTAAAGGAAACTTGGAAAATACCGATCAGGTTGGCTAATTTTCCTTGCTACTGTTTTAGCCTGCATGTGATTTGTTGAAATGGCTCATATCTCTCTTGATGCATTAACTTACAGTCGTACCGCATGTTTTTAATTGTATGAATGAACAGTGTTGTTGTTGGTATGTTCATTGGGGTTTACAAACTACAGGTCCAACTCAGCCAAGACTGGACCTAGCTCCTGCACTAATGCACCACATTTCTCTTGAGTGCACAACAGAAGCAGAACCTCAATCTCACGCCTCTGTGACCACGAACGATCGGTCCAAAGTCCGGACTATGCCCTGAGACTGAAAGCAACCTATACAAGACACCGATTCGCACAAGATTCCCCGCCCAAACAGAGCAGAGGGTAACCAAACCAGTGAGCAACGGTGCATACTTAGCTAGGTGCGCCAAGACCAACGCATACGAGAAGGCGAGAGCTCCTTAAACTAGTCAAGTACCGGACCCTGCAAGAAGAATATCCAGCTCCGCCACATACACCTAGCTGTTACCAACGATGGTAACTAGGGTCAGACTGCCTATAAATGGGGCTCCATGGGAGTAGTCGCAAAGTTCGTCCCCGTATGATTGCAGGGAACTACTAACTGAAGATGGAGAAAGCGTTGCTCTGTCTAGTCTTGATCTTGGTAGCCTCACTGGGCTGCAAGGGTGATCCAGATATTGTCACAGGTTTGATTTCTGAGAAGCGTCAATCACGAGAGGTTCTCTCTCTAAGTACGTAATCATTAACGACCCATCTCAAGGACCACTAACACTATCCTTCCTTTGGGAAATTGCAGAAGGCGACTACGTCAGGATCAAACGTACGCCTCCTAGCTTGTATACATGCATATATAGGAGTACTTGGACAAAGCTCTCTAACTAATAAAGGATTAATGGTAGGCAATGAATTAATCCAGCCTAACACCTTTCCAGGTAGCTTGTTGGCGATCCTGATCGTGTTCCCCGTCATGATGCTGGCCCTCGCCCTCGCCATCGTCAAGTACCTGACGCCCAGGGGAAGATCAGCCGATGATACCATCGGCTCCTCCGATGACGAGACGAAGGTGCACGGCGGGGAGGTGATCAACCGGTGGTCGGGGCTGTACAGGTTCACCAAGGCCGAGATCGAGCGGGCGTTGGACTACGCCAACAGCCGGATCTACCTGGGCTCCGGCAGCGCGGGGCAGGTGTACCAGGGGGTGCTGCCCAGCGGCCAGCTCGTGGCCATCAAGCACATCCACCGGACGGCCATGTCCGGCTCCTTCACCAGGGAGGCGGACGGGCTGTCCAAGGTCAGGCACCCCAACCTCGTCTGCCTCTTCGGCTACTGCGACGACGGCAGCGACCAGTACCTCGTCTACGAGTACTGCGCCAATGGCAACCTTGCCCAGAATCTTCTCAGTAAGAAGGATCCATCCATCATGTTTAGTATTTAAGCTAGCTAGAGTGTTGAATTACTATAAGTTTTGCATCCTATTGATTGGCAGGAAGTGACTCTGTGCTCTCATGGCCAACAAGGGTGAAGATCCTCAGGGACTGTGCATCTGTCCTGAGGTTTCTTCACACACACTCCGATGGATGCATTGTACATAGAGACATTAAGGTGAGCATATCCTTGTATTTTCGATCCCTCAACATAAGCATGAGCTTCTTTTCAAGGAAAAAATAAGTATGGGCAAGAAAAAAAAAATCTTCGCATTCACAAAAAGAAAAATAAAGAATGAAGTAAGAGCAAAATTTGCAAAGCCATCTTATCTTTTATGTGCTGTATTCATTTTTACAGCTTACCAACATCTTGCTGACAGAGGACATGGAGCCTAAGCTGTCTGATTTTGGGCTGGCAAAAATGCTGCAAATGGAGGAGACCAAGGTCTTTACAGATGTGAGGGGAACCATCGGTTACATGGACCCTGAGTACATAACACACTCCAAGCTTACTTGCGCAAGTGATATCTACAGCTTTGGTGTGGTTGTGCTGCAGCTTCTGTCAGGAAGAAAGGTCATAGAGCTTGACATTGTTGCGCGCGATTCTCTCACCAAGAAGGTAAATTCAGGCATATATTTCCAGAATCATATCCCTGTTACACTGAGAAGGAACTCGGCAGAGTCAATTTGACAAGTTATTCTCACCATTGGTTGTTCTTATCTTGACTTACAGTCAAGGAACTCAAGTTTTTGATGCACCTAATTTGATCTCCGTTCTTGTCTCAAGGCCAAAGATGTTGTAACTGGGAAAAAACCACTGGATGAATTCATAGACTCGCGTGTTCGAGATGAAGTTAATATCGAAGATTTTGTATTGATATTAAAGATTGGAGTCCTCTGTGTGGCACATTCTAGCGTAGGGCGTCCAACAATAAAAGATGTGTACGAGGAGATGGACAAAGCATGGAGAAATACAAACACAAAGGTTTGAATCATTCACACGATTTTTGCATCACACACACCACATTATGCTACCTTTGTTAGCGCAACCAAATTTCTCACCTTTGACCAAATTTCAATAAAAAATATTTAGGTTGGTTAGATAAAAAATGTTGCAACTATATTTGTCACTAAAAGTAGTTCTTCAATATGATCTGTTATAATATTTTACTTGCATATATTCATATAAAAAACCAACGCTCAGAGGTGCGGAATGAAGGTTGTGTAAAGTAACAATGTCATGTATTTTGAACCAAGGGAGTATTTTCTGAACTCACTGTCCATGCTTTCTAAAAATCCTACTGTTATACTTGCGCAGGCTACTAGGTCAAGGAAGGAGATAAATTCGTCAAATACAGTACAGTATGCAAAAGTGATAGATGTGTAGTTCACATTTTGTCCAAACCAAGAAGAACAATGGCGTGGAATTTGCAAGAGCAGACTCTTCACATGAACTGCAGAAGATGCTTAATGCCAAAGCTATGCAAAAGGGGTATTGCACTTATGAACTGTGATATTGGCAGCCTTAAGATTGGTTCCACTTCCACGTGGATGCATGCTATTCCCTCTAGGTTTTCTACATACTTAGTTGTATATGCACAGTACAAAGAGCATGAAACGGTAACTTCCGAGTGGAAGTTCAGTTATGTAATTCACTACTTGGCGAAACCTAACACAGGGACACAGCATGATAGGGTGGTTTCCGTCAAACTGTCCTAAAGTGTACCTTCCAGGCCCAATACAAAAGATTGCGTTTCTGTTCATGTTCAGAATGCTAATCTGCAAACACAGTGGAACTACCATCGATAGAAGCACATAAAGGGCCGCGGATTAACTTCATACGAGCTCGCGTGAACAGTAAAACTAAAACAAATGAAAATAAGTCAAAAAAATTCTGATTTTTCTTTGTGTCAAACTTTGGCAAATGTTTTCAATGTTTGCCAAGTTTTGTCATAGAATACATTCATGGAAGTTGTGGGAAAAAAAATTGATGCTCAAAAAAAAATGTTTCCAAAAGCATTTTGGAGCATCGATTTTTTTTTGCCATGACTTCCACGAATTTCTTCATGATGAAACTTTGCAAGAATTGGAAACATTTGTCAAAAATTATCACAAAAATAATTCAATATTTTATTATTTTTGGATTTTATTGTTCACCCGAGCTCATATGAGCTCGAGCTGACGAGGACATTTTCACATATAAAGAGGCAGCAATGCTCTATTGTCCCGTGAATTTGTTATACGAGAATGTACAACCCTAGATATATTTGCTAAATTAGGGCATATGTGTAATAGTTGTTGCCGTTAAATATATTGCTCACCTTTCTTCATTAGTTTGGACATTTTGAGTAATTGGCTCGTGAATGAATTCAATATGGTATCAGAGTGAAGAGGCCTTGAGTTCAAGACCCTCCCAACACAGTATTGAAAAAAAAATATTCTGCGGCCTACATCAGTTCCACGTCTAAGTACTAAATAAGCATAGACGTGAGGGAAGTGTTGGAATATATTGCCACCTCTCTTCATCAGTTCGGACTTTTGGATAGTTGGCTGAAACATGACACTATTACACAAGCGGACTATTAAGCCCCCATAATCCCACATGATGAGGAAGCACTGTGTGCAATGTCAACATTGCAGACGGTGCAAATATAAAACTGTTTATCCAAAAAATAAATATGTGCGATAAGAGGGCCATCGCGCACGACCAAGGAAAGAAACTGTATGCGAAATTGCAACATAAGACCCACGGTTTCACAAAGACAATTGTATATGATGACTAGCCATTTCACACACAACTTATGGGGTCCTTTGTAGGTACATGAGTTTCACTCCTATGGCAACACCACTTCTCTTCTTCATTCTAGCTAGCAGAACACTCACTTGATGAAACCAGGCATAGATTTCATCCGGTCACACTATGACTTTACATTCATACGATTGAACTACGGTATGTAAACGAAAAAGAACTAATTAATTGCAGCAGCGGCCGCCACGTGTTGCGTGAGTGCACGCTGAAATGATCTAGATGACGACTAGAGGGGGGGGTGAATAGGAGTTTTAAAACTTTTACGGATTTGGATTTATCCTAATGCGGAATTAAACTAACAGATACTTTTCAAGCACAAATCCTAAATATGCTAGGCTCAACTAAGTGAACCAACAACCTATGCTAAACAAGATAGGCAATTAAGCAAACTAGCAAGCACAAACTATATCACAAGGTATGGAAATAAAGGAACAACAAAGCAATTCAACTATCACAAGATATATCAATATGGGCAAGTATGAATTGCGAAAAGTAAAGGGTGTGGGTATGAGATAACCACAAGTGAGTCGGGGACGCGGATTTATCCCGAAGTTCACACTCGTGAGAGTGCTAATCTCCGTTAGAGCGGTGTCATAGCCAAAGCTCCGGGGCGTCACCAAGTGACTCACCGTATTCTCCCTTTCGAGTCACCCCCAACGGATGAGCCTCGGTTCACTCGGGGTTGGTCTTGAAGGCGACCACCACACCTTTACAAACCTCTCCGGAGCACACCACAACCACGGAAGCTTCCGGAGGAACTTGACCACCTAGGCCACTTGAACACTCTTCCTCGGAGCACACCACAAAAGGAAGCTTCCGGGGGAACCTTGGCCACATAGACCTCTTCACAATCTTCTCAATATATCACCAAACCGTCTAGGAGGCGAAGCCTCCAAGAGTAATAAACTCACGGGCTCTCACACGAACAAATCGATGCGGGGAGCTCAAACCAATGCAACAAATGCAATGCAAGGTCAAGCAACAAATGCTCAACTCACTCTCTCAATCTCACAAGATGCAACTCAAGAAAGTGGGAGATTGAAGAGAGGGGATGCAATGGAGGAAATCAACAAATGACTCCAAGATCCATCCACAAATCCCCCTTCACTTAGAAGGGAGATAGGGGTTTGGGAGAGGTGGTAAGAGGCTCAAAATGATGTTTAGAATGTGAATGAACAACCCCCAAACCGGTGGGGAGGAAGGGCTCTTTTATAGCCAACTTCCAAAACTAGCCGTTGGGGCTCCAACGGACACTTCCTGGACACCCTGTGCCCATGGGGGTTTAGACCCCGTGCCCACGGGGTCCCGTGCGCACGGTACAAGCCCGTGTGCACGGGGCCCCGTGCCCACGGGGGTCAAAAACCCCGTGTCCACGGGGTACCCAGAACAGCCTGCAGCAGCCCACTAAAATAGTGATAACTTTGGCATACGGACTCCGAATTCGATGATCTTGGGCTCGTTTTGAATCTATGGAAAAGCCCAAGGTCCTCACATAGAGAACCACCCAAGATCAACAATAAATAATGATGCAAGTAATGCAAAGGTTTGAGCTCTCTACATGCGACATGATCAAGCTACTTGCCCGAGAGTCCCTCTTGATAGTACGGCTATCAAACCTATAATCCGGTCTCCCTCCAAGCACCATGAGACCGGCAAAACTAGGAAAACCTAGCTAAGGTATACCTTTGCCTTGCATATTCAACTTGAGCTTGGTGATGACTCCAATGCTTGTCTCAAGTTGGAATCCCTTTCTTGTCCACAACCACTTGGTGAAGATGCTTGAATTGATTCCTCATATTGCAATGAGGGAAGCCTTAACTTAAGCCCATCTTCACATGAGCATTATCATGATGTGGACCGCAAGCTTCAAAGCATATAACCTCCGGCTTCTCATCTTGCACTTGGACTCCTCGAACCCGATGACCATCACCACTTGATGTCATCCACACATAGGCTACTTGAGATCTTTCCTTTTGATGCAAGCCCATGAGAAACACCTAACCCACATAGACATACCAAACACATAGCATGGGTTAGGTAACAAAGCACAATTCACAATTACTTACCATACCACTAGATCACTTGATCTCACGTGGTACAATGTTTGTGCTTTGAGAGTTGACCACTTAGATATAATCTTCGAGCTTCATCTTGGTCAACCAACATCTTTACTCGAAGCTCCATCTTGGTTTCTTGAAAGCCACAATGAACTCTTCATTTCCCTTCATTGCTTCAAGACTATATCACCAAAGACTCTTCCATGACCATATCAAGTTCCACTATGAATATCATCTTGGTCACCACTTGCCCTTTTAAAACTCCATCACAATCTCTTGAGAGGCATAATGAATTCGTCACTCTAGTTGCTTGCATCAAGACTTGATCAACCGAAACCCAACACATGAGCTCACCATGATCTTGTCTTGAGACCATAACTTGAATTCTTCTCTTTGATTATTCTCTCAAGCCCTTGATCCTTAAAAGCCCTCCATCATAATATCTTGAGAGGCACAATGAATTCTCCACTCTAGTTGTTTGCTTCAAGACTTGATCAACCTAAACCCAACACATGAGCTCATCATGATTTTGTCTTGAAACCATAACTTGAATTCTTCTCTTTGATTACTCTCTCAAGCCTTGATCCTCAGAAGCCCAAATATATCAATCTTTGAGATCCTCCAATGCACTCCATCATGAACATAATTAGATTAGGCATTGAAACCAATCTTGATGGCTTCAATAGAAGTACCCGAAGACCAACTTGAAACCTCACTGGATATGGGATCTCGAGAGCCAACACCTAGGCCCCGTGAGCACGGGTATCCAAAGAGTTGACACTCGACCCCGTGCGCACGGTACAAGCCCGTGTGCACAGGGTATCTAGAGAAGGATACCATGAGGACTTCTTCGGATGCTTTGATGGCAGACTTCACAAAACAACCCAATGCACTTCAAGCATCACTATGGAACATATCTTCATATAAGATTCAATGCACTTGATGCTCCATAGGAATTGTCATTTAATATCAAAGCATAGGGCAAATATATCTTCATATATATGGACTTCATCCTTGATTCCGTCCAATATCCTTGAGGCACTATCTTCATATATATATGGACTTCATCCTTGATTCTGTCCAATATCGTTGAGGCACTATCTTCATATATATGGACTTCATCCTTGATTCCGTCCAATATTCTTGAGGCACTATCTATGGACAAAACCTTCAAATATATATCTCACTGAAAACATTAGTCCATAGAGATTGTCATTTAATTACCAAAACCACACTTAGGGGCTACATGCCCTTTCACACGCGTTGTCACTTGCATGGGCCCGAGCACTAGTGCAGGTGCTGGCGTTGGCACGTGCATGTCAGCGGGGACCTTGTGGATCCCACCGGCTTTAAGCTGGGCGATGATGTGCAGCGCCCAACCCATCAAATCTACGGGGCTGGGAGCTAGCACAGGGCAAGGACAGTCGCGGCGACTTGGGCCCTGCAAAAATTCTCCCATAGCTCCTTATGTTCGTGTAGCTCCTCCGGCTCGTTGTCTTCCTCAGGAAATTGAAAGACTAGGGGCACCTCATCCTGCTGCGCCATGGCTTGCCACGCAGTTGTCTGGTTGATTGGGGCAAGGCGGGCAAGAGGGGAATCGAAAGGGAGGGGGGGTCGAAAGAGGATTTTAGCGAAAGCGACTACAGCGGCTCGAGCCGACTCGCTTGCTTACGGCTGCCTGCTCCATGGCACCCACCCGTCTCCGCGAGACTTCATCGTGGCGCTGTCCCCATGTCTCACCAAGCTCAATGTTCACCTCCCGATTCCACCATTTAAGTTTTGATTATCTATGAATTTTTGAACCCATTGGTTGAACTGAGTGTAAATTAATGCATTTTGTTAGAAATAGAAGATGGGGAAATATATATTTATCGAGGAATCAAAAGTGATTCGGTGTATAAAAATCATCTTGCATGTACTACCTCCATTCTAAAATATAAAGAGTCAATTACACCGGTGGTGCTAGAACTTGACGCAAACGGTCACTTTGATGCTACAACTTGTGGTGTACATCAAAGTGATGCAAAAACTTGGTTCGAGCGTACAAATACGGTGCTAATCGCTTTTGTATACGACCGCGACGCTGAGGAGGTGTGCTGGCGTGGCACGCGGCCCGCTGTCATTGACCCAACAATGAAGACGCCGGTGTGTGTGCTCTTTTTTCAAAAACTGCCTCATTTTTTATTTTATTTTCATGCAAAAGCACTTGATAAGAAGGCCTCGAACCTGCAACAACTAGCTAAACTTGTGCGCAGCCAGCCAACTGATCGAATGTCGCCGGTTGTCACTTGAGGATACACACGCCTTTTATCCATTAGTCAAACAAGATAAATTAATATTTGAATTGGAGAATAGAGATGCAGCACCTGAGATGCTATTCCATGGCTCCTTTGATTCAAAGGAATTCCATGGGATTTTTGGAGGGTTGGAATCCTTAGGATTTTTTTCTACATTTGTCGTTTGATTCACATGATTGAATCCTATAGGATTTTTTCCTATGGAATCAAGTGTACTATTTCATTGGAAATCTAGCATCCACGCCAACCTTTTTCTTCAATTCCTTTGTTTTTCTGTAGCATCAAACACTCTATGCTAATCCTATAAGATTCAAGTGGACATGCCACTCAAATCCTGTATTTTCCCTATTCCCGCGTTTTGAAAATCCTGCAAATCAAAGAGGGCCTAAATAAAGGATTGTCACTCTTTATGTCTACAACAGAGTGACCGACAGAAGTTAGTGCGGCTCATTGACAACATGTTAGGTTTTCATTTTTCGTTTTGTGAAGTTTGTAAAAGGATTTAAATAATAACTATAAATAATAAATAATATACATATAATTGTAAATGTGTATTGGAGCAATTGCAGTCTGATGGCATACTACGGTCATATTTATTTTTTCATACATATATTGTTTTAAAATGTATAATTACATTTTAAAAAACAAAAACTTTATTGGAGGAATTGCAGTCTGATGAACACTTTTAAAACGTACTATTTTTATGGTATGGAAACTTTGATATGCTATAGTCATTCCAAGGGATGAATATTTTATTGAAAACATGAAAAAGGTTGAATTTATTGAAAAATAAATATATAGAGAAATCGATTTAAATTCTTAATTAATATGAAAATAGTTTTTAAAATTAGTTAATATTTTTATATTTCATAATTTATTTTTTGGATTTTTATGAATTTAATAGGTAAACATCTTATGAAATTATATGAAAATTTTAAGAATGTAACTTAATTTATTTATATGGATATTACTTAAAATTGTAATTCAAATGTTTTGTGTAATTTCTAAAACCTAACATGTGGAAAATGGCTGCACTAACTGAAGTCCGTTTTAGCCTATGAGCACGTTCTGCTATAGACATAATGCGTGACAATTTATTGTAATCATGTAACTACAATTGTTGGTGTGGAAGCTCTGCTCGTTTGTTAACCTAAGGTTGCATGTGCGAATTTCAGCAGCTGCATACTTAAAAAAAAATTCTAAATTTATGTTGTCTAACTGAAAATATATAAAAATGTTTTTGCTCTATGCTGGAACGACGACCTTGATGAGGTGGTTAGCTGCACGCGCAGGGTACTACAGGTCGACGGCTTGAATGCCCACATCCCCGTTTTCGTCGGTGGCTTTTTGTGGAAGAAATACAAAAATCAAAGTGTTTTTTGTCGGGGGCTTTTCTATGAAAAACATTAAAAACCCGAGGTGATTTTCACAAAAAAGCATTATACTGTCAGTGACAACAGGTCCCACGCCACGCTGACATGCCTCGTCAACGTCGTTGCCGTACACAAATGTGATTAGCACCGTATTTGCACGTTCGAGCCAATTTTTTACACCACTTTAATGTACACCACAAGTTATAGCACTAAAATGACCGTTTACGCCAAGTTCTAACATCACCGGTGTAATTGACTCAAATATAAACTAGCCTACCAAAACGTCTTGTATTTTGAAGTGGAGGTAGTAACTTGTTTATTAACCAATGAAAACAAAAGGTATGGGGTAGTGAGTAATACCTAACAATTTATGCTTTTGTTGGCCCGCCCATTCGTTCAAGCTCCGACACTGGTCTGGAGTAGCTGCATACAACCACAAAAACTACATGGCCAGCCCGTCCACACGCATAATCGCCTATTTCACTTGCAAAACTTTCAAGTACAAGTTTCAAAACGAATGCGGCTACCGTTGGATTCTCTAACGCACCACTTGTGAACGTGAGGCTGATACCCGGACACGCCGTAGCCGCCAAACCGACGGCTCAAACTCAGCCGCTCACGTCCACCCGTGCGCCGCCGAATGCCGAACACAAAACCCCACCCACCCACGCACGCACCGCGCCGGCGTCGGCATCGGCATCGGCATGAAGAGCTCTGCGGACGACGTGGACATCGAGCTGGTCAAGGCGGTGGCGCAGGCGTGGTACGCGCACTCGGGCAACCCGCGGCCGTCACGAGCGCCGGCGGACGACGACGACGGCGCCGGTATGGGCGCGCGCCGCGCGGGCGCCCCGCGCTACAGGCCGTCGCGGTTCAAGCTGGAGGCCGCCGCGGCGGCGGCGGCGGCCAAGCCGCCGAACAGCAGGCCGTGGGACTTCACGCAGTCGCTGTGGGACACCTACGAGCTGGTCACCGTGGCGCAGAAGATCGAGTCCAGCCTCGCGATCGTGGACGAGGCCACGGCCAGGCCAGCAAGGCGTGCCTTCACCAACGAAGACGCCACGCGCGGCGGAGGAGGGAAGCGGGCGAGGGAGAGCAGGCGTAGCCTCAGGAGCCTGTTCCGCCGGTCCTCGTCCAGGAGGTTCGAGGAATCAAGCAGCTAGCTGCCTAGTGTTCTCCTCTCTGTCTGTTTCTCTCCTCTAGTCCTTCCTTGCCTCAAAGACTTGGGCAGCGTCTATGCAACTTATTACATTGTCAACCACAGCATACTTCCATGCATTTAGGAAGAGAAAACACAGTCAGATAGAAATACATATATAGCGAATGAAGCATATAATCCAGAATCACATCGCCAATCAGAGTTCAAGCACGATAATAATGAGTGATGTGTCTGCGGTCCATCAGTCCAGTCAGGAACGACGACAAGCAAAAGAAAATGCAAGTCCAAAATCCAGGTAACTTGGGTGATCGCACCCTACGTCCTAATAGCACCACAGGAATGGCATAACAAATGTCTTGCCGGTAAATGAAAGGAAATTTGGTACGAGGTGCCGACACCTCATTTGCATTGCAAACCTCAGCTTCTCACATCTCCAGTAGCGGAGAGCCGATTGCAGCGACGGAAGGAGCATCTGATGCAAGTGTGATGTGGCCTGTCGATTCGGCCTGCCCGGCGCCGGCAGGAGATCCAGCATTGCCGTCCATGTTGGCAGCATCAGTTGCTGGGACGCCCACCGCAGTTGCAGAATAGGCGACAAGATAGAAGTGCATGGCATTCTGATCATCACCTGCTGGGTAGCCAGTATAGTAGGGGACGCCATTCTGATCATAACCTGCAGGGTAGCCAGGATAGACTGTATAGTAGGGGATGGCGTTCTGATCATAACTGGCAACTGGGTAGCCAGCATGTCCACTAGCTTGCACATCTTGATACCCCGCCATGGGATTAGTGTATGCGTAAGGCATGCCATAAGCTTGAGTTGTTTGAGCAGGGAGATTGTTAAATGCACTTCCATATGCAGCTTGAGCTTGTGCCGTCCCAGATTGACCTGCTGCTACTTGCACCAGTCCTGCAGCAGTTTGTTTCAAGAATTAGGTACACACTCATAATAACAAGAATCATGCTGCTGAGAGTAACACATGAAAAGGGGAACTGCTCACAAGAGGCGCTCACTGAATCAATTGCCAATATTAACAATAGACATTTCTATTAATTCATTTTTACTCATCATACATACTTCCTCAGAATTTCCCCAAGGAACTGCATTTCTTGCTAGAAGTTGGTCTATGGAATGCCATGACTACATGAGCAATAGCAGTAGCACCCAAACATCCCATTAGGGCACAATAACAACGGCACAACACTATGTGTGACTTGTGTCAAAAAAGGGACTGACATGGTGCATTCATCCGCGTCTACCTCCAGAATATTAAGGGGGGGGGGGGGGGGGTGCAAAAGTAAAGGTATGCTGGACCATGTCCAAAGAAAGAAGCATGTACCAGGACTTGTCGTTTATTAATTTAGCAAGGCCCAATGGTTTCCCTGTTGAGTTTTTATCAAGATTTGTGGGAGGTTATGAAACAAGACTTGAAAAGGCTTTTTTACAAATTTCACAAAGTAGAGTTGGATGTTGAAAGGCTTAATCAAGGAATCATTGCATTGATTCCTGCTATGTGACTACATCTACTCCTTTCTTGTCACACAGCACATGTGCCATCCGTATTGCACGTGACCCTATGAAGCATGAGCTCACCAAACATATCGGTGCAGATGCTTCCTTTGTGCACTCCCGTGTGCAGGATCGGATGATTGCTCTTCAGTATGTGCCTTCCGAGTTATAGTTGCTGGATTTCTTCACAAAGGCCCAGACTAGAGCACATCAGGGCTTTTACCTCTCCAAATTCAGTGTTGTTGATTCACCATGAGTTTGAGAGGCGAGGAGGAGGGGGTGTTGTATGAGGGGCTTTCAGCATATTGTACCATGTGTGTACATGTATATATAATGGCCTATGACCTCATGGAGATACAGGCTGCTATTCTCTAACAATCCAAACCTTAAACCGAGCAGGGAAAAATACCTTGTGCTCTCATGTCAGCATTTTGCATCTCCGCACGTAACTTGTCAACCTGTTCGGTCATGGCTATGAGGCTTATTTCCATTGTTTTCATCTGCTCAGCTTGCTTGGTATTCATGTCCTGATTATGCTCAAATTCAGATCTTTTGCAGAAGTAAAACAGATATCAAGTTAGCAACAACTCCGTATGCTACAAATAAAGTTGGTATGGGAAGCAACGAAGTGAGGGAGTGTGAGATCACAAACCGTATGTACTGATACTCTTTCTGCAACTCCTCTAGCTCAGAACGCAGTTCAGGGAATCTTTGGTTGACTTCACTCTGCTTTAACTTGTTAGTCAGCTTCTGTAATTTAATAGTTAATTCCCGGTTTTTCAGCACGGAGTTTCTCAACCCCAAGATGCACTTTGTTAGGTACCCGATCTAGTTTCCCTTACAATTCGATTACAGCCACAAGAGGGCAGTGATTCACTCTCTGGATACAACTTGCCGAAAGAAAAAGGAAGAAGAAAGTAAGTGCTCGTGCCGTTGCCGCTGCCGTGATCCAAGCCGGGATGCCCCTCCTCCGATATTCTGCGCTTAAGTAGTGTTGTCCCAGTCCGGGCCCACGAACCTGCAGTTGGTGTGGCGAATCCTTGTTGGCCTGGCGATGACGCGTCCTTGGCCTTGATTCGTCCACTTGTCTGCCAGTGTGGCCCGATCGGCTGCCATGGCAGTGCCTTTGCCTTTCATTGCCATGGCAGCTGTTTCGCTGCCCGTCTCGCCCTCTGCATATTGGACGCTGACATCCCCTTCTCCTTGACTTGCGGCTTGCCTCCAATCCGGCAGATGAGGGAAACGAGACTGTAAGGCAATGGCATCCTCCCAAGTAGCGTCCACCTCCTCGGAGTCTGACCAACCGTACCAGGACCTGCTCTCGGCGCCATCTTGTTTGCAAGATCTCCACCGGAATGAGATCAGCCTTAGGCGGCACTGGCAGAGACGAAGAAGCTGTTGTACCTGGAGACAGAGCTTGTCGTAGCTGAGAGACATGACAAACGGGGTGAACTTGCGGTGGTAGTGCGAGCTCATAAGCGATCGGGTTGATGGCTCGCAATACTTGGAATGGTCCAAAGTATTTAAACGACAACTTGTGGTTGGCTCTGCGGTGGACTGAAGACTGTACATACGGCTGGAGCTTGATGTAAACCTCGTCGCCAGGTTGAAATGATCGGTCAGTGCGTTTCTTATCTACTTGCACCTTCATGATGTGGCGAGCTCGATGTAGGTGCTGCTTAAGGACTTGCTGCATGGTTCTTCTTTCCATCAGCCATTCCTTCAGAGCAGGATCTTACAAGCAGATGCAGCCTCAATGCCCAATGCCTCGGCTCATGGCCATACAGAGCATGGAACAGCGACATGTCTAGGGCAGAGTGGTAGCTCGAATTATACCAGAACTCAGCCAGCGCCAGAAATTGACTCCAGTGATTTGGACAGGCATGAATGAAGCAGCGAAAATAGATCTCCTAGCATTGATTGACACATTCTGTCTGACCGTCCGTCTGCGGATGATACGGTGTGCTCATGTTCAACTCTGTCCCAATGATTTTGAACAATTCCTACCAGAATCTGCTGGTAAACACTGGGTCTCGATCTGAGATAATTGCCTTAGGGAGACCATGCAGCTTGTAAACATTGTCCGAATAAGCTCGAGCGACCTTGGCTGCTGTGAAAGGATGATTCGGTGGCATAAAATGAGCATACCGTGTGAACTTGTCCACAACGACGAGGATACAGTTGGCCCTGTTGGATTGCGGGAGGCCATCAATGAAGTCCATAGTAACAATCTCCCAAGCTCCTTCCGACAATGGAATTGGTTCTAATAGACCAGGGTATTTGACTCGCTCCGGCTTGGCTTGCTGACAAACGGCACAAGTGCGCACATACTGGCGAATAGTGTCCTTCATTTTGGGCCAGGCAAAAAGGCGGCGGATGCGATGATAGGTGACCGGAAATCCGGAGTGCCCACCCATGGTGCTGTCATGGAAGGCGCGCAGAATACACTGCTGTAGTGTTGGCGACCCACCGAGCCATAATCTGTGGCGGAAGTACAGCAAGCCCTCTGAGACAGAAAACCTCTGTTTTGCATCGGGTCGCTTGGAAAATTCAGTGAGCGGTTTCTTAGATTGGTCATTCTCTGCATAGCTGGCATGGATGTCCTCCACCCAAGTAGGTTGGCACACTGACATGGCCATGGCTTGGTTTAAAGTGTGTAAGTGGCCGGAGAGCACGTCAGCGGCGCTGTTGGCAGCCTTGGCGATAACTGATTTTGTATCGCAGACCCAGCAACTTAGTGAAAGCTTTCTGTTGCCACACCGTGGACAGCCGTTGATCATTGTGACGGATGAGACTGCGTTGATCCGTGCGAATCAGGAACTCCTCATGATGGAGATAGGGGCGCCATTGCTCTACGGCTATCAGTATAGCCAGACACTCTTTCTCGTAAGTGGAGAGACCCTTGTGCTTTGGCCCCAAATGGGATGCCCCCCTTGTTGTAGCACATCGCCCACTCCATAGTCACAAGCATCGGTATCAATCACAGATTGTTTGGAGAAATTCGGCAGCTGCAAGACAGGTGCTGAAATGAGACCTTGCTGTAACAGAGTGAAAGCTTTCAGCGTGTCCTCCGTCCAAACAAAAGGTTGGTGTTTCTTCAGCAGATTGAACAGTGGTCTTGCGATGATGCCAAAGTGCTTGACAAATTTCCGGTAATATCCCGCAAGACCCAAGAAGATGCGCACCTCTTTGGCAGATGTTGGCACCGGCCAGTTTCTGACGGAATCAATTTTACTTCGATCAGTCGACACCCCATCAGCATTGATCACATGCCCTAAATAAGCATTTGTTGTTGACCAAAAGAGCTTTTGGACTGTTTCACTTGCCAGCCATCTTCGTGTAGGAGCTGTAACACTTGCTTGAGGTGAGATACATGATTCGACAGTGTCTGGCTGAAGACCAAAATGTCATCGAAAAAGACCAGCACACAAACACGCAGCAATGGATGCAATGTGGTTGTCATGGCTCCATTAAAAATGGTCGGTCCGCCTGCTAGTCCAAAGGACATAACTAGGAATTCCCAATGGCCTGAATGTGTGGTGAATGTTGTCTTATATTCTTCGCCTTCAGCCATACGGATCTGATGGTACCCTGAACGCAAATCCAGCTTGGAAAACCAACGACCACCCACCAATTCATTTAAAAGTTCATCGATGATTGGCACCAGGTATTTGCTGACGATAGTCATAGCATTCAGGTGTTTGTAGTCCACGCACATGCGCCAGCTGCCAGGTACCGTCTTTCTTCTTCACTAGCAAGGCAGGAGAGGAAAAGGGGTTGGTGCTCTTCTGAATAATGCCAGCATCCAATAATTCCTTCATTTGTCTTTCAATTTCAGTCTTCAGTTCAGGTTTTTGGCGATACGGACGCAAGTTGACTGGTTGAACACCTTCCGTCAGTGGTATACGGTGGTCACAAGCATGCCGAGGTGGTAGGGTGTGTGGTTCCTCAAATACATCTGTGTACTGCTCGAGAACTCTGAGACATTCAATGGGTATGGTGTTGTCGACAATCCCTTGATCTGCTACAGTATTGAGGTGAACAACATAAGCCACGGCCGTTGCTTGCAGGAATGCAGAAGTTCCTGGGATGATATAGTGGCACATTGTTGCAGATCTTAAGTGGCGGCCTGTAATTCAACAGCACCAGTACCTATTGTGACTGATAGGTGACGTACTTCTCAATCAATGTACATGGGGCTATGTTTCTTGACCCAGTTCATACCTAGTATTGCATCATACACTCCCAGAGATATGACTTTGAAACCCGTGATGAATTCTTGACCCTGACACATCCATTGGCACTATGGAATGTAACTATTGCACAACAACAGAGCACCATCAGCTACTTTGACCTAGCAGGGACTGGTTAATGGTGAGACACCCTTCAGTTGCTCAGCCAGACGTTGGTCCACAAAGGATGGTGTACTCCCAGAATCTACCAGCCAAAGAACCTCTCGGCCTTGGACCCAGGCATGCAACAGCATAACACCAGGACCTTCTGAACCTGCCACTGCGTGCACGGATATAAAGCAGAGGTTGTCGTCTTCAGGTTCAGTTAACTGACCTGTCGATCACCAAGTACATCTGCATCTGTACTGAACAGGGCGATGTAACTATTGCACAAGAACAGAGCACCATCAGCTACTTTGACCTAGCAGGGACTGGTTAATGGTGAGACACCCTTCAGTTGCTCAGCCAGACGTTGGTCCATAAAGGATGATGTACTCCTGGAATCTACCAGCAAAAGCCTTGGACCCAGGCATGCAACTGCATAACACCAGGACCTTCTGAACCTGCCACTGCGTGCACGGATATAAAGCAGAGGTTGTCGTCTTCAGGTTCAGTTAACTGACCTGTCGATCACCAAGTACATCTGCATCTGTACTGAACAGGGCGAGCAGTTCCTCAACCACATGCATCTGAACTGTAGGGGGACAAGTATGATCTTTACCCCATCGCTCACCGCACTTAAAACAGAGACCTCGAGCTCTGAGGAATGTTCTGAGAGCTGCAATTTTGCTGTTATCAGGCGCTGCTCTGGCTGTGTCAGTGCCTCTCCTATCTTCAGCTGTTAGAGTAGGAGCAGTGGGTCGAGGGAATGCCACTGGTGCTGCCGCTGTACTGGTCGATGCGAAGCGCGACGCTGGTGGTCAGGGAACGGTGGCGCGTAGGACGGCCTTGCCATCTGCCACTTCTTCTTGCAACAGGGCCAAGGAGCAAACTGTGTCCAAGTCAGGCGGTCGCTAGATGAGAAACCACCGCTCGAATGTCAGCACGCAGTCCCTCAATGAATCGCGTCAGGAAAAAATAAGGATGGGTCAGTTCAGAGTATGAGATCATATGATTCATAAGAGTTTCAAATCGCTCAATAAAATCTGCGACAGAATTGGTCTGACAGATAGCATAGAACTGGCGAAATAATAGCTGATGTTTATCTCGACCAAATCTGGTGCAAAACAAGGCTGTGAACGACTCCCAGTTGAGCCCCGCAATTTTACGCTGCACTGACTGCAACCAAATCATGGCTGGTCCTGAGAAATTCAGGATCGCCATTGGAACATAGTAGGATTCGTGCACCGTGAACATCTGGAAGTATTGTTCTGAGAGTCTTCCAGAGCTGTGGGTTCTCGCCGACGAAGACGGGAAACATCATCGGCAGCGGAGTTTGGCCCAGAGCAGAAAGAACTTGAGATGACAGTGGCGACGAGATCAGGGAAGGAATCAGGGTCATACCCGTGACCGGGGAAGTCGCCAGTGACTCGGGGGTCACCGACGAGGATCCCCCAGGATGCAGTGGTGCGTCGTGGCCTGATTGCCCTTGGATCTCGCGCGCAACCATGGGAGGGGTCGCAAGCGGCGGCGATCCGGTGGATGGTGCAGTTGAAGACGACGCGGCTTGGAGAGCCGCGACCGAGAGCTCCAATTGTGCGAACCGCGCCTCCAACTCCGGCTTCCAAGTGACGAGGGAGTCAATCCGCGCCGTCTGCGTCGCCAAGGCCTGGAGGATGGCATTGTTGTTGCCGTCTTGCTTGTTGGCACGGGCGGTGGCCTCGTCGCTCATCTTGTCGAGGTAAGCTTTGAGCGCGGGATCCATTGTGGCGATGAGGTGATCACACGCTTGCTTCTGGCGGCGGGTTTCTAGGACGGCGATCTAGGCGGCGGCGGGGAAGGGTGGTATGTGGCTAGCTGATACCACGATGTTAGGTACCCGATCTAGTTTCTCACAATTCGATTACAGCCACAGGAGTGCAGTGATTCACTCTCTGGATACAGCTTGCCGAAAGAAAAAGGAAGAAGAAAGTAAGTGTCGTGTCGTTGCCGTTACCGTGATCCAAGCCCGGATGCCCCTCCTCCGGGCCCATGAACCTGCAGTTGGTGGGCGAATCCTTGTTGGCCTGGCGATGACGCGTCCTTCGCCTTGATTCATCCACTTGTCTGCCAGCGTGGCCCGATCAGCTGCCATGGCAGTGCCTTTGCCTTTCGCTGCCATGGCAGCTGTTTCACTGCCTCTCGCCCTCTGCATGTTGGACGCTTACACACTTGCAGCAGTTCCTTCTTCACTGCATTATCAGCAAGCCTTTCAGCCTCCATTTCTCGGACCATTAGCTCGCTCTTTTGCATATCAAATGCAGCTTCAAGGCTGGCTTCAGGTCTCTTGCCTTTTTTTAAAAGCTGCTGACACACATGAATGATGATTAAGAGCAGCTATCACACCATGTTTCTATCAAAAACAAAGACTGCATAAACACAATAGGTATTCCACCCCAGCACAAAAAAAAAATCCAACTCTCTCTGAAGAAAACATGTTTCCAGATAGAATTCCCCATATCAGCTCAAAGAAATAGATTCAAAATATTGATATGCCTAGCAGGCTAGCACCTAATCAAGGGCAGGGTTCACACAGACACACTATTCTTTCCAAAGAACATGCCTGATTTTCCATAAAAGGACAATAAATGAATAAAACGATAAAGTTGCTCCAAGCACAACTATGGATGCACCAATTTTTTCCGTACAACGAGAATTTTTGCATTTAGTGTCAACAAGAATATGAGAAGGAAGAAAAAAGTACCTGATGACGCCATGGCAAAGCGGACGATGCTAAAGGCTGAAAGACTGAGGGATTTCACCAGACAGCAATGAGGCACCTGGAACTGGATTTGAGGGATCTATCACCAGACAAGCGCCAAGGTTGCATGAGTGAATCTCAGGGAGTTTTTTGTTTTTGACAAGTTCTCGCAGTTTCTTCGCTTGATTTCAAACTGGATCTAAGGGATCTGACCTGAGGTGTGGGAATTGGAGGAAGGAAGGCTGGGGAACAAGTGGCAAGGTTTCGATGTTTGGCCGTCTGATGGCTTTATTGTTCTATTCAAAATTTGCGCAACCGGTTTCCTTGATCTTGGATTGGATCCGGAATTCAAGTGATAAGTAGGTAAAGACGATAGACTTTAGAAATTTCATAAAGGAGTACAAGCATAGTAAGTTTGCTTTCTAATTTAGAAATTTGGTGAACAGATTCGACTTGAGAAAAGTTATAATAGAGTAAAATCCTAGTGTGTTTGCTTCCTAATTTAGAAATTGCGTAAATCAATTCTAATCCCTGCCTTCAAAGCCAGAGGAATATATTGTGTTCTCATCAGGACCATTTGAATAGAATTATGCGATATTTTGGATATAAACCCTCATCTAGGAATCTATGTAACTCTGATAGGGCAGGTCCTTACCTTTCCATACAAACATAAAGCTTGTGTAACTATGCATGAAATCCATATCGAAAGATAATAATAATGGAATATTATTTTACATACTAATGTATACCATTCTTCTTATATTGTTGCAAAAAATCAAGCATTTCCTTTCAGTTGAAGTTTAAGAAATACTTAAACATTCTTGACTCCATGGATTTTTTAGACAAGTAAGCGAGGCCAAAATGAACGCCATTACCCCATATAGTCTTCTAAGAGAATTTGTACTCTCTAGAATTGCACAGAAGTTTGTCATACAAAAATGCAAGTAACAAGAACTTAATTTGGAAATTTGGGGGAACGATTTTCATTTTCCCATGTCAA
This sequence comes from Triticum aestivum, assembly GCF_018294505.1. Classification (NCBI taxonomy): domain Eukaryota; kingdom Viridiplantae; phylum Streptophyta; class Magnoliopsida; order Poales; family Poaceae; genus Triticum; species Triticum aestivum. The sequence continues at coordinate 422,733,699 of NC_057810.1, forward strand.
CAGTCGTGGACCCTCAGCTAGATATGCAAAAAGGAACATTCCTATGCATCAGCTGCATGGCGACTAATTAGAGAGAAAACTTAGATGGCAAGAAATGGCATTCAAAGCAATATTTTTAATAACGGTGAATAAGGCTAACACTGATAAAATGAAATCGTAGAGCTTGTAGCTATTGTGCACAAACAAAAAGACTTACAATATTGCTCAGTTAATACATATTTGAATGGACAGAAAGGACGGGCCCATAAACAATAACGAGTTCTGCCAAGCAAAGAACTTGCTCCTTAGGCCCCATAATTTGTACTGCTAATAAGCGGTTTATAATATTTATTTATTTTGACGCGTCAACGGCGGGCTTACGCCGGCCTGAACTTATATTGCCCAAACCAAAGTTATTACAGAGTAGAGTTACAGGGGGAGCGATTTATAATATCTCTGCCTAGAAATTATTCGCTTTCCATAGAAGTTGCTACAAGACCACGGACGAAGTACCAAAGCCTATTCCTGTACCAAACTTGGCTGCGGGTTCTTGAGTGTTGATGATCAGACTCACATACACCTATTGATCTTCTAGTTGTATGTTGTGATTGTAAAATGTGGTTATTTGGGAGTTAACATTGATACTATTTTGTTACTAAACTTGGCAATACAGTTGGACCGTATAAACAATGCTTGTGGAATGGCTAGAAACGGAAACAGCATTTCGTGTCAATTCACCAATCATCAATGCCGAAGTAGCACGAGGCGTGAGACATGTGTACTGTACCGTGGATCACCAGCTAGCCTTGCAGACGCGCCCCTTTTCTCGAGCAAGCACCGTGATCCATGGGCGCGCTCGGTACAACAGCTGACCGGTAGTAGCGAACTTGGCGGATTGTCGTACGGGTTGCGGCATTTTGTCGAACAGCTTCAAAGCGTCGGACGCTGCGGTGGTAGCGTGCCCTCGCCAGGCATGGGTTGGAAGTCGGCGACGGCGAGCGGATCTGGAGAGGGGCGGTAACCACGTAAATCGGTGGAGGAGGAGGAGGTCGGGGAGGCTCAGAGATCTCGCGCCGGAGCGGGCTGCTGAGGAAATTGAGCTGATGCCCAGCTAACCACATTCGATATTTTTTATACGTAGGGCTTCCTTTACAGTTTTTTCCTTTTTTTTTCAGTTAAGAAAGAAACTGCAAAGGAAGCAAAATCACAAAGGAAAAATGGACCGCCGCTTCCACGCACGCAAATGAAAGGGCATGTACAATGGTTGATAAAGTAGTTTTATCTTACATGTAATTTAGAGATGACAAAAAAACATGTCTACAATGGGTCATCTCTTAGCCTTATTTCAATAACTAGTTATTCCTAAAAACGTGGTGAGACGTATTGTGCTAAGAGATCATCTCTTGCATTGTCTTAATTAAGAGAAGACAAGCCTTTTCTTATGATTTTCCTCTCCTCCACCTCATCATTTATCCTATGTGGCATTGCTAAGATAGAACCATTGTACATGCCCTTATGCTCCGGGTGACTCCACATTTGCCGTCTTTTTGTACGGATTCCAGATGTCAGCCATGGCAGCCCGGCGACGAGTGTTTTTTCTTTTAACACACTACAGATGCAAGCGCTTATATATACGCGCGTACACCTTGACAAGGATTGAACGCTGGTCTATTCACTCTGGCCAGCTATATATATATGTCTATATCGTTTCAAGGCCGCTTCTATTGCACTAACAACAAGGGTCTCATGGTGGTGGAGACTAGTGAAAAGGAGCCACCCGTTCTTCCGCCGGATGTCGTCCACTGCGCACCTGGTGGACAATGACGGAGAGCTGATATTGGTATACCGTGCCATGCGGCAACAGCGTCACATGACAAGGACAATAAGAATGGAAAATATTTCCTTAAAAAAGAAGAATGGAAAATAGTTCTACTGTTACCATGCGGCAATTGTGGTGTTTTACAAGAGCGTGACCGGGATGGGGACGGTCAAATCGGACCCTGCGGTATCAGCGAGTGACTATCTAACTTGGCATGTCTCAGAGTCTGACTACGTTTCAGAGGATGCCTGAATGAATTTCAGTCGTTTCCAAACAAGCATAGCAGCCTGTGTGTTGTTTGCTGCTCCCTCTGTACGTACTTGCTTGTGTACCAGAAATGATGTATCGACCGGGCTAAAATTGCAGAATCTATTCTATGTTTCCTCAATTACATTTCACGAGCATTATGTTAATACTATCATCCGTGTGAGTTTGGTAGCAGAAACCCACCACCTCTGATCTATTCCGGTTCAGACTTGCGGTGAACTGATCCATGAGCAGACTCGATTGTGTTGGGACCATCGATAGAACCAAACATCTAACAGTAGTGAGCAAAAAATATGACTAGAGCAAGTTCAACATTTAACTGCTGTGCGCCATATATTTGCTTATAGCAACTCCTGAAACATCTGGCTACGGTGAATTAAAGGCATGTTCGGTGCAAAGGAAGGTAAATAAGCACCAACTTAGAAATTGGTACACTGGTTCGATTCTTCATTGGGAAACAGAGAAGAAATATAATGAAAGCAGCAGGGAAATTATGCCACTGTGTATAACGGCTCTCAATTTGGGCATACATATGAAGATACACTTGGCATGGCAGATTTATTACAGAAATTGATGTACAAGAACCGGTGTCATTGGGATGTGCTTAGCTTAGCAACAATAATAGTTTATGAGTAATTTGTACTATCGAGACCAAACAACATCTATGTAGTTCACTGATGAAACAGAGTATACACAAATAAACTGACCATGGAAAAACATGTCAACAAAAATGAAGATAAAATCATGGGATAACAAATTCATCAGCAGCAGTGCGCATGCAACAAAATAGTATGAGCAATGTTAAGGTATAGTACAGTCCATAAACAGATGGGGAATAGGCTATCTTTGGGAACATGAATACTCTGGCACACCACAAATCTTAAAACCTTTCCTGATACACATGCCAACATCTAGCAAATGCCGAATATGATTCATGCCGTGGCAGCCCACAGATTGAAATTTTGGCATGGCAAAGTCAGCACCATAGACCAAAAAAGTATACAAAAAAAGGTAGTAACAAGGAATACACTCCGTTATTTTCTAACAAGCATCCAGTTACAGCAATGTCCGGTGAATCAGGATTGTCAGTCTAAACTCCATCTATGATGTATGGCTAGATTAAGGTATGGCAAATGTCATAGCTTGCCATAATTCATGTATTTATATTGATTGCCCCTATTCAACACAAACTTCAATATGGTGTCGTCGCTCTCTTTGAGATCCATCACTGTAAGGGACTATGATGACAAATCAGTTTGAGATCCATCAACTATGATGACAAATCAGTTAACAATTTGAGATGCAAGGCAGTGAAATATATTATCTAGTACGTAATAAACACCACAACTGCACATATTAAAGCATGGTATGTCATTATGTAACAGCGTGTTTGGTTGGGGGTAATTAGAGTTAGGGAATGGGAACTGAAGGGGTACGAGACTTCAAATCTGTTGTTTGGTTGGAGGTATTGGGAATTCACAAGGGAATAGGCATGGGACTTGAGACTCCAACTCCCACCGTTTTATTAACAGGGGAGGGGGTGGGAGTTGGATGGGAATTGTTTTAATGAGTTAATCTTAACCCTTCATCCTAACTTCCCTTGTCTAGTCCCATGTCAATTCCCATGAACCAAACAAGGGAGTACAATTTCTCCTCATATTCTCAGTTTCTCACACATAATTCCTATCACGCACCAAACAGAGGATTGGGAATAAAATGACTCATCCCATGTCTAATCTCAACACAACTCCCTCCTCTAAACTCCCATTCCCCTTCCCAAATATTGCCAAACACGCTGCAAGTGTAGCTCTGATCTGATTGAAATCCAGTATTGCAAATCATAGTTGTGTGACAAATAAAGTTGCACCATCTTTGCATGTAGCAAGTCGCAACCACCAAAAGCAATGACTCTGCGGGTATCATTTTCATCCCAAGAAATTGGACAGCGAGGAGCACTTGATAGGAACCGGGTCCCTACCAGGACGAGCACTCAGGTTATAGGGGTGGAAGGGAGGTTGGCGTGGAGGAAGGCGAGGCCGCCAGCGCTGGGGCGCCGTCGTCACGCGCGCGAGAGGGAGAGAGGGCGCAGGGGGCGGCGGATAGGGTTAGGTCTCCCGGCTCCCTTCAGGAAGTCGAGCAAATATGATTGCGTCTGCTTAATCTCAAAACGGGTCCGTACATGAGTTTATATAATCCTCCTAATAAAATAATTGGGCTAAGCCCCTAACACAATAAGATAACTTGGGCTGGGCCCCTAACTGCCTGCGCCATGAGGCCTCCTCCGGCTATAGTGTATGCTGGTCATAACAGCACTCAATCCCAATTCTTCACTTCTCACTTTTGTCACTGTTTCCCTTTGACTTTTTGCGCCATTTTTTTCTGCCAGCATTTTTTTCCATTGAACTGTCGTTAGTTTTCATTCTTAACTATCGCCCCCTCTTTTGCATCCAATTTTTGCCTTCTACTTTTCCTTTCTGGGCAAGAATTATCTAGGGAAATAAAAGGTGGGAGAATGCTTTTTCAACTACAACCAATAAAAACTTTTTCGCAGTAATGTAATTTTGTGATTTAAGATGAACAAAATTAGAGTAAATTGTCAATAGGATACCTAAACAATTCATGCTCTTTCACTACCAAACTTTTTTGAATAATGCAGAAAACAGAGTTCAGCATATGACATAACTAAACCGATAGTGTATATTCCACAACTATATCACAAATGTCACTGTAAATTGCAGTAAAAGATATCATGAAATTTGCATGAGGCGTGGGTTCACATTGAAACAAGATGTGCTCCCAAGCTGGGCTTGTTGATCTTGGTGGACTCCCCTTAATCCATCAAGCTCAAGCATGCAGGTTGAAGCTTCAACCAGCCTTCTCAATTGTAATAACAAATGAAACAAGGTAGACCATAGGACTGCAGTTTGTGCTCCTAGGTGCATTTGTACCTTTAGTTTAGAAAGATCAAAGGCACATTTTAAAGTTTCACAAAATCCTGAAAAAAAAAGTATATCACACATATGGTAGTAATCCTATGCACCTGCAAATTTGCGTGAGCAAATATGCTAGTGTGTGTTTTTCACTAAAAAAGACAAGAATTAATGGCCAGAATAGCAACTTTTTGTGCACTGAATTTGTTATTTTTCACAGGGCACAAGAATAGGTTTCACACCAAACTTACTATACCTAATACTTAACCATGCTATGGGTGATACTTTGGGAAAAAAATTCAAAGAATGGAAAATTTATTTGTAAGCCAGGAGCATGAGCTCCGGAGCTCACCTAGTTATTACCAGCTAACCATACATTAATTGGTTGCTTGGTATATATGTTGTCATCAACTTGAAATTATCTATAAGTCAAGAAAATCATTGGTTACAATACAAGTAACTGAGCGACATTTGCAAAGAAGGCCGATACTATACTAAAAAAGGACACCATGGTTTGTTTTTCATGACAAAAGAAGACACGTACCCGGGTATTGAAGATCACCAAGCATGCAATGGTGTTATGTTGTTAAAGGGTCAGTTTGAGATCTTCACATTCTCCAAGGACCAATAGAAGATTTGATGGAACGAATACTAAGTTGAGGCAGTTGCAGTTGCAGTGTAAAGGGTCTTCTGAGCAACCAGTAACCAAGCGATTCTGGAGCGCATGAGCTCTGTTTTAAGCTGCTATACAGGTCTGCCATTAATACAGTACATAAGCAAAGAGATCATAGATACATCAAACAGAGACATCACTCAGTGCCTATGTCAATGCTCAATACCCTCTTAATACAAGTTCAGTTTGTTACAAGTAGACACATTTTGGCATAAAAAGCGAAGTAGTACTTCAGAAGTACAAAATAAGAAAGTAACAACAAAAATTATGCCAAAATGTGCTTAACTCCAACACAATTCGTCCGGTTTGGAAGGCAAGAAACATATTAAGTCGTGCAAATCAGGCACAAAAACACTTCCATACACAAGTACAACTCCAATACTTAAGACAGCACCTGATAAAAAATAAATCTAAAATATTTTAGCCCAACATACCCTAAATTAGTTACACAGTTGCAATGTCCACAACCCCCTCAGGTACATCAGGAGGAAATCCCTGCCAATCCTACAAGAACATGGAAACTATTGAGCCTAGTTTCTGCCTCCAATCGAACAGCAATTCATCAAACACAACAAAGCAAACTATCTAGTTAAATACAGATGGTCCCAGTAAGTTGCACTGCCTAATTAATACCAGGGACAGGCTGCCCGGCAGCCTGCTCATCTTGACTGCACAGGGAGTTCACAAGGTCCCGTGGATCCCCCCATGCCGGCAGCGCGGCAACGGCATCCACGACGGCTGCCTCGTACTCATTGCAAAACTCGACAATCTGGTCACACATCTCCGATGCTTTTTTGAGCATTTCCTCCTGCGCCTCCACCTGCACAACCACCCCCAAAAGAACGCATTAGCAGCTAGGCAGCGGGGAGAGGACTAGGTGAGCTGATGGAGCAAAGCAGGTGGTTTAGGATCTTACCTCCGCGAGACAGTCATCGAGGATGGTGTGGTCCGAGGAGATTGTGGCGGTCGAGGGGGTGAGGGGAAGAGGGGAAGCGGACGAAGCTCCAGAAGTGGCTGCGGTGGGGGCGGGGGGCGGAGCAAGGATGTCGGAGGAGAGGGACTCCCAGCGGGAGAGCTCCGGCTGGTACTTGGCGCGGAGGTGGAGGAGCGCGCGGCGGCGGCGCTGGAGGCGGGCGGACTCGAGGTCCGGGGCCGGTGTAGAGGGCGCCGCCGTGCCGGTATCTTCGGCGCCATCCGGATAGAGGACGCGGGGGCGCTTGAAGACGAAGCCTTCATCGTATTCGATCTCCCACTCGCCGCCGACGGAGGTGGCCGCCATCGGCTGGGGCGCTATGGGCGCGGCAGCGCGAGGAGGGGATCCGGTGGTGGTGCGTAGATGCGGGTTGAGGAGCGGGGTTTGGGTTTGGGGCCTGAAATTTCGAAAATTGGGGCTTGCCGAGCGGCAATTCGAAAATGTGGCGGCCGAGAGATCGTAAGCCTCTTTTTCATCAGTTTTTCAGGAAAGAAGTCCACATAACCCCCGGGGTTTCACGAACCGGCCAATTTACCCCCCAAAGTCTAAAACCGGGTAAATAACCCCCTGATCTTTTCCAAACCATGTTAATCACCCCCTAACCCTGGTTAGAGTGGTTTTGTAGGTGGTTTTGATGACGTGGTGAGGCGCTCCTCGTTCCCGACATGCACCTGGCTTCGACCATACTACTCCGAGCACGAACCAGTCTCGTACCAGTCACGGCACAGGACATCAACATGTAGCTCGCCGAGTCCCACACTTCAACTTTGTGATCTTCTTGGCGGTGAGCCTTCCCAGCTCCAGGTCGTGCAGCCCGCACGAAGCCAGCATCGTCTTGCATCGAAAGGCATCCCCTCGACCAGGCAGGCCAACGTCGTCGAACTTGCTCTCCGGCCTAGTGCATGCGCCCAAGGTTTGACGGATCCTTATGGACGTCTGCGCCATAGCGCTCCTGCTGCGTCCCGCGTGACCAGTGGCTGGTACAGTCGTACTCTTGCTCTCCGAAGTGGACAGTGGAGGTCGTCTACGATGGTGACGAGCAGGACATGAGCACTGGAAGCGACGAGGAGCTGGCGAGCCACGTGCACTTGAGGAGGTAGGCACGAGGTCCCGATGGCACGTGAACTCGAGCTCCGCCGGAGAAAATACACACGTACATATATACTGCTGTTGAATTGATTCTCTCCTGGAGCACACACGTACACACAAGAAGCTCGTGCCACCATGTACAAGTTGGATATGACTATTCTAATCGTGATTAGCTCTAATGATGGACATCGTCAGCTGTCGGTGGCAGCCCCAGCCGTAGGTGGCATGGGCGCGAGCTCGATATGTGGTGCAGGTGCGAGCTATTGTCGACTTGAGGACGAAGCGAACGCGGCCGGCGAGGGCTGCCGAGGCGACTAAGGCAACGACGGTGCAGTCGCGTGTGCTTGCTTTAGGAGCTGGTGCGCCGCTAGGAGCCGGGAGCCTTGCCAATTTGCCATCTGGTTGAGGCACCAATTTTTGTACAAAGGACGGAGCTCCAGAAGCCATCCCGCCGGGGTTCAAGGAGAGTACGAAGGTGGGCGCAACAGTAGTACATCATGCGACACAAGGTACTTCATGTACCATGCTGGGCTTAGCTCCCTCGTGACCGGCTGCTCGTTGGTGCTACCACAAGGTCGATGAGTGGTTTGGGCGCGACGCGCGATGGCAGAAGGATCGGAGGAGGACAGGAACCGTGCCGACCTGGCACCTGCAATCTGCCCAGTCACCAAAACCGCTTGAAAAACCAGTCTAGTAGGTGTGAGGGGGTGATTCACCTGGTTTGGGAAAGATCAGGGGGTTATTTACCCGGTTTTAGACTTCGGGGGGTAAATTATCCGTTTCATGAAACCTCAGGGGGTTATGTGCACTTCTTTCATTTTTAGGGACCGAGAGGTGGTGAGTTGTTTATGAGCAGATCGGCTCGAGCCACCAGATTATTTTGATTTCTTTTTCCTTTTTCAAAGAAAGACCCGGATTTATATTATATAAAAAGTTTACCATAAGTATGAAGCACCCTGGCTGCCAGGGGACACATGGAAAAGAAAAACACCTCGCCCGGCCCGCTCCCGCTCCCAGGGTACCCTCTTGCGTCCCCACCTTCTCCATCCTTGCCTTCACCTCCCCCCCATCGCCGTCGAGCCAAGCCCGATCGGTGCAAGCGGCAGCGGGGCCATGTTCTCCCTTTCCTCAGAACTGAGTAGCGCGGGGTAGCGAACTCGGGTGGATGTGTGGCGCTTTGCAAGGCGTGGCGCTGGAACGGCTTCAGCGATGATGGGGCTGGTGGAGGCAGCATGGAGAGTTGTTGGGTGGCGCGTGACAAGGCGGATGGCATTTTTGGCAAGGTGTCAATCCCCTTTAGATTTGACATGAGCGGGACGGCGTGGGTGGCCTTGGTGGCTGGGGGGCTCGGGCATGGATGCTAGCGGCCTGGGTGCTGCTAGCTGTCGCCTGTGCCCCGGTGGCTAGCGACTATTGGAGATGGAACGGCGGTGTTTGCATCGGTTTTGGCCAGATCCGGGCGGATTTGGGGCAGGAGTGGGGTGTGACGTCAGGAGTTGGTGGGAGGCCCCTCTGGCTCTCTGTTGGTGGATTTTGGCAGTGGTGTGGGGTCACTAGCGTGCTTCGACGGACGATGTGTGTTGGGGATATAACCCCACGGTATAACCCGCCCTTTGAAGGTCGGGTTAAATTGCTGGCGACTCTTGGAGCTAGACTTCGGATGGGCCAGAACGATCAAGACGCAGGATCAGAAGGGCGGCTCACAAGATGGCCCGACTTAGGGCCCGGAGCCATAAGGCAGCAGGCGGCCCGGTGGTGTAAGCCGCCATACGGTGTCTTGTCATAAAAAGCAAGGTGGCTTAGAGTTAGGCTCGGTCACGGGTCATGACCCAACTCAAACTCTTGTAAGTCAGAGGCCTCGACCTATATATAAAGACGACTCCCTGGCACAGAATATGGCAGGTGACAATCAATCGATAGCTAGGTCTAAGTGAATCCGCTCCCTTGTAATCGATACTCGAGCAATAGGCAGAAAAGCGGGAGTAGGCTTTTACCTCCATCATGAGGGGCCAAACCTGGGTAAACTCGTGTACTTCGACCTGCTCAACCCCGACAAGATAATCACCGTTTGCGATGGCCTCATGTCTAAGTCCTCCGGCTAGGACATCTGCCGTGACAAAACCACGACAGTTGGCGCCCACCGTGGGGCCAGCGCACGGTGGTTTCGAGTTCTTGAAGGGCTCTTTCCCAGGGATCGAGGGATACATGTCACGCCCAATATGCGACCCTATCCTAAAGGAACTCGAAGGTCCCACCAAGGATAGAAGTGCATATTGGAGACGCTTTTGCAAGGTGGATATCATTACATCGTACCATTACATAATAGTTGGGGTTACATACAAGAGGCATACAATGCCACATGAGTACAACAACATCATACACAAGAGCAACATCCGCCTACGGATGAACACAAATAGAAACTCAAACGACATCCACCCTACTAGCCCAGGCTGCCAACCAGGAACCTATCCCCTGAACGACGAAGCAGAAGAAGAACTCAAAACAAGCAAGCGTCGCTCTCGCGTCATGATCATCACATTACCTGTACCTACAACTGTTGTTGTAGTAATCTGTGAGTCACGAGGACTCAACAATCCCATTAACATGGGTATCAAGACTAGCAAAGCTTAATGGGTATGGAATGGATAAGTGGTGAGGTTGCGGCAGCGACTAAGCATTATATGGTGGCTAGCTTATGAATACAAGAATAATATGAGAAGCTAAGCAAACGGTCGCAAACTAGTAATGATCAAGAAGTGATCTAAACTACTTACGTTCAAACATAACACCACCATGTTCTCTTCTCGACCCACTCGAAAAGAGAACATCATGGTACACACGTGGTTGGGTATTTTAATTCAAGTCTGGTGTCAAGTTCTCTACAACCGGATATTAATAAATTCTCATCTGCCACATAACTGCGGGCATGGCTCTCAAAAGTTTAAACCCTGTAGGGGTGTCCTAAGCTCACGATCCGCGGAGACAATCCTCCATCGCGGGACATCCGATCAGACTCGGGATCCCGATGCACAATACATTCCGACAATGGTAAAACAAGTCCAACAAGACCTCCCGACGTGCCGACACCCTGATAGTAGCTGCGCGTATCTCGTCTCTGGCCATGATCGGATTGTCCAAACTTCCGGTAGGCCAATCCAGTGTTGCCCCTGGCAGTCACGGGCGGTTAACAGGTTTGGACCAACACTCATGAGGAGCACTGGCCCGGGGGTTGATTAAGAGTCCTCGGGTGCTAGCCGGTCCCTATGCAAGTTTTTAGTTGTTATTAGGCAAATGGTAAAACCAATGTTGGGCCTTGCTAGAAGAGTTTTATTCAAAGCGAACTGTCAAGAGGGTCCTATACCCCTCACCGTGTTAGGGACGCAAAATCAAGTAACATAACATCGGTATGACGAAAACTAGGGCGGCAAGAGTGGAACAAAACACCAGGCATAAGGCTGAGCCTTCCACCCTTTACCAAGTATATAGATGCATTAATTAAATAAGAGATATTGTGATATCCCAACTAATCATGTTCCAACATGGAGCAATCTTCAACTTCACCTGCAACTAACAACGCTATAAGAGGGGCTGAGCAAAAGCGGTAACTTAGCCAAACAACGGTTTGCTAGGAAGGTGAAAAAGGTTAGAGGCTGACATGGCAATTTGGGAGGCTTGATAAACAAGTGGTAGGAAGCGCGACATAGCGATAGCATCGAAACAGCTAGCATAGCAATGATAGTAGTGAGATCCATGGTAACGGTCATCTTGACTGAAATCCCGCCAGGAAGAAGAACAAGTCCATGAAGAAGACGAACGGGCGAAGACGAACCAAGCGTAGTTGAACGAATCCTCACGGTCGCAACAAAATAGGAACTAATGGGAAGAAGCACAACCGTAAAGAAGCAAACAACATGGTAAACAAACAACACATAAACATGACATGATGCTTAACCAAGTATGATGCATGACAAGGCTAAATGATGCTACTCATGGCAAGAGATGATGCATACAAGAACAACAGATCAAAGCAAGTTTAAATGAGGCCGGAAACAACATATAACAATTCCGATAAGTCCCCATATGCAAATTTCGAAATTGATCCAGATCTAAATAAACCTTATGTTCAAGTTGTTAAAAGTTGAGATGCACCAAGATGTTCTACGCGAAAATCTAGTCAAGTTACATATAAAGTTCATTTAATTCGGAGCTACGACCTAGAAGATATGAGCAAAACAAGTCAAACATGACATTGGTGCAAAATGCATACAAATATCAAGCAAACACACTCAAAACAAGGATTCAACATGACATGATGAAACTACATGCAATTCTAAGCAAGTTTCATATAGAGCATGCTCAAAATGGAGCAACGGAGAGAACCGGGGGAACCTGAACGGATGCAAGTTTTAAAAAACATGCACATGAAATGCAGATGATGACATGGCAAAGTGCAACACACAAGAAAATGACATGGCAACGACGACGAATAACTGGAAGACACCTGGCGCATCAGTCTCGGAGTGTTACAATACGCTGTTGGCAGGATGACTAAAAGTCGTCGTGGCAAGCTCTACATCGACGACGCTGGCTGGGGCCCCGAGGCTGACTCAATCGAGTACGGGTACCGGTCCCCTTTGGCGGAATCCACGTCTTCATCGGCAAGATTGGCGGATCTGAGCCTGAGCCGAACATCTGCACCGACCTCGTCGAGCCGGCTCGGCGCACGCAACCCGCCCGGATCCAAGCTAGTCGGAAACACGTCTTCGTGGGCTTCACGCAAGATGTGGAACTTGTGGAAAATTCTGCATCTGGAGGAGAGACTCTCATCTACTCAGGTGATGAGTCCTCGACTGGAGAGACAGAATCAATCTACCAGCTTTAAAACGACGGGCTTGGGGGCTATTCCGATGGTGACAGTATTCCGGACCCCTACGAGCCACCGTGCCGAGCCGCCACCTTCATGGCAGGCACGACACCGGCTCTCAACAACACGATGGCCGGAGCAACGGTAGCAGCTGGCCCCTCAGGGTCCGTCTCAGTCAGGCCTCCGGCTCAAGTCTTATCTGAGTTGATGGATGCTTGGACAACCTTAATGGGGACTGAGGTCACAACGAAAAACCAAGCGGAGCGTAATGCGGAAATTGTGAAACTTCGGGAGTAGATTACCAAGGCCAAGGAGGATATCAATGCTGGAAGTGCCCGGATGGCCATGTTGCAGGCTCAGGTTAATGCTGAATCAGAGTGCCTAAAGGCAGAGGCTTGGTGTTTAAGTCTAGATCAAAACGCTTATAATGCGGTCTTTCGGAGGAGGTAGCAGACCCGTTTGCCCTTACATTATGAGCCCATGAATTTGTTCAACACACCAGGGGCAGGTCCAAGTACTCCAGGAGCACCGGTTATACCCCCATCGGCTGCAGAGGTGCCCAGGAGTCGACCCACAGGGGCGAACCAACGCTAAACCCACCTCGGGGCCAGACCCCACCACAGCATTTCATAACACCACCGTGTCACTTTTCTAACCCGGTGGATAACATAGTAGCAGCGACCACTCGGCTCAACGCGCTCCCTATTACTGGTGAGTCGCCCATCATGGTGGAAGCACTGAATGCCATTGAACTTCTTCAAACGGCGATTGCACATCATGAGAGGTATTCATACAGTCGTGGTCGTGTGTACTCAACTCCCCTCCCGAGCCGTAGTTACAGCTGGCATGTTGAGTCGCCCGCGGTCTCCAGCAGTGAGCGATGTCATAACCCGCCCCATGATAGCCCGCCCCTTAATCCGAGGATTGATGCTCAAGCAATTGCAAACGATGCAAGAGCCCTTCGTAGGGCAGAGGCAGCAAACCAGAGGGCTTATCAGCCGCCCCCTGTGATTCCTTTAGCCTCGGTAGGAGCAGGGTCGAGTGCTAGAACCATTGGAGTACCGTGCCTAGTATCGGCTTTACATAACGAGCGCTTGCCAAAGGATTTTAAAGGCCCTCGCAAGGTGCCCAATTACATGGCGGATCTCCCTCCAGAGGCTTGGATTAAAAATTATGAGCTGGCCATGGAGATGTTGGATGTCAGTGAGGCCGCATGTGCCAAATATTTCACTATGATGTTGGAGGGGCCGGCTAGCACATGGTTGAAGAACCTGCCCTCAATTCTATTAATACCTGGACAGAGTTGAAGTAGCGCTTCATCCAGAATTTTCAAGGCACTTGCAAGCAGCCGGTGACAACTGTGGATCTACAACACTGTGTACAGCGCAAAGATGAGTTGGCCCATCATTGGGCCCGCCGGGTTGTGGCTATCATTCATTCTTAAGATATCATTGGGGTGGCTCAAGTTGTGTTGCTTTTGGAGAAAATTGTCACCTTCAACCTTCGGTGCAGAAGCTAGGGCGGCTCAAATGCAAGTGCACGGACATGGGTAAGCTCATGGATGTACTAACCAGGTATTCTGACTCTAACGGTACAAAGGATCCGGGTTCTGATGATGATAAATCTGGTAAGGGCAAGAAAAAGGGCAGTGGCAAGGGCCAGCAGCAACATGCCTTGGCTCAGAATGGTAATCAGAATAACCATGGCAATGGTGGAAAGCGCAAATACCCTGACGGTAGGTCAGACTTTGTGGCTAACACCAATGCATGATTTAAGAGTCAACATCATAATGGTAATGGCAAGCCGCCCTTCAACGAAGGAAGGTCACAGAATCTTGAGGAAGTACTCAATGGCCCTTGTCCAAAGCACAGTTATTCTAACAAGCCGTCTCGTCATGCATGGAAGGATTATTATATCATGCGGGAGTTCAAGAACTAGTCGTTTCAACAGCATCATGGCAACTGTAATGGGCTGCCCGGCGGGTCAGGCCCCAGTTCGCAGGGATCCGGCTTTGGCGGTGGCGGCTCAAGTACTGGCTATTAGGATCAAGGTAACCATGGTGGTCATAACCAACAATCTGGTCAAGGTCATCAGCAGAAGAATAACCAGTCCGGGTATTAGAGTAATCCTAAGAAGCTAAACAGTGGGCAGTATCATGTCTTCACTAGAAACACTTGCAAGTGGGACCGGAAGGTCCAGAAGCGAGCAGTTAACATGGTTGAGCCGGCAGTGCCTCGGTACTTGAGGTGGTCAGAGCATACGATCACATGGAGTCGGGCGGATCACCCACCTTGGGTTGATGATCCAGGTCATCCGGTCCTGGTGGTAGCCCCTCAAGTGGGCGGTTATAAGTTTACAAAGGTGCTTATGGATGGTGGCAGCAGCATCAACATATTGTACTATGATACTTTTCGACGGATGAGTCTGATAGACAAGGACCTCAAGCCGTCCTCCATGATGTTTCATGGAGTTCTCCCTGGCAAGTCAGCTTACCCTGTTGGAAGGATAGCGCTGGAAGTGGCTTTTGGTGATGAGTGTAACTACAGAGCAGAGGCGTTGTGGTTTGAGGTGGTCAAGATCAAGAGTCCATATCATGCGATATTTGGACGGCCAGCTTACGCTAAATTCATGGCCCGCCCTTGTTATGTTTATTTGCAGCTCAAGATGTCAGGGCTTAAAGGGGCGATCACAGTTCATGGAGATTGTAAGGTAGTTGTAGAGTGTGAGGAAGGTGGTGTTGCCTATACTGAGACAGCTTGTGCTTCTGCAGAGCTCAAGTTTTGTAAGGACAATGTTGACCCGACTGATATGACCCCTCTGAAGAAGCCCAACACTGAGAAGGACCCCTTGCTCAAGTTTCATTCGGAAAAAGATACAAAGCAAGTTGATTTTGTTCTTGGTGATTCTTCTCAATAGTTCACCATTGGAGCAGGTTTAGGCCCCAAATAGGAAAGCATGCTCATCGTGTTCATCCGTGAGAATTGAGACATCTTTGCATGGAAGCATTCTGACATGCCGGGTGTATAGAGAAAATTCGCTGATCACCACCTTAAGGTTGATCCTAAAATGAAACTCGTCCGACAGTTCCTTCGTCGTTTTAACGAGGAGAGTGATACGTCCATTTTGCATCATGCTTTTATGTCCATATTTATTTGCATTATGGGCTGTTATTTCACGTTATGTCACAATACTTATGGATATTCTCTCTTATTTTACAAGGTTTACATGAAGAGGGAGAATGCCGGCAGCTGGAATTCTGGGCTGGAAAAGGAGCAAATATTGGAGGCCTATTCTGCGCAACTCCAAAAGTCCTGAAACTCCATGGAAGATCTTAAAATAAATAAAGAAAAATCGTCGCCAAAGATGAAGGCCAGGGGGCCCACACCCTGCTCACGAGGGTGGGGGGCGCCCCCCCCCCCCTGGGGCGCGCCCCCTACCTCGTGGGCCCCCTGGTGGCTCTCCGACGCCCATCTTCTCCTATATGAAGTCTTTCGATGAGAAAAAAAATAGAAGGCAACCACTCGGGATGAGACTCCGCCGCCACGAGGCGGAACCTTGGCGGAACCAATCTAGGGCTCCGGCAGAGCTATTTTGCCAGAGACACTTCCCTCCGGGAGGGGGAAATCATCACCATCGTCATCACCAACGCTCCTCTCATCGGGAGAGGGCAATCTCCATCAACATCTTCACCAGAACCATCTCATCTCCAAACCCTAGTTCATCTCTTGTATCCAATTCTTGTCTCCAAGTCCGGGATTGGTGCTAGTAGGTTGCTAGTAGTGTTGATTACTCCTTGTAGTTGATGCTAGTTGGTTTATTTGGTGGAAGATCATATGATCAGATCCTTTATGCATATTATTACCCCTCTGATTATGAACATGAATATACTTTGTGAGTAATTACGTTTGTTCCTGAGGACAAGGGAGAAGTCTTGCTATTAGTAGTCATGTGAATTTGGTATTCGTTCGATATTTTGATGAGATGTATGTTGTCTAGCCTCTAGTGGTGTTATGTGAACGTCGACTACATAACACTTCACCATTATTTGGGCCTAGAGGAAGGCATTGGGAAGTAATAAGTAGATGATGGGTTGCTAGAGTGACAGAAGCTTAAACCCTAGTTTATGTGTTGCTTCGTAAGGGGCTGATTTGGATCCATATGTTTCATGCTATGGTTAGGTTTACCTTAATACTTTTGTTGTAGTTGCGGATGCTTGCAATAGAGGTTTATCATAAGTGGTATGCTTGTTCAAGTAAGAACAACACCCAAGCACTGGTCCACCCACATATCAAATTATCAAAGTACCGAACGCGAATCATATGAGCGTGATGAAAACTAGCTTGACGATATTCCCACGTGTCCTCGGGAGCGCTTTTCCTATTATAAGAGTTTTTCCAGGCTTGTCCTTTGCTACAAAAAGGATTGGGCCACCTTGCTGCACTTCATTTACTTTTGTTACTTGTTGCTCATTACAATTTATCTTATCACAAAACTATCTATTACTACTTATTTCAGTACTTGCAGAGAATACCTTGCTGAAAACCGCTTATCATTTCCTTCTGCTCCTCGTTGGGTTCGACACTCTTACTTATCGAAAGGACTATGATAGATCCCCTATACTTGTGGATCATCAAGACTCTTTTCTGGCACCGTTGCCAGGGAGTGAAGCGCCTTTGGTAGGTGGAATTTGGTAAGGAAAAATTTATATAGTGTGCTGAAATTTTCTGTCACTTGTTACTATAGAAAGTAATTGTGTGAGGGGCTTGTTCGGGGTATCTTCACCCCATCCAGTAGAGCAAAGAGTTTATCCTCAACCTACTGAACCTATTGAAAATGAAACTCCTTTTGAAATTCCTTCGGGTATGATGGAACAACTGCTAGCTAACACTTTTACAGGAGATGGAACAAAGCATCCTGATGAACATCTAAGCTATGTGGATGATGTTTGTGGACTATTTAAGCTTGCAGGTATACCCGATGATGTTGTTAATAAGAAGGACTTCCCTTTATCTTTGAAGGGAGACGCATTGACATGGTACAGGCTATGTGATGATATGCGATCATGGAACTATAAAAGATTGAAATTGGAATTTCATCAAAAGTATTACCCTATGCATCTTGTTCATCGTGATCGCAATTATATATATAATTTTTGGCCTCGCAAAGGAGAAAGCATCGCTCAAGCTTGGGGGAGGTTAAATCAATGTTATATTCATGCCCCAATCATGAGCTCTCAAAAGAAGTAATTATGCAAAGTTTTTATACTCGGCTTTCTGATAACAATCGCACCATGCTCGATACTTCTTGTGCTGGCTCTTTTATGATGAAGACTATTGAATTTAGATGGAATTTATTGGATAGAATTAAACGCAACTCTGAAGATTGGGACCTCGACGAAGGTAAGGAGTCAGGTATGACACTTAAGTTTGATTGTGTTAAATCTTTTATGGATACCGATATTTTCCGTAAGTTTAGTACTAAATATGGACTTGACTCTGAGATAGTAGCTTCTTTCTGTGAATATTTTGATGGGGAACGTTGCAGAAAATAAAAAGTTTCTACACTTCACCAAGATCAATCTATGGAGTCATCTAGCAATGAGATGGAGGAGTGCATCTACATACCCTTGTAGATCGCGCGGAAGCGTTCAAGAGAACGGGGTTGAGGGAGTCGTACTCGTCATGACCCAAATCACCGATGATCCTAGTGCCGAACGGACGGCACATCCGCATTCAACACATGTACGATTGGGAAGATGTCTCCTCCTTCTTGATCCAGCAAGTGGGAGGGAGAGGTTGATGGAGATCCAGCAGCACGACGGCGTGGTGGTGGAAGTAGCGGCGATCTCGGCAGGGCTTCGCCAAGCTCTACGAGAGGGAGAGGTGTTGCAGAGGGAGAGGGAGGCGCTAGGGACTTGGGTGCGGCTGTCCTCCCTCCCTCCTCTTTATATAGGGGCCAGGAGGGTGCCGGCCCCCTAGAGATCCCATCTCAAGGGGGGCGGCCAAGGGGGGTGGCTTTCCCCCCAAGCCAAGTGGGGCGCCCCCACCCCTAGGGTTTCCAATCCTAGGCGCAGGAGGGGCCAAGGGAGGCGCACCAGCCCACCAGGGGCTGGTTCCCCTCCCACTTCAGCCCATGGGGCCCTCCGGGATAGGTGGCCCCACCCGGTGGACCCCCGGGACCCTTCCGGTGGACCCCCGGGACCCTTCCGGTGGTCCCGGTACAATACCGGTGACCCCCGAAACTTTGCCGACGGCCGAAACTAGACTTCCTATATATAATTCTTCACCTCTAGACCATTTTGGAACTCCTCGTGACGTCCGGGATCTCATCCGGGACTCCGAAAAACTTTCGGGTTACCGCATACTAGTATCTCTACAACCCTAGCGTCACCAAACCTTAAGTGTGTAGACCCTATGGGTTCGGGAGACATGCAGACATGACCGAGACGACTCTCTGGCCAATAACCAACAGGGGGATCTGGATACCCATGTTGGCTCCCACATGTTCCACGATGATCTCATCGAATGAACCACGATGTCGAGGATTCAAGTAATCCCGTATACAATTCCCTTTGTCAATCGGTACGTTACTTGCCCGAGATTCGATCGTCGGTATCCTAATACCTCGTTCAATCTCGTTACCGTCAAGTCACTTTACTTGTACCGTAATGCATGATCCCGTGACCAACCACTTAGTCACTTTGAGCTCATTATGATGATGCATTACCGAGTGGGCCCAGAGATACCTCCCTCATACGGAGTGACAAATCCCAGTCTCGATCCGTGTCAACCCAGCAGACACTTTCGGAGGTACCTGTAGTATACCTTTATAGTCACCCAGTTACATTGTGACGTTTGGTACACCCAAAGCACTCCTACGGCATCCGGGTGTTACACGATCTCATGGTCTAAGGAAATGATACTTGACATTGGAAAAGCTCTAGCAAACGAACTACACGATCTTGTGCTATGCTTAGGATTGGGTCTTGTCCATCACATCATTCTCCCAATGATGTGATCCCATTATCAATGCCATCCAATGTCCATGGTTAGGAAACCGTGACCATCTATTGATAAACGAGCTAGTCAACTAGAGGCTCACTAGGGACATGTTGTGGTCTATGTATTCACACATGTATTACTATTTCTGGATAACACAATTATAGCATGAATAAAAGACAATTATCATGAATGAGGAAATATAATAATAACCATTTTATTATTGCCTCTAGGGCATATTTCCAACAGTCTCCCACTTGCACTAGAGTCAATAATCTAGTTACATTGTGATGAATCGAACACCCATAGAGTTCTGGTGTTGATCATGTTTTGCTCGCGGAAGAGGTTTAGTCAACGGATCTGCGACATTCAGATCCGTATGCACTTTGCAAATATCTATGTCTCCATCTTGAACATTTTCACGAATGGAGTTGAAGCGACGCTTGATGTGCCTGGTCTTCTTGTGAAACCTGGGCTCCTTGGCAAGGGCAATAGCTCCAGTGTTGTCACAGAAGAGTGTGATCAACCCCGATGCATTGGGTATGACTCCTAGGTCGGTGATGAACTCCTTCACCCAGATTGCTTCATGCGCTGCCTCTGAGGCTGCCATGTATTCCGCTTCACATGTAGATCCCGCCACGACGCTTTGCTTGCAACTGCACCAGCTTACTGCCCCACCATTCAAAAAATACATGTATCCGGTTTGTGACTTAGAGTCAGCCAGATCTGTGTCGAAGCTAGCGTCGACGTAACCCTTTACGACGAGCTCTTTGTCACCTCCATATACGAGAAACATATCCTTAGTCCTTTTCAGGTACTTCAGGATGTTCTTGACCGCTGTCCAGTGTTCCATGTCGGGATTACTTTGGTACCTTCCTACCAAACTTACGGCAAGGTTTACATCAGGTCTGGTACACATCATGGCATACATGATAAACCCTATGGCCGAGGCATAGGGGACGACACTCATCTTTTCTCTATCTTCTGCCGTGGTCGGACATTGAGCCGAGCTCAATTTCACACCTTGCAACACAGGCAAGAATCCATTCTTGGACTGATCCATATTGAACTTCTTCAATATCTTATCAAGGTATGTGCTTTGTGAAAGACCTATGAGGCGTCTCGATCTATCTCTATAGATCTTGATGCCTAATATGTAAGCAGCTTCTCCAAGGTCCTTCATTGAAAAACACTTATTCAAGTAGGCCTTAATGCTATCCAAAAGTTCTATATCATTTCCCATCAAAAGTATGTCATCCACATATAATATGATAAATGCTACAGAGCTCGCACTCACTTTCTTGTAAACGCAGGCTTCTCCATAAGTCTGCATAAACACAAACGCTTTGATCATTTCATTAAAGCAAATGTTCCAACTCCGAGATGCTTGCACGAGCCCATAGATGGAGCGCTGGATCTTGCATACCTTGTTAGCATTCTTAGGATCGACAAAACCCTCCGGCTGCATCATATACAGTTCTTCCTTAAGATGGCCGTTAAGGAATGTCGTTTTGACGTCCATTTGCCATATCTCATAATCATAGTATGCGGCAATTGCTAACATGATTCGGACGGACTTTAGCTTCGCTACGGGAGAGAAAGTCTCATTGTAGTCAACCCCTTGAACTTTTCGATAACCCTTAGCGACAAGTCGAGATTTATAGATGGTAACATTACCATCCGCGTCCGTCTTCTTCTTAAAGATCCATTTGTTTTCTATCGCTCGCCGATCATCGGGCAAGTCTGTCAAAGTCCATACTTTGTTTTCATACATGGATCCTATCTCGGATTGCATGGCTTCAAGCCATTTGTTGGAATCTAGGGCCGCCATTTCTTCTTCATAGTTTGAAGGTTCACCGTTGTCTAACAACATGATTTCCAGGACAGGGTTGCCATACCACTCTGGTGTGGAACGTGTCCTCATGGACCTCCAAAGTTCAGTAGTAACTTGATCCGAAGTACCTTGATCATCATCATTAGTTTCCTCTCTAGTCAGTGCAGGCACCACAGGAACATTTTCCTGAGCTGCGCTACTTTCTGGTTCAAGAGGCAGTACTTCATCAAGTTCCACTTTCCTCCCACTTACTTCTTTCGAGAGAAACTCTTTCTCCAGAAAGGACCCGTTCTTGGCAACAAAGATCTTGCCTTCGGATCTGAGGTAGAAGGTATACCCAATGGTTTCCTTAGGGTATCCTATGAAGACGCATTTTTCCGACTTGGGTTCGAGCTTTTCAGGTTGAAGTTTCTTGACATAAGCATCACATCCCCAAACTTTTAGAAACGACAGCTTAGGTTTCTTCCCAAACCATAATTCATACGGTGTCGTCTCAATGGATTAAGACGGTGCCCTATTTAAAGTGAATGTAGTTGTCTCTAGAGCGTATCCCCAAAATGATAGCGGTAAATCGGTGAGTGACATCATAGATTGCACCATATCCAATAGAGTGCAATTACGACGTTCGGACACACCGTTACGCTGAGGTGTTCCAGGCGGCGTGAGTTGTGAAACGATTCCACATTTCCTTAAGTGCGTACCAAATTCATGACTTAAATATTCTCCCCCACGATCTGATCGTAAGAACTTTATCTTTCGGTCACGTTGATTCTCTACCTCATTCTGAAATTCCTTGAACTTTTCAAAGGTCTCAGACTTGTGTTTCATCAAGTAGACATACCCATATCTACTCAAGTCGTCAGTGAGAGTGAGAACATAATGATATCCTCCGCGAGCCTCAATGCTCATTGGACCGCACACATCAGTATGTATGATTTCAAATAAGTTGATTGCTCGCTCCATTGTTCCGGAGAACGGAGTCTTGGTCATTTTGCCCATAAGGCATGGTTCGCACGTGTCAAATGATTCGTAATCAAGAGACTCCAAAAGTCCATCAGCATGGAGCTTCTTCATGCGTTTGACACCAATGTGACCAAGGCGGCAGTGCCACAAGTATGTGGGACTATCGTTATCAACTTTACATCTTTTGGTATTCACACTATGAATATGTGTAACATCACGTTCGAGATTCATTAAGAATAAACCATTGACCAGCGGGGCATGACCATAAAACATATCTCTCATATAAATAGAACAACCATTATTCTCGGATTTAAATGAGTAGCCATCTCGCATTAAACGAGATCCAGATACAATGTTCATGCTCAAAACTGGCATTAAATAACAATTATTGAGGTTTAAAACTAATCCCGTAGGTAAATGTAGAGGTAGCGTACCGACAGCAATCACATCGACCTTGGAACCATTCCCGACGCGCATCGTCACCTCGTCCTTCGCCAGTCTCCGCTTATTCCGCAGCTCCTGCTTTGAGTTACAAATATGAGCAACCGCACCGGTATCAAATACCCAGGAGCTACTACGAGTACTGGTAAGGTACACATCAATTACATGTATATCACATATACCTTTGGTGTTGCCGGCCTTCTTGTCCGCTAAGTATTTGGGGCAGTTCCGCTTCCAGTGTCCCTTTCCCTTGCAATAAAAGCACTCAGTCTCAGGTTTGGGTCCATTCTTTGGCTTCTTCCCAGCAACTGGCTTACCGGGCGCGACATCTCCCTTGCCGTCCTTCTTGAAGTTCTTCTTACCCTTGCCTTTCTTGAAACTAGTGGTTTTATTGACCATCAACACTTGATGTTCCTTTTTGATTTCCACCTCTGGTGATTTCAGCATTGAAAATACTTCAGGAATAGTTTTCACCATCCCCTGCATATTGTAGTTCATCACAAAGCTCTTGTAGCTAGGTGGGAGCAACTAAAGGATTCTGTCAATGACCGCCTCATCCGGGAGGTTAATCTCCAGTTGGGACAAGCGGTTGTGCAACCCAGACATTTTGAGTATATGCTCACTGACAGAACTATTTTCCTCCATCTTACAACTGTAGAACTTGTTGGAGACTTCATATCTCTCGACCCGGGCATGAGCTTGAAAAACCATTTTCAACTCTTCTAACATCTCATATGCTCCGTGTTGCTCAAAACGCTTTTGGAGCCCCGGTTCTAAGCTGTAAAGCATGCCGCACTGAACGAGGGAGTAATCATCAGCACGTGACTGCCAAGCGTTCATAACGTCTTGGTTCTCCGGGATGGGTGCTTCACCTAGCGGTCCTTCTAGGACATATGCTTTCTTGGCAGCTATGAGATGATCCTCAGGTTCCGGACCCAGTCCGAATAGTTGCTGCCTTCATCTTTCAGCTTAGTTTTCTCTAGGAACGCGTTGAAGTTGAGGTTGACATGAGCGTTGGCCATTTGATCTATTAGACATTTTGCAAAAGTTTTTAGACTAAGTTCATGATAATTAAGTTCATCTAATCAAATTATTTAATGAACTCCCACTCAGATTAGACATCCCTCTAGTCATCTAAGTGATACATGATCCGACTCAACTAGACCGTGTCCGATCATCACGTGAGACGGACTAGTCATCATTGGTGAACATCTCCATGTTGATCGTATCTTCCATACAACTCATGTTCGACCTTTTGGTCTCTTGTGTTCCGAGGCCATGTCTGTACATGCTAGGCTCGTCAAGTCAACCTAAGTGTTTTGCATGTGTAAATCTGTCTTACACCCGTTGTATGTGAACGTTAAAATCTATCACACCCGATCATCACGTGGTGCTTCGAAACAACGAACTTTCGCAACGGCGCACAGTTAGGGGGAACACTTTCTTGAAATTATTATAAGGGATCATCTTATTTACTACCATCGTACTAAGCAAATAAGAAGCAAAACATGATAAACGTCACATGCAATCAAATAGTGACATGATATGGCCAATATCATATTGCTCCTTTGATCTCCATCTTCGGGGCGCCATGATCATCTTCGTCACCGGCATGACACCATGATCTCCATCATCATGATCTCCATCATCATGATCTCCATCATCATGATCTCCATCATCGTGTCTTCATGAAGTTGTCATGCCAATGATTACTTCTACTTCTATGGCTAACGTGTTTAGCAATAAAGTAAAGTAATTTACATGGCGTTATTCAATGACACGCAGGTCATACAAAAAATAAAGACAACTCCTATGGCTCGTGTCGGTTGTCATACTCATCGACATGCAAGTCGTGATTCCTATTACAAGAACATGATCAATCTCATACATCACATATATTTCATTCATCACATCCTTTTGGCCATATCACATCACAAGGCATATGCTGCAAAAACAAGTTAGATATCCTCTAATTGTTGTTGCATGTTTTTACGTGGCTTCTATAGGTTTCTAGCAAGAATGTTTCTTACCTACGTAAAACCACAACGTGATATGCCAATTTCTATTTACCCTTCATAAGGACCCTTTTCATCGAATCCTCTCCAACTAAAGTGGGAGAGACAGACACCCGCTAGCCACCTTATGCAACTAGTGCATGTCAGTCGGTGGAACCTGTCTCACGTAAGCGTACGTGTAAGGTCGGTCCGGGCCGCTTCATCCCACGATGCCGCCGAAGCAAGATAAGACTAGTAGTGGCAAGAAAATTGACAACATCTACGCCCACAACAAGTTTGTGTTCTACTCGTGCATAGAAACTACACATAGACCTAGCTTATGATGCCACTGATGGGGAATGTTGCAGAAAATAAAAAATTTCTACGCTTCACCAAGATCAATCTATGGAGTCATCTAGCAACAAGATAGAGGAGTGCATCTACATACCCTTGTAGATCGCGCGGAAGCGTTCAAGAGAATGGGGTTGAGGGAGTCGCACTCGTCGTGATCCAAATCACCGATGATCCTAGTGCCAAACGGACGGCACCTCCGTGTTCAACACACGTACGGTTGGGAAGACGTCTCCTCCTTCTTGATCCAGCAAGGGGGAGGGAGAGGTTGATGGAGATCCAGCAGCACCACGGCGTGGTGGTGGAAGTAGCGGCGATCTCGGCAGGGCTTCGCCAAGCTCTACGAGAGGGAGAGGTGTTGCAGAGGGAGAGGGAGGCGCCAGGGACTTGGGTGCGGCTGCCCTCCCTCCCCCTCTTTATATAGGGGCCAAGGGGGCGCCGGCCCCCTAGAGATCCCATCTCAAGGGGGGGGGCAAGGGGGGTGGCTTGCCCCCCAAGCCAAGTGGGGCGCCCCCACCCCTAGGGTTTCCAACCCTAGGCGCAGGGGGCCAAGGGGGGGCGGACCAGCCCACCAGGGGCTGGTTCCCCTCCCACTTCAGTCCATGGGGCCCTCTGGGATAGGTGGCCCCACCCGATGGACCCCCGGGACCCTTCCGGTGGTCCCGGTACAATACCGGTGACCCCCGAAACTTTCCCGATGGCCGAAATTGGACTTCCTATATATAATTCTTCACCTCCGGACCATTCCGGAACTCCTCGTGACGTCCGGGATCTCATCCGGGACTCCGAACAACTTTCGGGTTACTGCATACTAGTATCTCTACAACCCTAGCGTCACCGAACCTTAAGTGTGTAGACCCTACGGGTTCGGGAGACATGCAGACATGACCGAGACGACTCTCCGGCCAATAACCAACAACGGGATCTGGATACCCATGTTGGCTCCCACATGTTCCATGATGATCTCATCGAATGAACCACGATGTGAGGATTCAAGTAATCCCGTATACAATTCCCTTTGTCAATCGGTATGTTACTTGCCCGAGATTCGATCATCGGTATCCTAATACCTCGTTCAATCTCGTTACCGGCAAGTCACTTTACTCGTACCGTAATGCATGATCCCGTGACCAACCACTTAGTCACTTTGAGCTCATTATGATGATGCATTACCGAGTGGGCCTAGAGATACCTCTCCGTCATACGGAGTGACAAATCCCAGTCTCGATCTGTGTCAACCCAACAGACACTTTCGGAGATACCTGTAGTATACCTTTATAGTCACCCAGTTATGTTGTGATGTTTGGTACACCCAAAGCACTCCTACGGCATCCAGGAGTTACACGATCTCATGGTCTAAGGAAATGATACTTGACATTGGAAAAGGTCTAGCAAACGAACTACACGATCTTGTGCTATGCTTAGGATTGGGTCTTGTCCATCACATCATTCTCCCAATGAAGTGATCCCGTTATCAATGACATCCAATGTCCATGGTTAGGAAACCGTGACCATCTATTGATAAACGAGCTAGTCAACTAGAGGCTCACTAGGGACATGTTGTGGTCTATGTATTCACACATGTATTACGATTTCCGGATAACACAATTATAGCATGAATAAAAGACAATTATCATGAACAAGGAAATATAACAATAACCATTTTATTATTGCCTCTAGGGCATATTTCCAACATCTTTTGCTACTTATGTTGACCTCCCCAAGGAGAAGTGGTTTAAATATCATCCTCCCATAGAAGTAAAAGTAGCTGCACCTATTAAAGTTGAAGAAAAGACTGTTACTTATAATGATCCTATTGTTCCCACTTCATATGTTGAGAAACCACCTTTCCCTCTTAGAATGAAGGATCATGCTAAAGCTTTAACTATTGTTCGTAAAAGCAATATTAGAACTTATACACCTCCTGAGCAAGTCAAAGTAGAACCCAATATTGCTATTGTTAAAGATCTCTTATCTGATAATATTGATGGGCATGCTATTCAATTCCGTGGTGAAACTGCTAGAATTGCTAAACCTTGTGCTAGAGATAAACATAGACCTGTGGTAGGCGTGCCTATTATTTCTGTTAAAATAGGAGATCATTGTTATCATGGGTTATGTGATATGGGTGCTAGTGCTAGTGTTGTACCTATTACCTTGTATGAAGAAATTATGCATGATATTTCACCGGCTGAGTTAGAAGATATTGATGTTACAATTAAACTTGCCAATAGAGATACTATATCCACAATAGGAATTGTTAGAGATGTTGAAGTCTTGTGTGGAAAAACCAAATATCCTGCTGATTTTCTTGTTCTTGGTTCTCCACAAGATAGCTTTTGTCCCATTATATTTGGTAGACCCTTCTTGAATACTGTTAATGCTAAGATAGACTGCGAAAAGAATGTTGTTACTATTGGCTTGGATGATATGGTTCATGAGTTTAATTTCTCTAAATTTAGTAAACAACATCGCGAGGAAGAATTGCCTAGTAAGGATGAAATTATCAGTCTTGCTTCTATTGCCATACCTCCTAGTGATCCTTTAGAACACTATTTGCTAGACCATGAAAATGATATGTTCATGAATGAAAGAAGGGAAATAGATGAAGTATTCTTTAAATAGGAACCTATTCTGCAACACAATTTGCCTGTTGAAATCCTAGGGGATCCTCCTCCACCCAAGGGTGATCCCGTGTTTGAGCTTAAACCGTTGCCTGATAATCTTAAATATGCTTATCTTGATGAAAAGAAAATATATCATGTCATTATTAGTGCTAACCTTTCAGAGCATGAAGAAGAAAGATTATTGGAAACTCTGAAGAAGCACCGCACCGCTGTTGGATATACTCTGGATGATCTTAAGGGCATCAGTCCCACTCTATGTCAACATAAAATAAATTTGGAAGCGGATGCTAAACCAGTTCGTAATCCTCAATGACGTTTGAATCCTAAAATGAAAGAAGTGGTAAGAATAGAAATACTCAAGCTTCTAGAGGCAGGTATAATTTATCCCGTTGCTGATAGTCAGTGGGTAAGTCCTGTCCATTGTGTCCCTAAGAAGGGAGGTATTACTGTTGTCCCTAATGATAAAGATGAATTGATTCCGCAAAGAATTATCACAGGTTATAGGATGGTAATTGATTTCCATAAATTAAATAAGGCTACTAAGAAAGATCATTACCCCTTACCTTTTATTGATCAAATGCTAGAAAGATTATGCAAACATACACATTATTGCTTTCTAGATGGTTATTCTGGTTTCTCTCAAATACCTGTGTCGGCTAAAGATCAATCAAAGACTACTTTTACATGCCCTTTTGGTACTTTTGCTTATAGACGTATGCCTTTCGGTTTACGTAATGCACCTGCTACCTTTCAAAGATGCATGATGGCTATATTCTCTGACTTTTGTGAAAAGATTTGTGAGGTTTTCATGGACGACTTTTCCGTCTATGGTTCCTCTTTTGATGATTGCTTGAGCAATCTTGCTCGAGTTTTGCAGAGATGTGAAGAAACTAATCTTGTCTTGAATTGGGAAAAGTGCCACTTTATGGTTAATGAAGGTATTGTCTTGGGGCACAAAGTTTCTGAAAGAGGTATTGAAGTTGACAAAGCCAAGGTTGATGCTATTGAAAAGATGCCATGTCCCAAGGACATCAAAGGTATAAGAAGTTTCCTTGGTCACGCCAGATTTTATAGGAGGTTCATTAAGGACTTCTCAAAAATCTCTCGGCCTCTGACTAATTTATTACAAAAAGATGTACCATTTGTCTTTGATGATGATTGTGCTGAAGCATTTGAAATACTTAAGAAAGCATTAGTCTCTGCACCTGTTGTTCAGCCACCTGATTGGAATTTACCCTTTGAAATTATGTGTGATGCTAGTGATTATGCTGTAGGTGCTGTTCTAGGGCAAAGAGTTGATAAGAAATTAAATGTTATCCATTATGCTAGTACGACTCTTGGCAATGCTCAAAGAAATTATGCTACTATCGAAAAGGAACTTTTAGCAGTTGTATTTGCTTGTGATAAATTCAGACCCTATATCATTGATTCTAAAGTAACTATTCACACTGATCATGCTGCTATTAAATATCTTATGGAAAAGAAAGATGCAAAACCGAGACTTATTAGATGGGTTCTCTTGCTGCAAGAATTTGATTTGCATATTGTTGATAGAAAGGGAGCTGAGAACCCCGTTGCAGACAACTTATCTAGGTTAGAGAATGTTCTTGATGACCCACTACCTATTGATGATAGCTTTCCTGATGAACAATTAAATGTCATAAGCACTTCTCGTAGCACTCCATGGTATGCTGATTATGCTAATTATATTATTGCTAAATTTATACCACCTAGCTTCACATACCAGCAAAAGAAAAGCTTTTTCTACGATTTGCGACATTACTTTTGGGATGACCCACATCTTTATAAAGGAGTAGATGGTGTTATTAGACGTTGTGTACCTGAGCATGAACAGGAACAGATCCTACGCAAGTGTCACTCCGAAGCTTATGGAGGACACCACGCTGGAGACAGAACTGCACATAAGGTATTGCAATCTAGTTTTTATTTGCCTACTCTCTTCAAGGATGCCCGTAAGTTTGTTTTGTCTTGCGATGAATGTCAAAGAATTGGTAATATTAGTAGACGTCAAGAAATGCCTATGAATTATTCACTTGTTATTGAACCGTTTGATGTTTGGGGTTTGATTATATGGGACCTTTTCCTGCCTCTAATGGATATACACATATTTTAGTTGTTGTTGATTACGTTACTAAGTGGGTAGAAGCTATTCCAACTAGTAGTGCTGATCATAACACCTCTATTAAAATGCTTAAGGAAGTTATTTTTCCGAGGTTTGGAGTCCCTAGATATTTAATGACTGATGGTGGTTCACACTTTATTCACGGTGCTTTCCGTAAGATGCTTGCTAAATACTCCCTCCGTCCCAAAATAAGTGTCTTGAGCTTAGTTTAAATCTGTACTAGAGCTAGTACAAAGTTGAGACACTTATTTTGAGACGGAGGGAGTATGATGTTAATCATAGAATTGCATCTCCATATCAGCCGCAGTCTAGTGGTCAAGTAGAATTGAGCAATAGAGAGGTCAAATTAATTTTGCAAAAGACTGTCAATAGGTCTAGAAAGAATTGGTCCAAGAAACTGAATGACGCATTATGGGCCTATAGAACTGCATATAAGAATCCTATGGGTATGTCTTCGTATAAAATGGTTTATGGAAAAGCATATCACTTACCTCTCGAACTAGAACATAAGGCATATTGGGCTATTAAAGAGCTCAACTATGATTTCAAACTTGCCAGTGAGAAGAGGTTATTTGATATTAGCTCACTTGATGAATGGAGAACCCAAGCTTATGAAAATGCCAAGTTGTTTAAAGAAAAAGTTAAAAGATGGCATGACAAAAGGATACAAAAGCGTGAGTTTAATGTAGGCGATTATGTGTTGCTATACAACTCTCGTTTAAGATTTTTTGCAGGAAAACTTCTCTCTAAATGGGAAGGCCCTTACGTTATCGAGGAAGTCTATCGTTCCTGTGCCATAAAAATCAACAACTTCGAAGGCACAAATCCGAAGGTGGTAAACGGTCAAAGGATCAAACACTATATCTCAGGTAATCCTATAAATGTTGAAACTAATATTATTGAAACCGTAACCCCGAAGGAATACATAAGGGACAGCTTCCAGACCGTTCCAGACCCCGAAAAGGAATAGGTATGTGGTACGGTAAGCAAACCGACTCCAAAACAATTTTTAAGGCAATATTTCTCCGTTTTGGATTATTTAGAAAAATGGAAAAATAAGTAGCAGACCGGGAAGGACACGAGGCCTCCACGAGGGTGGAGGGCGCGCCCTACCCCCCTGGGCACGCCCCCTACCTCGTGAGCACCTCGTGTGCCCTCCAGACTCCGTTTCCTTGCACGATACGTATTTTGGTCGGTAAAAATTCATTATATATTCTCCCGAAGGTTTTGACTCTCATATCACGCAAATATCCTCTGTTTTTGTTTCGAGCTGTTGCTGCTGCAGATTAGAACAAGATGTCGTCCCAAGATTCGGAGGGAGAGAGCTACATGGCTGATTATATTGCAAACCCAAAAGTATATGGGGATGTGGAACATTATGGCTGGACCACAGAGGAAGAAGAAGACTATGATCCAAAGAGGAAGGAGGAAACAAGTTCCGATGAAGAGGATGATCCACTACCTCAACCTAGTGATATGCATGTGGAGTTCAAGAAGCCAAGCCTCCCTAAGGTCCAATCTATCCCACCTCATTTTTTGCAAGACAACAAGGCAACACTATGCAAAAAGATAATGAAACTTGAGCTCGAGAATGAGGATCTGAGGGAGGAAAATTTTAGCCTCGGACGCAAGCTAGAGAAGAAAAATACAACAACTCCATCATCAACAACTCCTACTTCACCAACCCAGAAGACATAATCACATGGGTATGGGCACTCCCCTTGGCAACTGCCAAGCTTCGGGGAGGTGCCCTGGTATCGTATCACCATCACAACTCCTATCTTTACCGTTTTTCTTAGTTCAATCCTTTTAGTAGTATCTTGATTTAGCAGAATAAAGTTATGGCATGATCTAGTTTTGAGTTTTGCTTTATGATCCTTCTTTGTAATCGAGTCCGTGAGCTATATAATAAAGATTAGTGTTGAGTCAAGGGCTTGATTATTTTGCCATGATCTTGGGTGAATAGAAGAAAAAAGAATAAAAAGAATCAAAGAGTTCATATTGATCTTATTGAAAGTAATGGCTTCACATAGAAAGAGTATGATGATTAAAAGTTGTTGGGAGTTGGCAAATATAGCTTTGGTCATCATTGTAATTAATTGGAAGTAATAAGGAAAGAGAGGTTTCACATATAGATATATTATCATTGACATCTTTTATGATTGGGAGCACTCATTAAAATATGACATGCTAAAGAGTTGAGGTTGAACAAGGAAGACAACATAATGAGTTATGTTTTCTTACATCTGAGATAAAGTATGTTGTCATGGATCCTCTAACATGTTGAGCTTGCCTTTCCCCCTCATGCTAGCCAAATTCTCAGCACCAAGTAGAAATACTACTTGTGCTTCCAAATACCCTTAAACCAGTTTTGCCATGAGAGTCCACCATATCTACCTATGGATTGAGTAAGATCCTTCAAGTAAGTTGTCATCGGTGCAAGCAATAAAAATTGCTCTCTAAATATGCATGACTTATTAGTGCTGAGAAAATAAGCTTTGTACGAACTTGCTATGGACGTAATAAAAGCGACGGACTGCATAATAAAGGTCCACATACAAGGGGCAATATAAAGTGACGTTCTTTTGCATTAAGATTTTGTGCATCAACCCTAAACGCGCATGACAACCTCTGCTTCCCTCTGCGAAGGGCCTATCTTTTATTATTATCCTCTACCTTATGCAAGAGTCACGGTGATCTTCACCTTTCCTTTTTTTTCATTTTATCCTTTAGCAAGCTCAGCATGTTGGAAAGAACATGATATATATATATATATATATATATATAATTGGATGTAGGGGAGCATGAATTATTATTGTTGACATTACCCTTGAGGTAAAAGGTTGTGGGGCAAAACTATAAGCCCCTATCTTTCTCTGAGTCCGATTAAAACTCCGTAACCACAAGTATTGCGTGAGTGTTAGCAATTATGAAGGACTAAGTGATACTTGAGTATGTGGACTTGCTTTTAAGCTCTGACATATACTCTTTCCGATGTTATGACAAATTGCAATTGCTTCAATGACTGAGGTTATAATTTGTTGGTGCTCAATAAGGTTTCTGATTCATACTTTGGCTTTGTGAAAAGATCATCACTTGAACATAAGTAATCATATGAAAAAAATCTATATATGTTGCTGTTATAGAAATAATCATGATGCCTTCATGACCATATTTTATTTTTATCGACGCCTCTACCTCTAAACATGAGGACATATTTATTGTTATCGGCTTTTCGCTTAAGGACAAGCGAGGTCTAAGTTTGGGGGAGTTGAAATGTCCATTTTGCATCATGCTTTTATGTCAATATTTATTGCATTATGGGCTGTTATTTCACGTTATGTCACAATACTTATGGCTATTCTCTCTTATTTTACAAGGTTTACATGAAGAGGGAGAATGCCAGCAGCTGGAATTCTGGGCTGGAAAAGGAGCAAATATTGGAGGCCTATTCTGCGCAACTCCAAAAGTCCTGAAACTCCACGGAAGATCTTAAAATAAATAAAGAAAAAATGTCGCCAAATATGAAGGCCAGGGGGCCCACACCCTGCTCACGAGGGTGGGGGGCGCGCCCCCCTGGGGTGTGCCCCCCTACCTCGTGGGCCCCCTGGTGGCTCTCCGACGCCCATCTTCTCCTATATGAAGTCTTTCGATGAGAAAAAAATAGAAGGCAACCTTTCGGGACGAGACTCCGCCGCCACGAGGCGGAACCTTGGCGGAACCAATCTAGGGCTCCGGCAGAGCTATTCTGCTGGGGACAAATCCCTCCGGGAGGGGGAAATCATCACCATCGTCATCACTAACGCTCCTCTCATCGGGAGAGGGAAATATCCATCAACATCTTCACCAGCACCATCTCATCTCCAAACCCTAGTTCATCTCTTGTATCCAATTCTTGTCTCCAAGTCCGGGATTGGTGCTAGTAGGTTGCTAGTAGTGTTGATTACTCCTTGTAGTTGATGCTAGTTGGTTTATTTGGTGGAAGATCATATGTTCAGATCCTTTATGCATATTATTACCCCTCTGATTATGAACATGAATATGCTTTGTGAATAATTACGTTTGTTCCTGAGGACAAGGGAGAAGTCTTGCTATTAGTAGTCATGTGAATTTGGTATTCGTTCGATATTTTGATGAGATGTATGTTGTCTAGCCTCTAGTGGTGTTATGTGAACGTCGACTACATAACACTTCACCATTATTTGGGCCTAGAGGAAGGTATTGGGAAGTAATAAGTAGATGATGAGTTGCTAGAGTGACAGAAGCTTAAACCCTAGTTTATGCGTTGCTTCATAAGGGGCTGATTTGGATCCATATGTTTCATGCTATGGTTAGGTTTACCTTAATACTTTTGTTGTAGTTGCGGATGCTTGCAATAGAGGTTAATCATAAGTGGGATGCTTGTTCAAGTAAGAACAGCACCCAAGCACCGGTCCACCCACATATCAAATTATCAAAGTACCGAACGCGAATCATATGAGCGTGATGAAAACTAGCTTGACGATATTCCCATGTGTCCTCGGGAGCGCTTTTACTATTATAAGAGTTTGTCCAGGCTTGTCCTTTGCTACAAAAAGGATTGGGCCACCTTGCTGCACTTTATTTACTTTTGTGACTTGTTGCTCGTTACAATTTATCTTGTCACAAAACTATCTGTTACTACTTATTTCAGTACTTGCAGAGAATACCTTGCTGAAAACCGCTTATCATTTCCTTCTGCTCCTCGTTGGGTTTGACACTCTTACTTATCGAAAGGACTACGATAGATCCCCTATACTTGTGGGTCATCAGAGAGGCATAAGGCTATTGGAGAAAAAGTGGCCCGACTCTTAGCCACTGACTTTATCATTGAAGTTTTCCACCCTTAGTGGTTGGCTAACTCGGTGCTTGTACTTAAAAAGAACGGTACTTGGCGTATGTGTGTGGATTACACAGATCTTAACAAGGCTTGTCCAACCAATCTGTTTGCTCTCCCCCGTATTGACCAGATCATCGATGCTACAACGAGTTGTGAGAGTTTGTGTTTTCTGGATGCTTATTCTAGTTATCATCAAATCAAAATGGCAGTGAAGGATCTGGAGAAGACGACATTCATCACGCCCTTTGGAGCTTTCTGTTATGTATCTATGCCTTTTGGGTGCAAGAGTGCCCAGGCGGCTTATCAACGTTGTGTTCAGAATTGCTTTCATGGGCAGATTGGACGCAATGTTCATGCTTATGTAGATTACATTGTGGTTAAGTCTAGGAAGAAAGAAACCTTGCTTGCTGACTTGAAGGAGACTTTCGATAATGTCTGGCTGTACCAAAAGATGCTTAACCCGGCCAAGTGTGTTTTGGGGGTACCTGCTGGAAAATTGTTAGGTTTTCTGGTTTTAGAAAGGGGCATCAAAGCTAACCCGGAGAAAATCCAAGCTATCACATCTCTGTCTAAGCCGGCCTATATCGACGACGTCCAGCGCTCGGTGAGTCGTATTGCAGCTTGGAGCTAGTTCATAAGCCGCCTGGGTGAGAAGGCAATTCCCCTATATCAGATGATGAAAAAGACGGATAATTTCATCTGGAGTGATGCTGCCAATGAAGCCTTTGAAGCACCTATGAGGTAGTTGGCTGAGCCTCCCGTCTTGACTGCTCCAATAGACAAAGAGCCTATGCTCCTGTATGTGGCGGCTAATAATAAGGCTGTTAGCATAACAGTTGTCGTGGAGCGTAAGGAGGCAGGGAAGGAGTATCCAGTTCAGCGGTCGGTGTATTATGTTAGTGATGTCTTGACAGAGTCTAAGCAAAGGTATCCACACTGGCAAAAATTGGTTTTTGCGGTATTCATGGCTAGCCGCAAGTTGAAGCATTACTTTCAGGGGCATCCAATCACTATGGTCAGTTCAACTCCTCTGGGGGACATTATCCAAAATAGAGAGGCTACAGGTCGGGTTGTTAAATGGGCAATTGAGCTTGGACCACATCATCTAAAATATATGCCTCGAACTACAATCAAGTCTCAGGCTTTGGTGGATTTTATCAATGACTGGACCGAGTTACAAACACCTAAGGAAAGGCTAGACAATACATATTGTACGATACATTGTGAAGGGTCTAGGCAGTTGGAAGGCTTGGGGGCTGGAGTTGTTATATCTTCCCCACGAGGTGATAAAGTTTGTTATGTTCTTAAGCTCATGTTTCCTTGTACTAACAATGCAGCTGAGTACGAGGCCTTGTTACATGGGCTCCATATGGCCAAGGAGATGAACTTGAGCCGGGTTAGATGTCTAGGTGACTCAGACCTCGTTGCCCAGCAAGTTTTAAGGAAGTGGGATTCTAAAGACCCTCTCATGGCGGCTTATCGTCAGAGGGTAACTAATATCGTTGGTCACTTCAAGGGTTATCAAGTGGATCACATAGACCGGTGACATAATGAGGCGACTAATGTCTTGTCTCGGCTAGGTTCTCAATGTAAGTCAGTTCCCCCTAATGTGTTACTTGATGTGTTGCATAACCCTTCTGTCAAGCTGCCTTCAAAGGAAGATCTTGCTATACTTGACCCTGAAAGACAGTTGGTGGTGGCTCTGCGGGCTATCCTGGATTGGACGACGCCTTACCTAGCTTACCTGACCCGGGGCGAGTTGCCAGATGATGAAATTTTGGCACGACAAATCATAAGGAGGTATAAATCCATGAAAATCGTCAGTGGCGAGTTATACAGATGCAGTGTGACAGACGTGTTTCAACGTTGTGTTTCCCCTGAAGAAGGCCATGAGATTATGCAGGAAATTCATGCGGGAGATTGTGGTCATCACGCCGTGTCAAGGTATTTGGTGGCCAAGGCTTTTTGTCTGGTTTTACTGGTTGACAACTCATGCTGATGCAGAAGATATTGTCAGCAAGTGTGATGGTTGCCAGAAATTTTCAAGACAAGTTCATGTGCTGGCTCAAGAATTGCAGATGATCCCAATAACTTGGCCATTTGCAGTCTGGGGGCTTGATATGGCCGGACCCTTCAAGAGGTCTAAGGATAAAAAGACTCACCTTCTGGTTGCAGTTGATAAGTTTACCAAGTGGGTTGAAGCAGAGCCAGTCAACAATTGTGAGGCAGTGACTACAGTCCAGTTTGTGAAAAAGTTGATCTTCTGCTTTGGTTACCCTCATAGTATCATCA
Organism: Triticum aestivum; assembly: GCF_018294505.1. Taxonomy (NCBI): domain Eukaryota; kingdom Viridiplantae; phylum Streptophyta; class Magnoliopsida; order Poales; family Poaceae; genus Triticum; species Triticum aestivum. The sequence goes on from NC_057810.1 coordinate 422,770,794, forward strand.
CTGATAATGGGATAAATTTGTCTAAAGGGGCTATGAAAGAACTCTGCCAGAGGGAACAAATCCGGCTTGATGTTTCATCTATGGCTCATCCACAGTCCAATGGCCAAGCCGAGCATGCTAACCAGGAGATACTATGAAGGATCAAACCCCGGCTCATGGTTCCTTTGGAGCGCACTCCGGGTTGTTGGGTCAAAGTGTTGCCTTCCGTTCTTTGGAGCATAAAGGCTACACCTAATAGGTCGACATGATACACGCCATTCTTCATGGTTTACGGTGCAGAAGCGGTTCTCCCAAGTGATATCCGTCATGACTCGCCCAGGGTGACGGCTTATGTTGAAGCAGATAACGAGACAGCACGTCAACTGCCTTGGAGGAAGAACGGGATCTCGTAGTGGCTCGGTCACGATTTATCAACAAGACCTATGTCGCTATCATAGCCGCAGGGTTCGAAACCGGACTTTCCAGAGAGCGACTTAGTGCTCCATTTGATTCAAGATCAGACAGACATGCATAAGCTTTCCCCTCCTTGGGAAGGACCTTTTGTGGTTAGCAAGAACCTCAACAATGGGTCATATTATCTCATCAACATACATGAAAATAATAAGTCACACACCTCAGAGGAGGAGACAAACAGGCCCTCGAACATTGCTCACCTTCGGCCTTACTACACTTGAGCCACTAGCTCCAATCATTGTACATACATATCATGTATATATTTTTATGATCAACATAATAAAGCCAACATCCCCGAAACTTCAGGCCTCTATCGTTTCATCTCATATATTGTGCATGAGTCTTTCATTAATTGATCATAAGGGAACTTGGGGGCTTCCAACTCATCAAGTTTAGCTTTCTCACCCTTTTGACCCGGCAAAAATGCCACATTATTGGTTAAACCTGCCTGTATGCTTGATGCTACTCCGAACAAGATGACCCGTCGTACTCTTGAAAAGTAAATCTTCACGACCCTGAACTTGTCAAGATTAAAACGAGGTCTTAAGTCATGTGAGAGCCAGCTTACTGATAGCAAGGATAAACCAAGACTTGAGCTTCAAAAGCCGGTCTTTTCGTCGAGCCTTGAAAGCTGACTTATAAATATTGTGATATACATGTTTGTATTCTCTATTTATTTCTTTGTAGGAATTTTATGCTCATCATATTTATGCGCAGACTACAAGTCTCCAGGTCAAAGAAAGTCCAGGTTACCATTGATCAGTATTGAGCTTATTGTGGCCATAAGTCACCCTACAAAAAAATCACTTCCGTGATGATATGTGTTTTTCACAGTAGGTCACGTTTTCTGTCATGCATGTACATCCATGATGATTTTATGATAGAATCAAGATAGTCATACATGTACTGCCGTAGAAGTGTTCCATGACAATATCAAAATTGTCATCACGGAAGTGTCCACTTCCATGACGATAAATCGCGCGTCATGGAAGTGTTTTCGTCAAGGGTAGCCGACACGTGGCATCCACCATAACAAGCCGCCCTTAAGCTATCAGGTTCCAGTTTGAATCTGATAACCCGTTAACAGCCCTAACCAGTGGGGATTTTCCATGTGTAAAATTCTCATTCGCTGGAGTATCCACGTGTCAGCTCAATGCTGGGACAGATGTCATCCAGTGAATGGACGGGACACGCCTATCATACATCGACACGTGGCTCGGCCCAACAGTGGCCCATTCAAGTCAAACAACCGGCCCATTTGACTTAGTCAAAAGGTAACGACCCGACACACCGAAGACCTGTTAATGGCCTGTTCGCATATAGCCCTTTTACAGCCCGCTAAATCATGGCCCATTATAGCCTATCCGAATTAGACCCAGTACCACCATATGGGCCGTCCAATATGATTCCAGCCCGTTGTAACTTCCGGCCCATGTATGACCCATGACGTCTTTCGGCCCATATGAGGCCCTTTGTAAATCTTGGCCCATAATGAACATTATATCACTTTATACCCATTAACAACCCATCATTTCATTGGGCCGTTTCAACCCGTGTTATCTTTCGGCCTTCTAAGGGCCCATTTATTATTGGGCGCATTTCCGGCATTCATTACTTACGGTCCGTTACTCGCCTGTTTCGCTTGTGGGCCAAATTTAGCCTGTGGTAAAATTCGTCCCGTCTATGGCCCTTTAAACCATTGGGCCGTTTTCATAGCGTCATCAAATATGGCCCATTAACGACCTGTTATGCCTGCCGTTAGAATTAAGCCTGTTGTACACATGTACCTATTAACGGCCTGTTATGGTCGACCCATAAATGGACGATTCCCATTATAGCCCATTTATGGCCCATATTGCGGCCTGTTAATTGTACACGAAAGTACGGCCCATGTTTGCCCAATCGATCATACGGCCCGTCGAAGTCCCATTGAATCTACGGCCCATAGAAGGCCCATGGATCATACAGACCTTAGGAGGCCCACTACAGCAGGCAGCAGGACCATGGTTACAACACTCCATATGTTGCCCATGGTTATCGTGGTCTAGTTCTAAATAAAAAGGTTACCGCAGAAAAAGAACTGCAGTGACTACAAGCAAAAAAATAAACAAGACAATAAGAAAATAAATAAGCAAGTAACTTACGCTAGGATATTACGGCTATTACAAATATTACATCCACTGGGCATCAAAGTTCCCCACCAGTGCAAATATAGTGAACAAAGCAGTATATTACATACATTGGGCATCTAAATTGGCCACTGGTGAAAATAAACGTGACAGCAAAACAAGCCGAGAACTGAAACCACTTCAGAAGAGCTCAAGAAACGATATCCTGGATACCCACCATGCTGGCAAGAAGCTTAGTAAGCTTATTAGTTTTCTCTTGTTTGCCGCTATAATCGTCCAGCACTTGCTGTTATGCATCTGAATTCTGCAAGGACTTACTTAGTCCTTCGGCTTCTTGCCGCAACACAGCTGGCTGATACCTCTCAGCTTATCACTAAGACTAAAGAATCCAAAGTGATTCAGGCAGCGAGTTCGAAGAGATTGTGCTAGCAGTAGTGGCCAGTAACTCGAACACTACATCACTGCAGGACTTTGGGTTGTCTCACTGTCTACAAGATAGTTTTTATCACCTTTCTTGGAGACCAACATGGTTGTCTCACTATCTTGAACCTTATCTGCATTACTTTCTCTACCATTGCATAATGGGGTGCCCTTCTCCAATATTCTGTTCGCATTCTGCAAGAGAAACAAACAGACACATCACATGTTTAGCATGTAGTATATGAAACTCACTTTGGTAAGCTGGTTCAGTAGTAAGATGGACATGATAATAACATGAAACAAACATATATCTATGTACTATGGTCACTATATTGTCTATATCATTCTAGTTTATGTTACCAAATCAAGATAGAGACACAGTTCAAATCATATCTTTTTAAGACACAACGACATAGACAAAATATAAGTGTGGGAAACTATACATCACTGGCAACACTTGTAATGTGCATGACATGAGAACATAACTATTTATACAACTGAAACTTAAATTAACATAGAGCAAGAAGTTAGAATAATCCAGTTAAAGAAATAGCTTTAAAACATACCTATTGCACCATTGGAGTTTCAAGTGGATCCTTCAAACTTGAAATTAGTTGGTATGAGTAAATATAGTGATGCAAGAGCAAAGGAGTATGGACCTTAGATATGGAATCTGACATGAGGACAGTTGCTCTTCTGCTTTAAACGTGGAGTTTGGGTTCGCTGTGGTGGTCTTCATGCTTTGGGCACTGCAGTTGCTTTACAAACTGCTCGTGTGGGGGTACTCTGTGGTGGACATGGTGTTGTGTCAACTAGAAGTGGATTACTATCTGCTGGGGTTGGGGTTAGATGGGGTGTAGCTGGTTCTCTGTCCAATGGTGTAAGTGTACAATCTAGAAGAGTCTCGATTATGTGTGGTGGGGCTAATTCGTGGGCCAGTACAACCATGGTTCTATATGCATCGATGGGTAGTACCGTCTTTTGTGAAGAATGGGTTTTTACTCCCTTAGATACTGCCATCACCCCCTCCAGTTCAAATGGCTGCTAAACAAGAAAATAAATTGAATATACAGACATTGTATAATAGGCAGATGTGGTAATTCACATATATGTTGTCTAACCAAACAGGACAACATGACACAATTTCACATATATGATGGTTAACTAAACAGGATAGCATGACACAGTTTCAGATATATGATGGATAACTTAACATGATATAATGGCATAATTCAACATATGGTGAGTATCTGAATAGGATGACATGACAAAACTATATGATGTCTTTCTAAAATAGGTTGGGATGAAATAATTCACATACATGTTGTCTAAGTGTATAGGATGGCATGATATAATTCATATAATTGATTCATATACTAAGTAGTTGGCACTTGCATGTGTGATCTCTAAACTAAGCAGATGGCATTGAATATTGTGTATAAGATGTCTAAACTAAGCAATGCAAGACACCATATGCATGATATGAGAAATATAAACATTGCAAGTTAGAGAATACACCTCAGGTGGGATATAGGACTGGTCATCTGTCTGCGAATCCTCCTCTGAGGAGCTACATGTAACCATCAAGATATATACTTCAACAGGTACCATTGCCTGCTCGGAATACCTTGTTTTCGCTCTAGATTTTTCCATAACCGGCTGAAATGACTGATACACATGAAGAGTAGTTCAATATACACAAATTATCGACAAATGGAATACGTAATGAAAAAAGGATGGCATGAGATAATTCACATATATGATGCATGTCTACACAGGACGGCGGTGCATAATTCACTATATGATAACTGGCGAAAAACATGGCATTGCATAATTCACATATCTGATATAGAAAGCAAATAGGAGGCATTCACACAAAGCAATTTCTAATCTAAGCAGATGGCATGGTAATGCAAGACACCATATGCATGATATGAGCAATATAACCCTGCCAAGTTAGAGCATACACCTCGTGGAGCTATCTATCTCTGAATCCTCCTTTGAGGAGCTATTTGTAACCAGCAAGAAATTTGCATCGACAGGTAGCACTGACTGCTCAGAAGAACTTGTTTTCACTCCAGATTTTCCCATGACCGACTCAAATGGCTGATGCATAGGAAGAGTAGATGAATGTACAAACATTGTTGGCAAATGGAATACATTATGAAAAAAATAGTATGGCACGATACGATTCACATATATGATGACTGGCTAAATAGGATGACATTGCATTATTCAAGTATATGATGCCTGGCTAAAGAAGATTGATGACCCACAAGTGTAGGGGATCTATCGTAGTCCTTTCGATAAGTAAGAGTGTCGAACCCAACGAGGAGCAGAAGGAAATGATAAGAGGTTTTCAGTAAGGTTTTCTCTGCAAGCACTGAAATAGTAAGTGATAGATAGTTTTGTGATAAGATAAATAGTAACAAGCAACAAGTAAATAAAGTAAACAAAGTGCAGCAAGGTGGCCCAATCCTTTATGTAGCAAAGGATAAGCCTGGACAAATTCTAATAATAGTAAAGGAGCTCCCAAGGACACATTGTGAATTATCGTCAAGCTAGTTTTCATCACGTTCATATGATTCACATTCGGTACTTTGATAATTTGATATGTGGGTGGACCGGTACTTGGGTACTGCCCTAACTTGGACAAGCATCCCACTTATGATTAACCCCTATTGCAAGCATCCGCAACTACAAAAAGGAGTATTAAGGTAAACATAACCACACCATTAAACATATGGATCCATATCAGCCCCTAACGAAGCAACACATAAACTAGGGTTTTTAAGCTTCTGTCACTCTAGCAACCCATCATCTACTTATTACTTCCCCATGCCTTCCTCTAGGCCCAAATAATGGTGAAGTGTCATGTAGTCTACGTTCACATACACCACTAGAGGAAAAGACAACATACATCTCATCAAAATATCGAACGAATACCAAATTCACATGACTACTAATAGCAAGACTTCACCCATGTCCTCGGGAACAAACATAACTACTCACAAAGAATATTCATGTTCATAATCAGAGGAGTAATAATATGCATAAAGGATCTGAAAATATGATCTTCCACCAAGTAAACCAATTAGCATCAACTACAAGGAGTAATCAACACTACTAGCAACCCACAAGTACCAATTTGTGGTTTTGATACAAGATTGGATACAAGAGATGAACTAGGGTTTTGAGAGGAGATGGTGCTAGTTAAGATGTTGATGGAGATTGACCCCCTCCTGATGAGAGGATCGTTGGTGATGATGTTGGTGATGATTTCCCCCTCCCGGAGGGAAGTGTCCCCGGCAGAACAGCTCCGCCAGAGCCCTAGATTGATTCCGCCAAGGTTCTGCCTCGTGGGGGCGGAGTTTCGTCCCGTAAGCTTGCCCCCAATTTTTTCCAGGGTAAAAGTGATGATATAGTAGAAGATGGACGCCGGAGGCCCACCAGGGGGCCCAGGAGATAGGAGGGCGCGCCCTATAGGGCGGGGGCGCGCCCCCTGTCTCCTGGGCAGGGTGTGGGCCCCCTGGCCTATTTCTTTTGCTCATAAATTCTTATTAAATCCAAAAAGTCGTTTCGTGGAGTCTCGGGACTTTTGGAGCTGTGCAGAATAGGTTTCCAATGTTTTCTCCTTTTCTAGCCAGAATTCCAGCTGCCGGCATTCCCCCTTTTCATGGTAAACCTTGTAAAATAAGAGAGAATACCATAAGTATTGAGATATAATGTGTAATAACAGCCCATAATGCAATAAATGTTGATATAAAAGCATGATGCAAAATGGACTTATCAACTCCTCCAAGCTTAGACCTCGCTTGTCCTCAAGTGGAAGCCGAAATCGAAAAATATGTCCACATGTTTAGAGATAGAGGTGTCAATAAAAATAGAATACGAACATGAGTGCATCATGATCATTCTAATAACATCAACATATATAGATTTTGTCATAAGATTTCCTATGCTCAAGTAATAAGCGATTCACAATGTCAAGTATGGTTCAAAAACTTCATTTGGAACTAAGAAACTATAATCTCAGTCATTGAAGCAATTGCAATTTATCATAACATCAGAAAGAGTCAATAATAGAGCTTTTTAGCAAGCTCACATACTCAACTATCTCATAGTCTCCTATAACTATTAACACTCACGCAATACTTGTGGTTATAGAGTTTCAGCCAGACACTGAGAAAGATAGGGGCTTATTGTGTTTCCTCCCAACGTATTCAGCTTTAGGTGATGTCAACAATAATGGCCCATGCTAACTTACATCCAATTGGATATATGCATCATGATCTTTCAAACACGAGGAGCTTGCCAAAGGATAAAATAAAAAGGGAAAGGTGAGGATCATCTTGACTCAAGCATAAAGTAAAAACATAAAGTAAAAGATAGGCCCTTCGCAGAGGGAAGCAGATGTTGTCATGCGTGTTTAGGGTTGATGCACAAAATCTTAATGCAAAAGAACATCACTTGATATTGCCCCTTGTATGTGGACCTTTATTATGCAGTTTGTCGCTTTTATTACTTCCACAACAAGTTCGTACAAAGCTTATTTTCTCTGCACTAATAAGTCATGCATATTTAGAGAGCAATTTACTTGAAGGATCTTACTCAATCCATAGGTAGGTATGGTGGACTCTCATGGCAAACTGGGTTTAAGGATATTTGGAAGCACAAGTAGTATCTCTACTTGGTGCAAGGAATTTGGCTAGCATGAGGGGGAAAGGCAAGCTCAACATGTTTGGAAGGTCAATGACAATATACTTTAACTGAGTTGTTGGAAAACATAAACCATTACGTTGTCTTCCTTGTCCAACGTCAACTCTTTTAGCATGTCATACTTAATGAGTGCTTCACAATCATAAAAGATGTCCAAGATAATATATTTATATGTGAACCCCTCTTTCCTTATCACTTCCTATTAATTGCAACGATGACCAAGGCTACGTTCATCAACTCTCAACAATTTTTATGCCTCATACTTTCTATGTGTGAAGTTATCACTATCCATAAGACCAATATGAACTCTTTTATTCTTTCTACTTTCTCAAGATCATAGCAACATAGCAAAGCCCTTGACTCAACACTAATCTTTATTATAAATAGCACACGGACTCGATTACAAAAAGAAATCACAAAGCAAAATTCAAAACTACTTGATATCTAAATTTCAAACTACTAGATCAAGATACTACTAAAAGGATCGAACTAAGTAAAGAGGTAAAGATAGGAGTGTGATGGTGATACGATACAGGGGCACCTCCTCCAAGCTTGGTAGTTGCCAAGGGGAGTTCCCATACCCATGTGATTATGTCCTCGGAGGTGATGGAGGTGGTGATGATGACGGTGGATAATCGCACATTGAGCGTAAAAGTTCCTCCAACTTGCGGATAATGCCCTTAAGTCCAGCAATATGATCCTTGAACAGAATATTCTCCTGTGTGAGATACTTGTTCTGTATGTGAGCTAACTCAATCATCTTGAAAGCTTCAATCTCTGTTGAAGTAAAGAGGTTAGGTAAAGGTTGAGGGATATCTTCTTCTTTCACCGCCGGAGCTTGAACCTCCATGGCTTTCTTGATCCCTTCATCCTTGTTGCTCTCTTCTGGTTCTTCTCTTTTCAGCTCTATCTTCAAAAGCCAAGCATCCTTGTCTTCATTGTTGGAGGAGGGTGAAGTCATGGTGCTCTAAATCTGCAACAGAAACAGCTTGAAACAAAAATAGAGGATATTTGTGTGATACAGTGGTCAAAACCTTCAGGAGTATATGTAATGAAATTTTACCGACCAAAATACGTAACATACAAGAAAACGGAGTCCGGGAGGCACACGAGGTGCCCACGAGACAGGGGGGCGCGCCCTACAGGGGGGCGCACCCTCCACTCTCGTGGGGGCCTCGTGTCCCTTTCGGACTACTTCTTTCTTCCTAAAATTCTTAAATAATCCAAAACTGATAAAAATTGCCTTTAGAGTTGTTTTGGAGTCGGTTTACTTACCGTACCACATACCTATACCTTTTCGGAATCTGGAACGTTCTGGAAAGTGTCTCTTATGTATTCCTCAGGGGTTATGGTTTCAATAATATTAGTTTCAACATTGATAGGATTACCTGAAATATAATGTTTAATTTTTTGACCGTTTACCACCCTCGAATTTGTGCCTTCGAAGTTGTTGATTTTTATAGCACCAGAACGATAGACCTCCTCGATAACGTAGGGACCTTCCCATTTTGAGAGAAGTTTTCCTGCAAAAAATCTTAAACGAGAGTTGAATAATAGCACATAATCTGCTACGTTAAACTCACGCTTTTGTATCCTCTTATCATGCCAGCGTTTGACTTTTTCTTTAAAAAGCTTGGCATTCTCATACGCTTGGGTTCTCCATTCATCAAGTGAGCTAATATCAAACAACCTCTTCTCACCAGCAAGTTTGAAGTCATAATTGAGCTCTTTGATAGCCCAATATGCCTTATGTTCAAGTTCAAGAGGTAAATGACATGCTTTTCCATAAACCATCTTATAAGGAGACATACCCATAGGATTTTTGTATGCAGTTCTATAGGCCCATAATGCATCATCAAGTTTTTTGGACCAATTCTTTCTAGATCTATTCACAGTCTTTTGCCAAATTAATTTGAGCTCTCTATTGCTCAACTCTACTTGACCACTAGACTGCGGATGATAAGGAGATGCTATTCTATGATTGACATCATACTTAGCAAGCATCTTACAGAAAGCACCGTGAATAAAATGTGAACCACCATTAGTCATAAGATATCTAGGGACTCCAAACCTCAGAAAAATAACTTCTTTAAGCATTTTAATAGAAGTGTTATGATCAGCACTACTAGTTGGAATAGCTTCTACCCACTTAGTAACGTAATCAATAGCAACTAAAATATGTGTATAACCATTAGAGGCAGAAAAAGGTCCCATATAATCAAAGCCCCAAACATCAAACGGTTCAATAACAAGAGAATAATTCATAGGCATTTCTTGACGTCTACTAATGTTACCTATTCTTTGACATTCATCACAAGATAAGACAAACTTACGAGCATCTTTGAAGAGAGTAGGACAATAAAAACCAGATTGTAGTACCTTGTGTGCAGTTCTATCTCCAGCGTGGTGCCCTCCATAAGATTCAGAGTGACACTTGCGTAGAATCTGTTCCTGTTCATGCTCAGGCACACAACGTCTAATAACACCATCTACTCCTTCTTTATAAAGCTGTGGATCATCCCAGAAGTAATGTCTTAAATCATAAAAGAACCTTTTCTTTTGCTGGTATGTGAAACTAGGCGGTAACTATTTAGCAACAATGTAATTAGCATAATTAGCATACCAAGGGGCAGTATGAGAAGCATTAACGACCGCTAATTGTTCATCAGGAAAGCTATCATTAATAGGCAGTGGGTCATCAAGAACATTCTATAACCTAGACAAGTTATCTGCAACGGGGTTCTCAGCTCTCTTTCTATCAATAATATGCAAGTCAAATTCTTGGAGCAAGAGAACCCATCTAATGAGTCTAGGCTTAGCACCTTTCTTTTCCATAAGATATTTAATAGCAGCATGATCAGTGTGAATAGTAACTTTGGAATCAACAATATAAGGTCTAAACTTATCACATGCAAACACATCTGCTAAGAACTCTTTTTCAGTAGTAGCATAATTTCTCTGGGCAGTATCAAGAGTCTTACTAGCATACTAGATAACATTCAATTTCTTATCAACTCTTTGCCCTAAAACAACACCTACAGCATAATCGCTAGCACCACACATTATTTCAAAAGGTAAATTCCAATTAGGCGGCTGAACAATAGGTGCAGTGATCAAGGCTTTCTTAAGTGTTTCAAATGCTTCTACACAATCATCATCAAAGACAAAAGGAATATCTTTTTGCAATAAATTAGTCAGAGGCCTACAGATTTTAGAAAAGTCCTTAATGAACCTCCTATAAAAACCGGCATGACCAAGGAAACCTCTTATACCTTTTATGTCCTTGGGGCACGACATCTTTTCAATAGCATCAACTTTGGCTTTATCAACTTCAATACCTCTCTCGGAGATCTTGTGCCCCAAGACAATGCCTTCATTAACCATAAAGTGACACTTTTCCCAATTCAGGACGAGACTAATGTCTTTGCATCTCTGCAAAACTCGATCAAGGTTGCTCAAACAATCATCAAAAGAGGATCCATAGACTGAGAAGTCATCCATGAATACCTCACAAATCTTTTCACAAAAATCAGAGAATATAGCCATCATGCATCTTTGAAAGGTAGCAGGTGCATTACATAAACCAAAAGGCATACGTCTATAAGCAAAAGTACCAAAAGGGCAAGTAAAAGTAGTTTTAGATTGATCCTTCGCTGACACAGGTATCTGAGAGAAGCCAGAATAACCATCTAGAAAGCAGAAATGAGTGTGTTTGGATAGCCTTTCTAGCATTTGATCAATAAAAGGTAACGGGTAATGATCTTTCTTAGTAGCTTTATTTAACTTACAGAAATCAATTACCATCCTATAACCTGTAATAATTCTTTGCGGGATCAATTCATCTTTATCATTAGGAACAACGGTAATACCTCCCTTTTTAGGGACACAATGGATAGGGCTTACCCGTTCACTATCTGCAATGGGATAAATAATACCTGCCTCAAGGAGCTTTAGTATCTCCTTCCTTACCACTTCCTTCATCTTGGGATTTAATCGTCTTTGAGGATCTCTAACTGGTTTGGCATCTTTCTCCACTGAAATTTTGTGTTGACATAATGTGGGACTAATGCCCTTAAGATCATCCAGAGTATATCCAATAGCAGCTTGGTGCTTCTTCAGAGTTTTCAATAATCTTTCTTCTTCTTTCTTTGAAAGGTCAGCACTAATAATAACAGGATACATTTCTTTTTCATCAAGATAAGCATACTTAAGATTATCATGTAATGGTTTGAGTTCAAACACGGGATCACCCTTGGGTGGAGGGGGATCCCCAAGAATTTCAACGGGAAGGTTATGTTTCAACATAGGTTCCTGTTTAAGGAACACTTCATCTATTTCTTCCCTTTCCTTCATAAACATATTGTTTTCATGGTCTAGCAAATATTGTTCTAACGGGTCAGTTGGAGGAACAGCAATGGAAGCAAGACCAATAATCTCATCCTTACTAGGTGGTTCCCTTTCACGAGGTTGTCTACTAAACTTAGCAAAATTAAACTCATGAGACATACCATCTATGCAAACAGTGACAATGTTCTTTTCACAATTAATCCTAGCACTAGCAGTATTCAAGAAGGGTCTACCAAAAATAATGGGACAAAAATCATCTTGTGGGGAACCAAGAACAAGAAAATCAACAAGGTATTTAACCTTCCCACACAAAACTTCAACATCTCTAACAATCCCGACAGGTTTAATGGTGTCCCTATTAGCAAGCTTAATAGTGACATCAATGTCTTCTAATTCAACGGGGGCAATGTCGTGCATAATTTCTTTATAAATATCATAAGGTATCGCACTAGCACTAGCACCCATATCACATAAGCCGTGATAACAATGATCTCCTATTTTAACAGAAATAACAGGCATGCCTACAACAGGTCTACGTGTCTTAGTATCAGGTCTAGCAATATTAGCAGTCTCACCCAAGAAAGAAATAACATGCCCATCTAAGTCCTCATCCAAGATATCTTTAATCATAGCAATACTAGGTTCAACATTAATTTGCTCAGGAGGTGTATAAGTCCTAGTATTACTCTTACGAACAACAGTCGAAGCTTTAGCATGATCTTTTATCCTAACAGGAAAAGGAGGTTTTTCAACATAAGCAGTAAGAACAATAGGATCACTATAGGTAATAGTCTTTTCTTCGACTGTAATGGGTGCAACTACTTTCACTTCACCAGGAGTATTATATTTAAACCACTTCTGTTTAGGGAGGTCAACATGAGTAGCAAAATTTTCACAAAAAGTAGCTACTATCTCAGAGTCAAGTCCATACTTAGCGCTAAATCCACGAAAAGCATCGGTATCCATAAAAGATTTAACACAATCGAACTTAGGTGTCATACCTGACTCCTTACCATCGTCAGAACCCCAATCTTCAGAGTTGCGTTTAATTCTTTCCAATAAGTCCCATTTGAAATCAATAGTCTTCAGCATATTAGAACCAGCATAGGAAGTATCGAGCAGGTTGCGATTATCAAGAGAAAGCCGAGCATAAAAATTCTGAATAATCATTTCCTAAGAGAGCTCATGATTGGGGCATGAATATAACATTGACTTAAGCCTCCCCCAAGCTTGAGCGATGCTTTCTCCTTCGCGAGGCCAGAAATTATATATGTAATTACGATCCGATGAACAAGGTGCATAGGATATAACTTCTGGTGAAATTCCAACTTCAATCGCTTATAATTCCAAGATCTCGTATCATCACATAGCCTATACCATGTCAATGCATCTCCCTTCAAAGATAAAGGGAAGACCTTCCTTTTGACAACATCATCGGGAATACCTGCAAGCTTAAATAATCCACATACTTCGTCCACAAAGGTAAGGTGTAAATCGGGATGCAATGTTCCGTCTCTTGCAAATGGATTAGCTAGCAGTTTTTCTATCATACCCGAAGGAATCTCAAAATAAATATTTTCATAAAGTTCAGTAGGTTGAGAAGCAACTCTTTGCTCTTCTGGTTGGGGTGAAGATACCCAAACAAGCCCCTCAAAGGATCAGTTTCCATAGTGACAAGTAACAGAAAATTTCAGCACACTATATAAATGTTTCCTTACCAAGTTCCACTCACCAAAAGCGCTACACTCCCTGGCAACGGCGCCAGAAAAGAGTCTTGATGACCCACAAGTGTAGGGGATCTATCGTAGTCCTTTCGAAGTGTCAAACCCAACGAGGAGCAGAAGGAAATGATAAGCGGTTTTTAGTAAGGTTTTCTCTACAAGCACTGAAATAGTAAGTGATAGATAGTTTTGTGATAAGATAAATAGTAACAAGCAACAAGTAAATAAAGAACAAAGTGCAGCAAGGTGGCCCAATCCTTTATGTAGCAAAGGATAAGCCTGGACAAATTCTAATAATAGTAAAGGAGCTCCCGAGGAAACATTGGGAATTATCGTCAAGCTAGTTTTCATCACGTTCATATGATTCGCGTTCCGTACTTTGATAATTTGATATGTGGGTGGACCGGTACTTGGGTACTACCCTAACTTGGACAAGCATCCCACTTATGACTAACCCCTATTGCAAGCATCCGCAACTACAAAAAGGAGTATTAAGGTAAACATAACCACAACATTAAACATATGGATCCATATCAGCCCCTAACGAAGCAACGGATAAACTAGGGTTTAAGCTTCTATCACTCTAGCAACCCATCATCTACTTATTACTTCCCCATGCCTTCCTCTAGGCCCAAATAATGGTGAAGTGTCATGTAGTCGATGTTCACGTAACACCACTAGAGGAAAAGACAACATACATCTCATCAAAATATCGAACGAATACCAAATTCACATGACTACTAATAGCAAGACTTCACCCATGTCCTCAGGAACAAACATAACTACTCACAAAGCATATTCATGTTCATTATCAGAGGAGTAATAATATGCATAAAGGATCTAAAAATATGATCTTCCACCAAGTAAACCAATTAGCATCAACTACAAGGAGTAATCAACACTACTAGCAACTAACAGGTACCAATTTGTGGTTTTGAGACAAGATTGGATACAAGAGATGAACTAGGGTTTTGAGAGGAGATGGTGCTAGTGAAGATGTTGATGGAGATTGACCCCCTCCCGATGAGAGGATCGTTGGTGATGACGTTGGTGATGATTTCCCCCTCCTGGAGGGAAGTGTCCCCGGCAGAACAGCTCCGCCAGAGCCCTAGATTGATTCCGCCAAGGTTCCGCCTCGTGGCGGCGGAGTTACGTCCTATAAGCTTGCCCCCGATTTTTTCCAGGGTAAAAGTGATGATATAGCAGAAGATGGACGCCGGAGGCCCACCATGGGGCCTAGGAGATAGGAGGGCGCCCCCCTGTCTCCTGGGCAGGGTGTGGGCCCCCTGGCCTATTTCTTTTGCTCATAAATTCTTATTAAATCCAAAAGGTTGTTTCGTGGAGTATGAGGACTTTTGGAGCTGTGTAGAATAGGTTTCCAACGTTTGCTCCTTTTCCAGCCAGAATTCCAGCTGCCGACATTCCCCCTTTTCATGGTAAACCTTGTAAAATAAGAGAGAATAGCCATAAGTATTGAGATATAATGTGTAATAACAGCCCATAATGCAATAAATATTGATATAAAAGCATGATGCAAAATGGACGTATCAAAGATGTCATTGCATAATTCATATATACTCCCCCCGTCCCTAAATATTTTACTTTTTAGAGATTTCAAATGGACTACCATATACGAGTGTATATAGACCTATTTTAGAGTGTAGATTCATTCATTTTGCTCTGTATCTAGTCACTTGTTGAAATCTCTAAAAAGACAAATATTTAGGAATGGTGGGAGTATGATATAGAAACCAAACAGGTGGCATTCACAAAAAAGCAAGTCTAGACTAAGTTGATGACATATAAGATGTATAAAGTAAGCAATGCGAGGTGCCATATGCATGATATGACCAACATCAGCATGCCAGGTTAGAGCAAACACCTTAAGGGGTAAATAGGAGTGGTCGGTTCCCTCTGAATCCCCCTTTGAATAGTTATCTTCCTCTGGAATACAATCTAGAATTGGGGGAGGGGCCCCCCACTTCGCCCACCATGGAGCGGCATCTGCATGACATTATATTTCCACGCAACAGTCTTCTCTTTTTCTCTACATGTTCAGTATGATTGTGTACAATAACTGACATGCATAGTAAAAACCATAGTTAGATTATGTAAGGCCTAAGGGGTGCATGCAGAAATCAAGACTGATGGTAGCAAACGAGTGGATAGATCCAAAACTAATGATAGCAGGCAGATGATAGCTTCAGTTTAGAAAGATAGATGATGGATCATCTACTGTTTGTTGCCCACCCAACATGAACCACATAGAAGACCCTAGATAAACCAGATAGTAGACATATACTATTCGTTGTTGCCTCGATATGTGCCCCACAGGCATTTTAAAACTCAAGTTTGAACATTAGTTTGGACCTGACTCGGAGTCTAAAAGGTGAACAGGACGATAAAGTAGCAGGTAATAATAACCGACGTATAACGTAAGCAGACACAAAAGAGTGCGACCTCTCTTCCAGAACTGTGTAGTCCTCATGTTCATTTGCTTAGTTGATGATGGTAATGTAGTTGGCATGGCTGCCGGCAATGGGAAAGATGATCTGAGGCGGTGAAAGAAGGTCTGCATGGGGAATCTTTGTTGTAGTGAATTCTTCCGTCGATGGTGCACCTCAGTTGGGGTGGATGACGGCACAACAAGAGCGGGACAAAATGAAGGAAATATGCCCTAGAGGCAATAATAAAGTTGTTATTTATATTTCCTTATATCATGATAAATGTTTATTATTCATGCTAGAATTGTATTAACTGGAAACTTAGTACATGTGTGAATACATAGACAAAACAAAGTGTCCCTAGTATGCCTCTACTTTACTAGCTTGTTAATCAAAGATAGCTAAGTTTCCTGACCATGGACATGTGTTGTCATTTGATGAATGGGATCACATCATTAAGAATGATGTGATGGACAAGACCCATCCGTTATCTTAGCATAATGATCATTAAGTTTTATTGCTATTGCTTTCTTCATGACTTATACATGTTCCTCTGACTATGAGATTTTGCAACTCCCGAATACCGGAGGAACACCTTGTGTGCTATCAAACATCACAATGTAATTGGGTGATTATAAAGATGCTCTACATGTGTCTCCAAAGGTGTTTGTTGGGTTGGCATAGATCGAGAATAGGATTATTCACTCCGTGTATCGGAGAGGTATCTCTGGGCCCTCTCGCTAATGCTCATCACTATAAGCCTTGCAAGCAATGTGACTAATGAGTTAGTTGCAGGATGAAGCATTACAGAAATAGGAGTTACTAAGATTAGTAACTCGAAATAGGAGTTACATAATAAACAGAGACTAGTTGAGTGATAACCCACAAGTATAGGGGATCGCAACCGTTTTCGAGGGTAGAGTATTCAACCCAAATTTATTGATTCGACACAAGGGGAGCCAAAGAATATTCTCAAGTATTAGCAGTTGAGTTGTCAATTCAACCACACCTGGATAACTTAATATCTGCAACACAGTATTTAGTAGCAAAGTAGTATGGAAGTAACAGTAACGGAAGTAACAGTAGCAGTTTTGTAGTAATTGTAACAGTGGCAACGGTAAAGTAACTAAGCAAAGATCAATATGTGAAAAGCTCGTAGGCGTTGGATTAGTGATGGATAATTATGTCGGATGCGATTCCTCATGCAACAGTTATAACATAGGGTGACACAGAACTAGCTCTAGTTCATCAATGTAATGTAGGCATGTATTACGAATATAGTCATACGTGCTTATGGAAAAGAACTTGCATGGCATCTTTTGTCCTACCCTCCCGTGGCAGCGGGGTCCTATTGGAAACTAAGGGATATTAAGGCCTCATTTTAATAGAGTACCGGACCAAAGCATTAACACTTAGTGAATACATGAACTCCTCAAACTACGGTCATCACCGAGAGTGGTCCCACAAGAACTCCTCAAACTACGGTCATCACCGGGAGTGGTCCCGATTATTGTCACTTCGGGGTTGTCGGATCATAACACATAGTAGGTGACTATAGACTTGCAAGATAGGATCAAGAACTCACATATATTCATGAAAACATAATAGGTTCAGATCTGAAATCATGGCACTCGGGCCCTAGTGACAAGCATTAAGCATAGCAAAGTCATAGCAACATCAATCTCAGAACATAGTGGATACTAGGGATCAAACCCTAACAAAACTAACTCGATTACATAATAAATCTCATCCAACCCATCACTATCTAGCAAGCCTATGATGGAATTACTCACGCATGACAGTGAGCATGATGAAATTGGTGATGGAGGAAGGTTGATGATGACGACGGCGACGGATTCCCCTCTTCGGAGCCCCGAACGGACTCCAGACCGGCCCTCCCAGAGAGATTAGGGCTTGGCGGCGGCTCCATATCATAAATCGCGATGAATCCTTCTCTCTTTTCTCCCCGAACGTGAATATATAGAGTTGGAGTTGAGGTCGGTGGAGCACCAGGGGGCCCACGAGGCAGGGGGCGCGCCCAGGGGGGCAGGGCGCGCCCCCACCCTCGTGGAGAGAGTGTGGGCCCTCTGGCCTTGATTCTTTTGCCAGTATTTTTTATTAATTCCAAAAATATTCTCCGTGGAGTTTCAGGTCATTCCGAGAACTTTTATTTCTGCACAAAAATAACACCATGGCAATTCTGCTGAAAATAACGTCAGTCCGGGTTAGTTCCATTCAAATCATGCAAGTTAGAGTCCAAAACAAGGGCAAACGTGTTTGGAAAAGTAGATACGATGGAGACGTATCAACTCCCCCAAGCTTAAACCTTTTCTTGTCCTCAAGCAATTCAGTTGATAAACTGAAAGTGATAAAGAAAACCTTTTACAAACTATGTTTGCTCTTGTTGTTGCAAATATGTAAAGCCAACATTCAAGTTTTCGGCAAAGATTATGAACTAACCACATTCACAATAACACTTGGTCTCATGTTTACTCATATCAATGGCATAATCAGCAAGCGAGCAATAATAATAAAACTTGGATGACAACACTTTCTCAAAACAATCGTAATATGGTATAACAAGATGGTATCTAGCGCTAGCCCTTTTTGAGACCGCAAAACAAAAATGCAGAGCACCTCTGAAGATCAAGGACTGTAACATCCCAAATTTTCCATTTGGAATGTTATACATTAGATCATCATTGCATATCATATTTTATTGCATTTTTGGCTTGATCCTAGAAATTCTACGCAACTCGAGGACCCACGGAGAGAGTTGGGGATTTCGTTATTTTCATATTTGAGTTTTTCTCAAATTTTGAAAATAGGATCATTTGATTTTAATTATTTTATCTTCGAATATTTACGCTATAAAAATAAGAGAGAGGGACTAAAATGACTTTCCCAAAAATAAAGAAATATTGGAGATTTAATAATAAAATCTAATAATTTTTATTTCAGAGTTTTATCGCTATTTTATTTGAATTAGGAAAAATGCGCATTTTTCAAAATTTCATTTTAGCCCAAATAAATGTTCATCTTGTCCGGCTTATTTTTAGAGGACGGGGAAATTTTATTTCGGGATTTTTGGAGACCATTTAGTATTTCTTTTCTTTATTTTTCTGCACGTCCAAATTATAAAAAAAACAAAAAAAACTGAACCGACTCGGGCCGCCGTGGGCGACCCGGACTCCTCTAAGCTCGGCCTTTATAAGCCGCCAACCGCCGCTAGCCCACCCCAGCTGCCTCGCCACCTAACCCTAACCCTAGCCTGCCGCCGCAGCCGCGCGCCGCCGCCACCCACGCCCGCGCCGAAGCCGCCCCGCGCCACCGCCGCCGACCCCGCCGCCGTCCGCCGCTGCCGCCGACCGCCGCCACCCGCCGGAGCCCCGCCACCCCTCGCTGGACCCCGCCGCCGCCGGAGTTAGCCACCCGCGCCGCCGCCGGTTTTCTTCGAAAAATTGTTGGTTTTTTAGGAAACCGTTGTTTGTTTTTTAATAGATTTGTTTAGTTTTTTCCGGTTTATTTATTTTGCGGACGTTCGTTCGTACGTTCATTTTAATGAACGGTTTTTGTCGTTTAGCCACAGACAGCAAACGTTCGTTCGTTAGCCTGTTCGTTCGTTTTTCTTTTTCTCGGATTTTCCGCGATTATTTTTGATCGCGATTTCTGATCCGATTTTCGTTTTAGTATAACTTTTTGCTCGTTTATCGGAATCAGGCGATTCAAGCGCCTGGAGTTTTGTCTTGAAACCCTCTTTCCGTTTAACCAACTCAAACAAGCTTTTGCTACTGTAAAATTTGACTTAGGTCCAGAATAGTAAGAGAAGCTTGTTTCTTTCGCCGTTTGACTTTCGTTGCTTCGTTTGATTTGATTCTTGTTGCAAATCGGAGTTCTTAAGTTGAACTTTCTGGTTAGATCTCTTATTTGAGTTTTACCCATGCTTTAGATGAGTGCTTATTGTATGTTTGTTTGTTTGCGATAGAGTACCCGGAGTGCGCCGCTTGCTACTACGAGTCTCTAGGTTTCACGGATCAATAGCAAGGCAAGTAACACTTTGATCATACCTCTTTACTACCCAGTTTTATTGCATTAGATCAATCCTCAAACAATTGCATGATTTGGATCTGATTAATATGTGGGTTTTGGGAAGTAGATGAGGTAGAACCTATTACCTGTTTATTATCAAACCTTTGGGAGTTACTTCTACGTTTGCTTATATTGCTATGCTATGCTAGTAGACGTGGATTGGGTGAGTCTATCCATGATAGATGTGAGATTGTTAATTAATGGTTTACTTAAGGTGGCAACTTTAATACACATCTGGGTAGATTGAGGCACCTGGGGAACCTAGTGTTGCCTGTATTTTTGGAAATCCTGGGGTACCATGTGATTCTCCTATGGACCGCCACCCAGGCTCAAAGGGATCATGAGATTATTCATGCTAGAAACTTCCGTGTGTAGCCGCTACTATTGGCTCTAGCATAGTTGATTAAGTCGTGTGAACTCTTATAGTGGTAGACTAGCAGATGTAGGGGAAAGTAGGTGTAACTGTCTACCCATCGTAAGGTGCAAATGCTTCTGAAAGACTATGTCTCGGTCATCCGTTTCTCAAACACCATGTAGTGCGAGAAATCTAACGGAGGGGATCGAGTCTTGTGGGGAAAAGTGCACAAACCTCTGCAGAGTGTACAAACTAATCATGGTTAGTCGTGTCCCTGGTTATGGACGTTTTGAGTATCTAGTACTTGGATTATCATGTGAATCTCATCATGTTTCTTAATTTAATTTGTTGGGTTTTAATGATGATGCTTAATTTGGGATTGAGTTGGGTGAACCTTCTCAATGTTTAACAACCACCATGATAGTTAAATAAAATTTTATTCCTTTGTTGTAGGGAAAAATTGGCTTTACGCAAAACTATAACCATAGAGCTTTCCACCAGCCATATATGCATGTAGTATAGCATTATTCTGTTCATTACACTCTATGTGTTATATTTCCAGCATATTCCATGTGCTGACCCATTTCGGGCAGCAACGTTCATGTTGCAGACTTTTCAGACGACGAGTAAGGTGCCTTAGGTCATGGTCTTATACTCAATGATGCCGTTGGAGTTGATGGACTCGCTTTATCTTCCAAGCCTTCCGTTGTTATCGTTATTAGATGGCCTTAAGCTATATTTATTGTAATAAGTTCTCTTTTGAGACATTCAATGTAATAAGTGTGTGATTGCTACTCTGTTATAAATCCTTCAAGTACTATGCGTGTCACCATTACCGATCTAGGGATGACACTGATGCACAGAGATCAGACTGTTTGATGTCTGGTCGCTACAAGATGGTATCAGAGCACACGTTGACTGTAGTACACGACCACTAAGCTAAAGCCCTAGATCACTACTCTCTTCTCATTTCTGACTCCTCTCCCTTTTCTACTCTTTTAGGATGGCGGATGCAAGGAACAAGTTCATGCAACCGGATGAAGATACACCCTTTGGACGCCACTTGAAGGAAGTCACTAGATACCTGAACATCGGAGTGCCAAGCTTTACCTGGACCTACATCACCACCTTACCAGAAGAGGAGATTTGGATGATTCAAGTTCAAGTTCCAGGAAGGACGTTCATGCCCGTCACTGAGCCCATAGAGTTTTCCTATGATGCACCAACCTGGAGTCTAGGAAAGAGCATGGCAGCTCACATCACCATGGGACGTATTGGAGAAGTTTACCACAAGGATCTCAAGGATACTATTTACCAGATTTGTGGGCGCCGAGATGAGCAATGGGAGATGATCAGCACCAGGAAGGATAGATCAATTGCAGCTTTCATCCAGGAGCTAAACCAGCACATTTGTCGCCAGGAGAACCAGATGTGCGCAGGCATGATAGATCTGAAGAAGGCATTGACCAAGATCACAGAACTAAAGAAGAACTCAAGTCCACATGCAATGGATATGGGGAGGAAATGATGACACTCATGGAGAAGAATGATGATATGAAGAAGAAGCTAAAAGTATTTATGGGATTCCCCGTGACTGGAGGAGAAGACGTCGATTGCACTTGCCCGGAGAACTACATCATCATTGACGACACCGACTCGGACCCAGACGATAGCGATGACGACTTTGATGATGAAGCTGGAGCAGATATCATGGAGTCTTCGACCGATCAATTTTTCTAGTCGACCACCATAACAGTAGTAGTATTCCCCCATGTATATAGTATAGTCCAATCACTTTTGTAATGATAGTTAGACCATTGTATGCCCTTGTTTGAATTGATTGAAGTGATATTGTTTGAGTTGTCTCATGTGCATATGGTAGTGTTTTCCCTCTAGATCTATTTCTATTCTATATTCTCATCTTTTCTAAACCCTCAGATGCCTCCGAGACGGGACAATGGATTTGCTTTCCCACCGGAGCTCACTCAGTTGATCCAGGAGCAGAATGCATTGATGCAGATGTTAGTCCAGAATCAGAATCAGGGGAACAACAACAACAACAACAACGCACCACCACCACCACCTATTGATCACTTAGCCCGTTTCTTGAGGCTGAATCCGTTAGTGTTCTCCAGTAGCACCGAGCCGATAGTAGCAGATGATTGGCTCCGCAAGATGGGAAGGGAGTTGACCACTGCAGGATACACAGATGCGGAGAAGGTGCATTTTGCCGCACATCAGCTTGATGGACCTGCAACATCATGGTGGGAGAATTTCACAGCCACTTATCCCATCGACACTGTCACATGGGACTAGTTTTAGCAGGCTTTTCGTACTGCTCATGTTTCAGCAGGAGCTATGGCCATGAAGAAGCGTGAGTTTCGCAACTTGCGCCAGGGAGGACGTATAGTTGGCCAGTATGTGGATGACTTTAGTAAGCTAGCATGTCATGCCTCAGATGACGTTGCTACGGATGCAGCTAAGCAGGAGAAGTTTCTGGAAGGACTGAATGATGAGCTGAGCATGTAGTTGATGGTGGCAACCTTCAACAACTACCAGGAGTTGGTAGATAGAGCTCTCATGATTAAAGGGAAGCAACAACAGATTGACAACCGCAAGAGGAAGTATGAACAAGGGAAGTACAATTCTGGAGCTCAGCAGAAGCCTCGTTTTACCCCGAACTTAGGAGGATCTTTTCAGCATACCCATGGAGGAGGGAGCTCACACAACCATAGTGGCCCCAAGAATGGTAATGGGAATGGAGGAAGCAACAGTCAGAACCGTACCAACCCATCAACCCCAGCCAAGAAGGACCTGAGCCACGTCACTTGCTACAAGTGCCAGAAGACTGGACATTATGCCAATGAATGTCCTGAAGCTAAGAATGGAAACGGCAATGGAAGCTCTGGGAAGAAGCCGGACCCTTTCAACAGGGGATAGGTGAACCACGTTAACATGGAGGAGGTTGAAGCTCAGCCAGATGCAGTAATAGGTAAGTTTTTGGTTAAGTCATTTACTGCAACCGTTCTTTTTGATACCGGTGCATCACATTCATACATATCAAGGGGATTTGTGGATAAGTATAAACTGCCCACTAAGGTTCTTAGAACACCTATGTTAGTAAGCTCACCAGGAGCGGAATATATGGCCAGTCAAGGATGTTTTCAAGTGCCATTGACCATAGGTAGGCATGTTTTCCCCTCGGATTTAATAATTTTGGAGTCACAAGGTTTGGATGTGATTCTGGGTATGGATTGGCTATCAATGTATGGAGGAAACATCAATTGCGCCAGCAAGTCGATTTTGCTTACCACCCCAGAAGGAAGAAGGATCAAGTATGTGTCATGGCATGAGCCGAAGAGGACTCAAGTAGATTCCTTATCAGGAGTTGTATAGGAGGAAGTACCAGTGGTGAAGGATTACCCTGATGTACTTCTAGAGGAGTTGCCAGGCATGCCACCGGATAGAGACATTGAGTTTTTGATTGAGCTTTTGCTAGGCACAGGGCCGATATCTAAGAGACCGTACAGGATGCCCGCAAAGGATTTGGAGGAAATTAAGAAACAGATTAAGGAGTTACTGGATAAAGGCTATATTCACCCAAGTTCGTCACCTTGGGGATCGCCAGTGCTTCTAGTGGAGAAGAAGGATGGTTGTTGATTATCGAGGATTGAACAAAGTGACAATCAAGAACAAGTACCCACTACCGATGATCAACGATCTGTTTGACCAGTTGTAAGGAGCTAAGATATTTTCCAAGATCGATCTGTGATTAGGATACCACCAACAGAAGATTCGAGAGCAGGATATACCTAAGACGACTTTTACCACCAGGTACGGGCTATATGAGTATACCGTTATGTCATTTGGTCTGACTAACTCACCTGCCTATTTCATGAACATGATGAACAAGGTGTTTATGGAGTTTCTGGATAAGTTCATCGTGGTGTTCATTGATGATATTTTGGTCTACTCGAAGAATGAGGAGGAGCATAAGGAGCATTTGCGCTTGGTACTTGGGAAGCTCAGAGAACATCAGTTATATGCCAAGTTCAGCAAGTGTGACTTTTGGTTAAAGGAAGTTGGATTCCTCGGACATGTTATATCCAGAGAAGGAATAGCAGTAGACCCCACCAAGGTTGTCACAGTGACAAATTCGGAAGCCCCCACAACCGTGGGAGAGATCCAGAGTTTTCTTGGACTCGCAGGATACTACCGGAGGTTCATTGAGAATTTTTCGAAAATTGCAAAACCCATGACGGAGTTGTTGAAGAAGGACACCAAGTTCAACTGGACTGAGGAATGTGAGGCCAGTTTCCAGGAGTTGAAGAAACATTTGGTTACATCACCAGTGTTGATTCTGCCAGATCAGCGCAAGGATTATGAAGTATATTGCAACGCTTCTCGTCGAGGACTTGGAGCAGTGCTTATGCAGGAGGGAAGAGTTGTTTCGTATGCCTCACGACAGCTTAAGCCCCATGAGTTGAATTATGCCACCCATGATTTGGAGTTAGCAGCCATAGTGCACGCATTGAAGACATGGAGACATTTTCTCATTGGAAACTATTGTGAGGTGTACACGAATCACAAGAGTTTGAAGTACATCTTCATACAGAAGGAGTTGAATCTCAGGCAAAGGATGGTTGGAGCTCATAAAGGATTATGATATGAGATTGCATTATCACCCCGGAAAGGCTAACGTAGTAGCCGATGCGTTGAGCCGCAAAAGCCATGTCAACACTCTCATGACCAGAGAGTTACCAAAGGAGTTAGCCGAGGATCTTCGCGAGCTATGTTTGGAGATAGTTCCGAGAGGCTATGTAGTAGCATTGGAAATTTAGTCTACTTTGATGAATAAGATCAGAGAAGCTCAGAAGACAGACAAGGAGATTGCCGAGATAAAGGAGAAAATGAGCAAGGGAAAAGCTAAGGGATTTCGTGAGGATGAGCACGATACTCTATGGTTTGAGGACCGCGTTTATGGGCCTAATGACCCGGAGATCAGGAAGTTGATTCTGCAGGAGGCCCATGATTCACCGTATTCAATTCACCCAGGAAATACCAAGATGTATCTGGATTTGAAGGACACTTTCTGGTGGACTGGAATGAAGAAGGATATTGTGGAGTATGTAGCAGTATGTGAGAGAGTGAAGGCAGAGCATCAGAAGCCAGCAGGATTGCTACAGCCATTGCCGATACCCGAATGGAAGTGGGATAAGCTACACATGGATTTTATCATGGGATTACCCATGACTCGTTCAGGCTATGACTCAATATGGGTTGTAGTCGATCGTTTGACGAAGGTAGCTCATTTCATCCCAGTGAAGACCACTTACACCAGTGCTAAGTTGGCAAAGATATACATGACCAGGATCGTATGTCTGCATGGAGTTCCGAGGACCATTGTACCAGATAGAGGAACCCAGTTTACCTCAAAGTTCTGGAATCAGTTACATGAAACTTTGGGTACCAGGCTAGAGTTCAGTACAACCTTCCATCCACAGACAGATGGACAGACCGAGAGAGTCAATCAGATTTTGGAGGACATGCTGAGAGCTTGTGCACTAGATTCTGGATCTAGTTGGGATGACAATTTGCCATATGTAGAGTTCTCTTACAACAACAGTTATCAATCCAGTTTGACGATGGCCCCTTTCGAAGCTTTGTAGGGAAGAAGGTGCAGGACACCGTTGTTGTGGGATGAAGTAGGAGACCGTCAGTTGTTTGGACCAGATTTGATTAAAGAGTCTGAAGAAAAGGTTAAGTAGATTCGCGATAGGCTCAAGGTAGCCCAGTCCAGGCAGAAGAGCTATGCAGATTCTAAACGCAAGGAGACAGCTTACGAAGTTGGAGACAAGGTTTATCTGCGAGTGTCCCCACTTCGATGAGTTAAGCGTTTTGGAGTTAAGGGAAAGTTAGCGCCACATTTTGTGGGACCATACGAAGTTTTGGAGCGTATGGGAGAAGTTGCTTACAAGTTGGAATTGCCTAAAGGACTGTCAGGAGTACACGATGTGTTCCATGTTTCCCAGTTGAAGAAGTGCCACGCAGAGATGGCCGATATCCCTCTCAGAGATATAGTGCCACTGGAAGCGATTCAGTTGGACAGCAATTTGACCTATGAGGAGAAACCAGTTAAGATTCTCGAGTTTGTCAGCCGAGTCACGCGCAACAAGGTTATCAAGTTTTGCAAAGTTTAGTGGAGCCACCATACCAAAGATGAAGCCACCTGGGAGCGAGAGGAAGATCTAAGGAAGGACCACCCTCACCTATTTTCTAGCCAACCCGAATCTCGAGGGCGAGATTCATCTTAAGGGGGGTAGGTTTGTAACATCCCAAATTTTCAATTTGGAATGTTATACATTAGATCATCATTGCATATCATATTTTATTGCATTTTTGGCTTGATCCTAGAAATTCTACGCAACTCGAGGACCCACGGAGAGAGTTGGGGATTTCGTTATTTTCATATTTGAGTTTTTCTCAAATTTTGAAAATAGGATCATTTGATTTTCATTATTTTTTCTTCGAATATTTCTATTATAAAAATAAGAGAGAGGGAATAAAATGACTTTCCCAAAATAAAGAAACATTGGAGATTTAATAATAAAATCAAATAAGATTTTATTTCGGAGTTTTATCGCTATTTTATTTGAATTAGGAAAAATGTGCGTTTTTCAAAATTGCGTTTTAGGCCCAAATAAATGTTCATCATGGTCGGCTTATTTTTAGAGGACGGGGAAAATTTATTTCGGGATTTTTGGAGTCCGTTTAGTATTTCTTTTCTTTCTTTTTCTGGACGTCTGAATTACTTAAAAAAATGAACCGACTCGGGCCGCCGTGGGCGACCCGGACTCCTCTCCGCTCGGCCTTTATAAGCCGCCGACTGCCGCCAGCCCACCCCAGCCGCCCCACCACCTAACCCTAACCCTAGCCCGCCGCGCGCCACCTGCGCCGTCGC